>NC_081405.1:576834751-577172251 GCF_030272615.1 Cryptomeria japonica
ATCCAATGTCACATAACACCATGCAATGAAACTTAAGACATAACTCATTATTCTTCTGTATGAGATTTTTCAACCAAGATTATCATATTTCAGCTTGTGTGATAAGTTTTGGCATTAGAATCAACTAATAGTCAACATAGATATTTATCATCAACCTCCCTTTTTTTCACCAAAGGGATAAAAATTTATTAAAAACAACGAGAATTATAGAGAAAGAAAGTAGATACATAACCTAATCTAATCTCCATTTGCATAACCTAAGAAGGTAGATACAACTAAATAATCTTGAAAAAATTGTATATGAAGGGCAGTATTAGAAAAGAACTTATGTACCATGCTAGTCTATGTAGCTACTACTAATTATTGCATAGAAATAGTTACATGTGTTAGAATGTGTTGAAATAGTAGCTAGCTCGAATACCTATCTATTGTATTTTAATGTTGTCAACGACAATTAAAATACACATGTATTATCTATTATGTAAAGCGAACTTAGGGCTGGGCCCAAATACATGTAACTTGTAACTATGTCTTGCTTGGGCAAGACCTATATATAATGTAACTTGTGGATAGGATAGGCCCTTTAATTATAACTTGTAATTTTGTCTGACCATAATTGGGTGATGTAACTTGTGGTCCTATATTGAATGTAACTTTTAGATAGGGTATGTCCAATATGTATTTTGAGCAATTATGTAATTGGGCTGGGCCCAAACTCATGTAGCGTGTGATAAAGGCAATCAAGCAATAATGTCTTAATAGGTCAAGACCTATTTGGATGATATACATAATATTATTATTAAATTAACAAGGCAGGTTGACTTGAGACTTGACACCACAAGTCAAGTATATAAGGAAATCATTTGCATGGCATAATGAATCAATAACATACAAGGCGAATTATTCTTAAGGTGGTCAACACATGTAATTTTCTCTCTAGCATTTGTTGATCTCTCTCTCTCTCTTGTGCAAAATTTCTTCTCATCCATTGTGTTAAGGTTGGCTATTAGGTGATACTAAGGATAAATATTCAAAAAGTATAATAATTACACTAATACATATATCACTCTCATGCCTTCCTTGATTTGATGTAAGGCCCCTCTATCCTGTTAATGCATGATAGCCTCGGTAAGATAAATGATTGAATAAGAGATAAATGAAGTCTCTCATTCAATCTTCTATCCTATTGATAAACTATGATGAAGACTTCAAGCTATTGTTCCTTCATTTGATGATCATTCATAAATTTGTATGTATTCAACCATACTTGCAAAGTTCGATCAATGCTTAACTGCTGATAATCATCGGTTATAAATATCATAACACAAAATACCGATTGGCATCGGTTTACATTAAAACCAATGCACTCTAATTAATATTAGTTAACATATTAACTATGAACACCGATTGTTATCGGGCCTAACCAATGCACTCCAATTGATATCAGTTAACATATTAATTGTGAACATTGATTGTTATCGGGCTTAACTAATACATATCGATTAGTATCGATTGTCATGCATATGATAGACATGTCGATTAAGTATCAGGTGGTTTGTTAAGTGATATACACTGATTTAGGTTTCTATCCTCCTCCTTTGTTGATCCCCTCCCCCATTGTCTAATATATATATGAATTTTCCAACAACTTTTAATATCACAACAAGAGATAATTTTTTATGAGTTTCTTAAAGCCAACTTTATTACTCTCCCGTTGAAAAATTGAAGAAAAAACCATAAACAAAATTAGGACAATCCTTTTTTCAAGCATCATCAACTATTCCACTAATGAATGTCATGATTTGGAGATTAAAATTCAACAACTTATTATAGTTCTAGTAACATTTAAATAATAGGTTAAATGTATCCCAAGTCGATGCGAAGCAACCTCTTCTCCACCAATACAGATAGAAGAGAAAGAACTTTAATTTAATGCCATCAGGATAAAATACTTTAATCAGGACAAATAAATGGTATGCAACTATATCTATTTGGAATGCATTACGCAAGAAATGCAATCAATTAGTCGCACACGAAGTTCCACAAGTGTGATCTTTTTCAAATCCTAATATGATTTATATCTCATCAACCTCTAGAGGAGCCACTTGACCTGGACCCACCCAAACCAAGATCCATTCTTACCACTTTTCAAGAATGTATTTCTATTCACTATCTTCCACTTTCCCTCATGAATTTTGAATTATAGTGCAAAGTTCTTCACGAAGGACACTACCACATCGTCTAGAGTCTAAGATTCATTTTTTTTCTTTCATCCCATGGAGGCCAATAGTCCTTTGTCTGAGGAAGTGATTCCTGAATAGTCATGGGGGGTAGAGTTAATGCTTGAAATCACCCTTCTATTGGGAGATTGTGTGCATAACCCCTTGGTCTTTTGAAAGCTGAAAATTACTTCGAGTTAGCCAACTCTGGTTCCACACTATAGAAATTTTTGGATATTGCCTTCCAAATATCATTAGTGCAAAAGCATCATTCTCATAATAGAAAAAAGGTGTTCCTTGCATGAACACATTGATTTCCTCCAAGCGTGGCCCAATAGGTTTCATAGGAACTCCAAAACCAGTTAGTCCCTCTGGACATAATTTAGAGATGTCACATCATACACTCCACACATTGTGTGTTTGTATTGCATACTCTTTATGTATTTATCACCCTTTAACACTTTCCTCTGCTTTTCTCCAATCGCTCTCTTCTAGGAAGCTGATGAGCCTGATTTCATGTCATTCAAGATAATGCATGCTTGCTTTCTTTTACGAAATTTACTTGCACATGAGTCTGCAGCTTGTATGTTCTGCTTCCGTACAGATTAATTTTAATTTACACTTAGATGATAATTAAATTTAATAAGAATTGGTAAAGAAAATATCTAGTCATTAGATGTTACATATTATCTGACAAAAAGATCCTAGACAATTCTTGCAGAAAGGAAACATCATTGATAACCTTTTTTTGCAAATAACACTGAATCAAATAAATAATAAATGTTTTATGCAATTTTTAAAAGTAGAACTCGTTCAATTGTTTCATGCACACACGACAAAGCCGTTTGACCCACATCATCTGACATCGTCGGAATTCCAATGACAACTAAAGAAACATCTAACAAGGATTCTGTATATCCGACATCACTTCCATATCGGATAGTCATTGAGGAGAAAACATAGCATCTGTCAAAATTCTAACAGTAATCTACCAAAATTTTTGGTTGGGGGAGCAAATATAGTTGCCATCGGAAGAGTTCATAACATCGTCAGACGTCCAACACAAATGGCATCGTCAGGAAGACCAACGATGATTTTTCAACAGTTAAATTGGTCAAAAGTCCAACGTGGTGTCGTCGGACTTCTGATAATTAGCCGTAAGAAATTAGGCCCAAATGTACTAGTGAAGACATAAAGCCTTTAATGGTTTCCAAAGACTTTGAGGGTTTGAGAAGTGACTTCCCTTTGCTTAGGGATGTGATAATTTTTAGTAAATGGATTAGGATAATTTAGAAGGGATTAGAAGAATATAGAAGGGGGTTTAGAGAGGCAAGTAGGAGATGTAGGAAAATGCGAGTGGATGAGGGGTAACTCTAATTAAAATAAATTGCTTTATTTCAACAAAATAGATGAAAGTGGGGGATTTAAATAAATTATATTTATTTATTTGAAGTGAACAATTTAATTAAATATATATTTAATTAAAAAGAGTAGAAGGGAAATTTTAATTAAATAAAGTGATTTATTCAATTAAATGATATGAAAGGCCTGCATGAATTTAATTAAATAAATTGAATTCATTTAATCAAATAGATGAATGTGAATGCTTTAATTAAATTAAATTTAATTGAGTAGAGGAATGAGAATAAAATGAATATTAAATATTCACTTAGGAAAGTGGTCATTTTTATACATCTACATTTTGCCCCTCTTTGAAGTGACATGTGTGCACATGTTAATTCAAAGAAAAATCTGATGTGTTGCCAAAATTTGTTCGATGTGATGTTGTGTGTCGAGATGTCAATGTCATACCCCAAATTTGATGAATGATATTGATGATGCCACCTCAAGAGATAAATCAAAAAATTGAAAATTTGGTTGAGTTGATAATCGTTGTAGATTTGATTGCATTTTAAAATTTCATCTGTTTTTAATGCATGCCAATTGATTCATCTCCCGATAATGATGTTTGTTGAGGTTAAAAGCGAGAGAACGAGCAAAATACATGCCCCACCTACTTACCCTAGTTTACTTTTACCCTATAAAAAGGTAAAAAGTTATTTCATTTCTATCGCTTAGTGCATACGATACAACAGTTAGCACATAGGGTTAGCGAACTAGTGTAGCATCTAGGAGTCATCGGGTAGCGCGTCGCAGGTTTAGGTAGCACATAGGGTAGAATAGTGCATAGCGCAAACAGGGTGGCGCATGTGGGGAAAAGGGTAGTGTGTAGGGTAACCTAGCGCATAGGGTTCGCAGGTTAGCGCAGAGGGTAATTGTGATAGCGCATAGGGTAAAGTTTTTTTCACGTAGTCGAGTTTAGTTAGCGCATAGGTGGAAACATAGAGCATGGGAGGATTTTCTTAGTGCATGAGTAGAAAAATAGTTAGAAAGTAGTGGAAAGGTGGCGGTGCAGGGGGAAAACTAGATAAAGTAAGATAATTGGGGGGTGAGTAGGTATTTGCCAAGTGCTCTGGGATGGGTGTTTAGCCAATTTTGTGCCTACTGTGCTGATGTACGATTGTTTGATAAATATTTGAAATTTCTTTTGCTGTTGAAGGACCAAGTTGATTGATTGAATGATGATCCTGATTTTCTTTTGATTTGGATTGTGGATTTTTTCCTTGCCATTGAATTTGATGTCCGATATGAGTTTTTATTCATGATTTTCGATATGGTTCTTGATATGGATTTTTGAGTTTGTGTTATGAGTCTTTGGATATGAATGCTCGATATGGTGCTTGCATTATGGGTGTTGATGTTTGATATGAAACTTGATTTGATACTTGCATTGTTTCAAGATGATTTCGTTTAGATTTTGATATAGGATTCTTTGATATGAGACTTGATTTGATATGTCGTTGTTTCAAGTTGATATTGATGTTCTGATTTTGATATGGGATTTCATTTTCAATATGAAACTTGATTTGATATTTTGTTGTTACAAGTTGATTTGATGTTGGATATATCAAATAGATGTAAAAACTGATATGTGGACATGTTTTGTTGTTACAAGAACAGCCTGGCATGCTGCAGTCGTGAGAATGATTTCTGAGACCATGGTCTCTGGTTCCTCGATTGACACAACCAGATAGGGATATTATTGAGAGGTGTGGGTTGTCCTCTTTATTGGACATGCCTCAGTATATCATTAACCGAGGTTTGTTGACAGTGTTGGCAGAGAGGTGGCATAGTGACACAAACACCTTTCACTTGGCTACTGGTGAGATTACAGTCACCCCAGAGGACTGTTATCAGATTCTATGGATTCCCATGATTGGAGCTCTATCTCCTTATGAACAGACCAAGGAGGATGGGACAAAGGCTCTTTGCCAGATTTTCCATGATGATCAGATTTGTTGATATGAGATCCCTTGGTAGGAGTTCATAGATTTTGATTATGCCCCACTACCTTCGGTACTAGTAGGTTTTGTAGGTGGCTTCTTGTATCCTGGCCGTAGGTCGAAGGGACTGGTAGTGGGATGGGGATTGGTGCTTCAGGATATGGTAACACAAGGTCACAAGTTAGCATGGGAATCCTACATGTTGGCCCATCTATACTGAGATCTCCATCAAGTGGTGTATTTAGGATACAACAGTTTATTAGTCCGGGTCACATTTTTATAGGTTTGGGCTTGGGAGCACATTCCCATACCGAGGACACCCAAAGACATGGATAGGCCAGTTGGTTGGGTGTATGCATATGGGTACACATGGATAGTTGTCCAACATAAGCTAGGCAAGCTAGAGCATTGGAGGAGGGTGTTGGATGATATTGATATGGTCATCTGGAGACCGTATATGGATTGCAAGGTATGAGTGGAGGATGGGATAGAGATGCCCTATGTATATATGTCATGATACTTGATACAATCAATGACATTTATCATTGATAGGTTCTTACACAACTGAGTTCAGCGACAGTATGGTCGAAAGTAGGGTGTACCGCATGGAGCATGTTTATATGCTCATCTGAGGCAAGATGTGCTAGAGTGGGGTTCGACTATTTGTAGTGCAGTAGCGGTGGAGGAGTACATGCATTTGGCTAGATAGATATGGGACTACGGGTTCAGAGTGGTAGATGCTGGGATGACAGAGGAGTTTGGAGCGCTCTTCATGGCCTATGTTGTAGCACGAATATCAGATCCGGTGGAGATGATACCCTCTTTTGATGATGATGAGGATGAGAAGCCTGAGAGGCTAGGGAGACCAAAAGATGAGAGAGAGGAGTTGGATGAGGGATATGGGGATGGTGGAGGAGATGACTAGGGAGATGAGAGGGGAGGTGGTAGAGGGAGACAAGGAGATAGAGGAGGGGGTGAAGGAGATAGAGGGAGGATTGGAGGGATGGAGGAGATGGAGGAGATAGAGGGAGGAGAGGAGGTGGATTAGTCAAGCGAGTAGTTGGTGAGGGAGGGAGGGGAGGTTTGGTGGTTGGAGGTGGTGGAGTTGGCCGATCGAGCGAGGTGATAGCACCTGTGGGTGCAATGGATGAGTTTAGGTGGCCGACTTAGAGGAGGAGATCAAATGTGCGGGTACCCACCCACATAGAGGATGCACAAACTAGGTCCGTACAGTTGTCAATGCAACAACTTTAGGTACAGGTACTGGCTCAGTAGTGCCAGATTATGCAGATTACCATTGATCAGGATACAGTGATAGAGCGCTTAAGTCGAGCGAATGCGTGGGTAGATAGCCTCAAGAGATTGGCAGCTAGTGGTTCTGTGAGAGACACACTGAGAGATATGCAGTATGTAGACAAGGAGGATGAGTACTACATGTGTTTATATGAGGAGGTACTTCCTAGAGATCACAAAGCTCCTAGCTATGCTGTAGTGAGATCCACCCATGAGATCCACCCAGAGATCCTAGTGCCGGTGCTGCGAGACCATTAGCCTCAGGACATAGTCATACTTGAGAGATTTGTTTCCATTGTATTTTGATCATTTGTGTTGTATTTTGACAGAAATGACATCTTTTGTATATTTTCACCATTTTTGAGATATATATACAACACCGATTTTCCGATTCACATGTGATGTATTTTTATGGATGATTATTTATGCATTGATATGATGGTTCCATGATGATGATGATACGATGCTTAGATAAATGCGCTTGATTTGGTATTCTCTTGATATGATTGATGATGACGATGCTGTTAGATGTATCTTGAAAATGAGATGTATGATAATGATATGTTGTGAGATATATCTTGAAAATGAGATGTATGATAATGATATGTTGTGAGATGTATCATGAAAATGAGATGTATGATAATGATATGTTGTGAGATGTATCTTGAAAATGAGATGTATGATAATGATACACAACTAATTTGTAAAATGATATGCAACTAATTGATCATCCTCATTCTATCATTTATCATTCCTGTATAGTCACATGCTTTTTCTTTTTTTGTGTTTATCATCATTGAGATGTTGATATGTTCAAAAATTCATACAAGAATCATGGTATAGTTGAACCATAATGACCGGAGAAAAATTTACATGGATTTTGATCTTGCAAGATGGCACAAGCATCAAGGTATAATTGAACCAAGATGAGTTGAGTGTTGCTTGTGTATAAATAGACATGATTAAATCATTTATATGCGCAAAGTGGAACAATGTCTTCAGTGATATGTTGTGAATCACGTCTCAAGACAAGTATTTTCATAGTATAAGTGATCGCCTCACAGACTAAAACTAAAAAACATCGGAGTCTCCAACCACTTTCTCTAGCTCGATGCATCATTGAGAAAATTTAGGGGATCTAGTAATTCAAAAGGTTCAAGTGCAAAAATAGTCAAAAAATTCATGCAAGATGTTTAATAAATTATACTTTAGAAAATCATCCATTATGTGTGTTGAAGTTGTTGATTGGATCAGTGTGTTTTGCTTTCTTGGCTACTAGAGTTGTTTGTTGATAGGATTTTCTCGGCATGCTATGATTCTTGTTTGTTTGAAGTTAGATGAATGTTGTCCCTAGTTAAGGATACCGGTTGATGTGGATATGTACAGTGATTACCAAGCCATGGTGGGATATAATGAACTAATTTTCAGATAAGCAAGGACAGTGACTGCGCTAACTGTGTCTCGGATAATGTTATTTGTAAAGTATTGGGCGATGGCAAGTGGTTATGACTTTTGGATACAAAAGATATGAGTAATGATAGATAGAGGAGTTGTTCTCTCACAAGTAGTGCCTGTTGCTAGGTTTTCACCATTTGTTTTTATTGCACCTTTTTGTTGTTTTGATTTTTTTGTATTTTTCAAATTTTTTTATTTTTTTTATTTTTCACTTTTTTCATGCATTAGACCACTCAAGTATAGTACTTCTTCAGATGGATGATGTTGGTATGTTTGTTGATCACATCTCAATATTGAAGTTGTTAGCTTATAGGTGCCTAATCCATAGGCTGAGATGATGACATAGGGACCCAACCAATTAGGTTCAAACTTTCCCTTCTTTTCTCGATCATGTTGATTTTGGGGATTTTCTTTGAGTATGAGACTTCCAACTTTAAAAATCCTAGGGATGAATTTGTGGTTGTAGCTTCTGCACATGCGCTACTGGTATGCTTTGAGGTGATTATAGGCATGTTGTCAATTTTCATCTAGAAGTTATAGTTCTTGCAATCTATTTACTTGATACTCCTCATCTGAAATCAAGCCTTTCAAAGATACTCTAAGTGGTGGAATTTCTACCTCAAGAGGTAAAATTGCTTCTAATCCATACACCAATGAATATGGTGTAGCTCCTGTAGGTGTCTTGATGCTATTTCTATATGCCCAAAGTGTCGGATTGAGTTGCACATTGCAATCCTTTCCTGCATCATTTACTGTTTTCTGTAGGATTTTCAATATTGTTTTATTTGATGCCTCTGCTTGACCATTCCCTTGTGGGTAGTAAGGTATAGAGAAATGATGTTGGATTTTGAATTGTTCACATAGTTCTCGCACATCCTGTTTTTTGAAGGGACATCCATTATCTATGATGATGGAACTGGGAATATTGTATCTACAGATTAGATAATTGAGAATAAAAGAGGCAATTTGTTTTCCAGTTACTATGGTCATTGGGACTGCTTCAATCCATTTTGTAAAATATTTTGTTACCTTGATAATGAACTTGTGTCCATTGGAAGATGAAGGGTGTATTTTGCCTACTAGGTCAAGCCCCCACTGCAAAAAGGCCAAGATGTTGTAAATGACTGCAATTCTTGTGCTAGTGGATGGATAAGATTGCCATGGATTTGGCACTTAGGACATTTCTTTGAAAATTGATAAGTCTTTCTCCATTGTCGGCTATTAATAGCCCATTCTCAAAAGTTTTTTAGCAAGAGTAGGAACACTTGAATGTGTGCCATATATACCTTCATGAAGCTCATGTAAAGAAAATTCAAATTCATTATGGTCAAAGCAATGAAGAAGAGTACCATGTAGACCTCGACAGTAAACAGTATCAGCAGTTAGGGTATAATAGGCGGCATGCCGGATAAAGTTGTGCTTTTGGTTCTGAGATAGGTCAATGGGTAGGTTACTAGTTTTAAGATACTCATAGATTGTTTCGTATAAAGGAGACTCAAAACTGGTTAAGGCATAGATAACATGGGATGCGGAATTGTCATAGGCTGGGGAAAATAGTTGCTCTACCAGAAACTCATAACGACTTTGTTTCTCTAAAATTTATAGTAGTGAAACGATAGTAGCCATTTAATTGGATGCTCTGTTGTCCAACCTGGGTATTTTCTCAAAGGTGTTATGTACAAAATATTTTTTGAAGTCATCCACCATTCTTTTGTATGGAAGCAGCTTGTCATCTTTTGTCTGATATTCATTGTTGATCTGATTTATGTCTAGTTAGGAATCTCCATAGAATTTTAGTTCCATTATTCTCCATTCCATGACCATTTTGATTCCTATGACCAGTGCCTCATACTCAACAATGTTAGTTGTGCATGGGAACATGAATCTATATGATCTTGGTATGGTGTGTCTTTCAGGAGCGACAAACAAGATTTTGGCACCTGAGCCATGTTAGGTGTAGGAACCATCGAAGTACAAAGTCCATTGCTTGGTGGTAATAGTAAGGACATCCCTATCTAGAAATTTGACCTCCATTGGTTGCTTATCTGGTAGTGGTGCTTTAGCTAATTGATCTACAATTACTTGTCCCTTGATAGCTTGACGCTCTGTGTAGTGGATATCAAATTCATTAAGAATCATGATCCATTTAGCTAGTCTGCCTATGAGAGTTGCTTTCCTGAGTAAATAATTCAGAGGATCAATTATTGCTACTAGCTTTATTGTGTGAGCTAGCATGTAATGTCGAAACTTTTGAGAAGCGAGGACTACAACTAAGAAATCCTTCTCAATAAATATGTAATTGACCTCATAGCCATTTAATGTTCTGTTGATGTAATAAATAGCTCGATCCTTGCCTTCTTGATCTTCTTATGCTAATAGTGCCCCTAATTATAGATATGTTGTTGATATGTAGAGAATAATAAACTTTCCTGCTATTGGTGGTACCAGAACTGCTGGGTTCATTAGATATTGCTTGATTTGATAGAATGATTTTGGACACTTGGATTCCCATCTGAATGGTATATTCTTATGTAGAAAATGATTGAATGGTATACTTTTATCTACTAGTTGGGCGATGAATCTCCTGATTGACTGGAGTCATCCTTGTAGAGATCTGAGTTGGCTAATGTTCTTGGGAGGTGGCATTTCCATTATGGCATGTACCTTCACTAGATCTACTTCAATGCCTTTTGTTGACACAATGTAGCCTAATAATTTTCCTAATGTTACCCTGAAGACACACTTCTTAGGGTTGAGCTTGAATTGGAATTTCTCCAATCTTTCAAATATTTTCTCTAATATGCCCAAATATTCTACCTGGGTAAATGACTTAGCCAGTAAATCATCCACATAGTCCTCCATGAAGGTATGCATCATATCATGAACGATTGTCATCTTTTCTCTCTGATAAGTTGCCCCAACATTATTTAAGCCAAAAGGCATTACGTTCCAGCAATATGTTCCCCAAGGATAGGTAAACATTATTTTATCTTGATCCTCTAGAGCTATCTTGATTTGATTATAGCCAAAAAAACCGTCCATTAATGATAGCATTGCATGGCCTACTGTGAGGTCTATAGTTATGTCGATGCTGAGGAAAGGAAAGCTATCCTTTGGACAGTATTTGTTAACATCCCTAAAATATGTGCATATCTTGATGCTTCCATCTAGTTTTGAAACTGGCACAATGTTTCAAATCCATTCAACATAGTCAATAGGTTGAATAAATCCAATGTCTAATAACTTCTTTAGTTCAGTTTTGAACATTAGTGCTACATGTGGATTCATCTTTCTCAATTTTTTCTTGACTGGCTTAGCTCCTGGAATAATAGATAAATGATACATGATTAAGTATGGATCAATCCCGGGCATATCTGCATAGGACCAAGAAAAATTGATTGTCTTTTCTTTGAATAATTTGATAAACTCAGTGATTCTGCTAGATGTATTTTCTTAGTAGTTTCTTCTGTACCAATGTTGATTGATTGAGTGGGCTCGATCAATATGGGCAATCTCTCCTAATACTGTTCAGGAAGAGTGTCAATTCTTCCATCCTTAGGTTCCTTAAAAAGGTTTTCACCCTCAGATGCATCCTTTATTTTGACATTTTTGTGATCTAGTATTGCCATTGATTGGTTTTCAGCATTAGATCCTTTATTTCTTTCATTTTTGTGACTGAGAGACTTGAAACCCTCCTGATTGCAAATATTGCTATTTAGTTTGCTAGTAGAGTCTTTTTTCCGGGTTGACAGTTCACAAGTAATGGATAATGGATTCGTCATCTAGAAATATGGGTAAGTCATGGTGTTCAGGCTCATCCCAGTCTATGAGATTAGGAAATATGAGTGGTAAAGAGTCATTAGGTGGGTTGAGGTCAGCTGCGGTAAGTGTCATGATAAAGGAATCTTTAAGGTTGTCTAGGATATTGGATAACTTAATGATATTTTCGAGGCCTTTGATGGTATCATCTTCCGTGTAGACATCCTTGTAATGTCACTGCTCATTTTCTTTGGCTACATAGATATGTTGTGGACCAAATTCAAGAATTCTAAACTCTGTGCCTTGTCCTTCTTGAGAAAGGGGTGTATGAATAGTACTCTTAGGAATATTTTTAGTAACATTTAAACAAATACCCCATTCATAGTCATTAGAATCAGTTTTAGAAGTATTATCCCAAAGTCTTCCAGTGCTGCTAACAGGTATGTTGTAAGGTGAAAAGAGATCACTGATAATTGATACCACTTTGATAGTTTTCTCTGATTCTGTATCAGAACTTGCTTGTAATCTTTGCATTTTTTCATATACTATCTCTCCTTGGGGAATAGTGATTTCTTCAGGGGGTGATTTTGCCTTGTTTGGAATAGGTTCCTGAGCGTGGTATACTTCTACATAAGATGCTTCTTCTCTTTGAATAGCCAACTCTTCTTGTTGTTTCTCTTTTTTCGTGGTATTCTTGCTCTTTCCTGATTGTTTTTGTTGATTCATGTAGTGCCTCCTTAAATGAGTCCTCCTTGTATTTATTCTTTTCTTTCCACTGAGGTTTTTTATATTTGTTCTTATTTTGCCTTGGGGATAGTTTGTGTCCATAGCCTTATCTCGTTTTGTCCCTAGAAAATAGTGAAGGAGGGTCCAATGGTTTTGTAATGCCTTCTTGACATTTTCCAATAGGTCCTTTGCCATTGTATCACATCCATTAGATGATCAGGAATCCCTTTCCATACTGTTGCATTGGTATAGCTACCTCCATAGTAGTAGCTTTGACTTATTTCTCATCCTTGTATAGCCAGCTAAGGATGTCCTCTTCTAATCCATGTGCTAGTGTGCCTAATTGGATAAATTTGCCATCAAAATTGGTGATGGGTTGTGTTGCTTGATGTGTTGATGCAGAAGGCTGCCCATGATATTTTGGCGACATTGGTAAGTTGGTTAGACACATGGTTTCAAAAGAGTATTCTCCTGTGCATTTCTCTTTGATTTTCATCTTTTGTTTGAAATCCATGAATAAAGATTTGAGCTTTTCTTTATGATGATCTGACGCTGAGGAAGTTTGGGCTTCCCTGTTACATGGAACCAAGTTGCCTTGGGCTGCCCCCATAGCATTGCAATGTTGAAAGGGGTTATTATCTGCTGATATAGAAATCTCCTCCCCATTATATGGGAATTTGACACATTGGTTGTAAGTTGACGACACCACTTGCATTTCATGTATCCAACGACAGCCGAATAAAATATTATATGTCAGGTCTATGTCTAAGACCTGGCATATAGTGTCCCTTTCTCTCAGTCCTACCTAAATAAGTAATATTATTATACCCTTGGATGATCTTTCTTTTTGTGTGGACTAATAGACTGCTCAGAGAATCCTAATGCATGAAGAAGTTTTAAGGTACAAATATTGAGCCCAACTCCTCCATCTATTAATACTCTTTTAAATTGATGTTTGTAGACTAAGACTTCAATGTGAAGAGGAGTATTATGTGGGTGGCTCAACGAGATATTATCATTCTCAGAAAAGGTGAGATTATGAGGCCCTGTCATATGAGCCACCATGGCTTGAAATTTGTCAATATTCAGATCTTGAGGTACATTTGTTTCCAATAGTGCTTGTTCTGGGATGTCTTTATGTTTTGGCAAAATTTTGAGTAACTTGACTATGGATATTTGAGCGGGGGTTCTACACAGTTGACTTACCAAATCATATTGAGTCTTTGGAATAGTAGTTGTTGTTGATGTATGCCCTTTCAAGACATATTTTTGAGCTCTATTGGTTACATTGATCGATTCATGTTCATGTTTATCTTTGATTTTAATGACATTTACTTGATTGTCATCTCTTGATATATGATTGATGGTGTTATTGTATATGTGATTGATGCAAGCTCCTCGTGTATCGTTCAATGATGAAGCTCCTTCTTTGTTGTAATTTGGAAGTGGATTTTTAAAGGTGCCATGATCACCATTTGTTTTGAGACCATCAACCATTAAATCACCTCTATAAATCATGTCTTGAACAATGTTTTCAAGCCTCATGCAATCATTTGTTTGATGTCCTTTGTTTCGATGAAAACCACAGAAGTGTGAGTCCTTCAACTAAGGTGGTTTGACCTAGGGTTCAAAGTTGTTTATAGCTGGTAATGTGATAATCTTGTTTGCCAGGAGTTCTCAAAATTCTGATTCTAAGGATTTCCCCAATGGTGTGTAAAAGTGTTGATTTGGAAAATTGTTGGTGCTACCCCTTGAATTTGGATTAGCTCCTCGATTTGTGTTGTTGTTTTGGGTAATGTTGGTGTTGTTTATATTTGAAGATCCCAGATTGGTATTTGGTGTATAAGTGTTAGTGCCTTGGTTAGCACCCTTTTGATTCTTGGTATGCTGAGGATTACCTAATAAAGCCAATACTAGTTGTTTGGATTTTACATCATTAGCATCAATCCCTCCCTAATTACTAGAGTTCTTGTTTTTGGTCCAGAACTTGGATTTGTCTAAGTTTTTGTTGTTGTTCTGTTTGTTGAAATTAGAGTTAGATGAATTAGCTCCTTCTTTGAATAACTTCAATGATTCTTTCTTAATACATGCCTCCTCTACTTGGATTCCATTTTTGATCAACTTGGAAAAGGGTGGTATGCATTGGAGCTTGAGTATGTAACTCATCTCACTATTCAGATTGTCGATGAAAATTTTCATCTTTTCCTTTTCGAGCACATCTCGAGGATATCTCGAAACCATCCATCTCCAATGTTGAAGAAACACCATGACCATTTCATTGTTTTTCTATTTGGTATTACATACATCCAGCATGGTGATTGCGTGTTGAATATTGTAGGAGTATTGAGTGATAAATTTATTGACCAACTCATCAAAGGATCTGACGGGAGGTGTAAGTTTGGATAGCCACTAAATTGTTTGTCCTTCCAAGCTTCTTGGGAATAGCCTCATCAAATAGGTGTCACATTGGGAAAATTCAAGGCTCATGGTACAAAACTCTCCAACATGATTGCGAGGATCACTCTTACCATCATATTTGTCATATTTAGGTATATCAGAAGTCGGGGGGAAAGGTATCAAGTTCAATCTCCTGTCAAAGGGGTGAGGACATATTTGCAGTATTTGCATTTGTTGTGTAAGAGTGACCATGGGCGCATTTGTTTGCTAAGGGAAAGGTTATTCCCTTTCTTTATCCCTAGTTTGGGCATGAATGTGTTCTTGTATGTTATGTTGTTCAGGTATGTTTTGTTTAGGTTCACGTATTTCCTCTTCTCTTTGTTGTTCTTGATAGGTATAATTTGGAGACCTTGTCCTAAAGATTTCAGTGTCGAAGTCTTCTAGAATCCTAACTCCTTTTCTTGTTAGCATGAGCATGTATTTTTATTTGTCAAATTCTATGAGTCTTTACATAAGTTTTTGAAAGGAGGCGCTTTCTTGACATTCTTGGAGGACCTCCTGAGTAATCTCCGTGTCCTCTAGATTTGGATACTCGAAAGGATTTGATAATCTTTGACCCATACTGGACTCTGGTTGTGGTTCGCTTTGCCTTTTTCGTTGAGAGCAAGTGGCAACAGGCATCTAATAGAAACTTTTTGTAACAAAGGGGATGAACTCCTCTTCTTTGTGTTGTTCGGGGGTTGGTGGTTCAAATCGAGCTATGTTATAAGTGATGCAAACTTCCAGGAAGAAAGATGGATTGATCTATCCTCCATTATTTAAGCGTTGACTGAATGCTGATTTTTGGCAAAAGGATCTACTTCTCAATGTCTCTTTATCAAATTTGTTTGACTTGTCTTGAATATATAAGTGCACATGACAGAGAAATGTGTGATGATATTTGAAGAGTTGGCGATTGATGTAGAGAAATATATTCCATTTAGCAGGTTTCCGGGAACTAGATTATTGTTTCTTCAACTTAATGTTGTGATGAAGACTTTTTCTTCTCAAAATATGAGTGGTCATACATAGGTGATCAATGGTTTCCTTTGATTTGGTTGGATTATGATACTTGGTTTGAAAACTTAAGCCTACTCTATCAAACTAAGGTTTAGATGCCCCCTCATGACAAAGCACGTCAAATGATATGGAATAACAATTTCTTGCTATGGAAACTCAATTTGATAAATGAGGTTTAAACTAGGTATGCTTTGATGATACATTTCATTTAATTGGCGGACCTTTTGATCAATGTGATGAGGTTACCCAATTTTGATAGGAGAAAGTGTTATCCTTAGCTAGTTTTAGATTATGACAACTGTTGTTCTAATAATGACTTGTTTGATTGTTCGATTGTTTAGAATAGTTTATGATGTTTTGACTCAAGTTTTTGCCTGATGAAGTCGACTGAAGATCCAAAAAGGGTGTTTGAAACCATTGTTAAAAAATTTCAAGAATGTTAAGTTTTGCTCTCTGTTTTTCATAGTTTTACCTATGTGCTAAGATAGAGACTGGATGCGCTAAAGTTTAACTAAGGTGCATTGTTTAGAATCACCAATGTGCTAAGCTGACTGTGCTACGCGCTAAACTAGAGTTTTGATTTCTGCTATGTCAAGAAAGGTTATGCGCTAATCTATCCTGAATATGTGCTAAACTTTAGACTCAAAGCGCTACAGTTTGCCCCCAATGCGTTAGGCTGATGTTTCAATGCGCTAATATGTTTTTAAGAAGCGTTAATGTTTAGTTTCGAAATGTTCAAACTATTATGCGCTATTTTGAGGATGAATACGCTACGTTGTAGCTTTGATGCGCTAAAGTTTTCTTTAGATGCACTAGGATGTTGCTCCTACGCGCTAAACTGCTCTACTTTGTTTTTCTGGAAATTTTAACACTTTTTTCAACTTTGAAGGATGGTTTTCTGAAGTATAAAATGCAAACACGACATGTAAAAGACAACCATTTTTTCCTATTCTAAACAAAGAGTGTATGTTCTGTGAGGACATGTTCAAATCCCTAATGTTTTCACGGGTTTGGATTCAAAAATTACAATTCAGACAAACTCTTTATTCAAAGGTCATCAACAATACCATAGCACACTAGTATCGATACTTCGTCAGCTCAAACAACCATGTCACCCACTAGGGGGCGCCCATTTTTTTTCCTATTGTTAGAAATTAACCCAAACTTTATTGCTTCACAATTGAGTAGATATCTTGGGAGATATATGGTGAGTAATCCTGGAGGTGGATTCTTCCCCACCCTTGCACTATGATATTGAAGTTGTCTGGATACTAAATCGGCTCAAGGTTTCTATTTCTAAGGTTCGTAATCAAGCTTCATGTTCGGTCGTCAGTGATAAACTCCCCCGGGAGGCTTCCCAACCTTTAGAACAAAGGCTTTACGTATCGTAAAGATACTGGGGGAAGGCTAATCATTGTGCAAAACTGTTGAAAGGGACTTTCCTCACCCTCCACTTTTGAATATAGTGGGTTGGAACACTTGGCGATAAAGTCATTTCCCACTTAGGTCACTCCTCTCTCACTGACCATTTAAATTGTGCTCTAAGAGCAACTCGGGAGGGAAGGACTGCTAAAGGATTTAAAATGCTTGAAGTAAAAAAATATTTTTAGACTGGTTTGGGTTTTTGGTCACCCAGTTAAGGGGAGAGAATAAACCTTCCACTTTGGAGACAAGGCACACAAAGTTATCTTTATCCTTCAAAGCAATGATTTGTTAACTTCTATTTGGAGATGTTGCTCCAAAAAGCTTGGTGTTCTTTGTAACTCCCAAATCAGTAATTTTTTAAGCTAGCTAATGAAATCCTAGTCAACAAAGAAGATTTTTTGAGATGGTCAACAAAATGAATTCGATAGGTAAAATATTTTCCTCTTTTGTTTTATCTAGAACTTGAAAACAAGTGAGGTTCTTTAACTTATGCAATAAAAAGTAATGGATCCCTTCAGACACCAAAGGATGGTGGGGTTCTTTTTAAGACTTTGCCTAAAATAAAGGTTTGTCTTGTTCTTTTTAAAACCCAAAAACGAAGTGTTTTTCTCTTCCTATGAAAACAAGGTAAGGTTTTGTTTGTTGTTCTTTTTAAGTACTCCAAAAGAAAATGAGTTTAATTTTACTAATGAGGAAATGAAGAAAACTATAAATAACTAACTTAACCAAGTTAGAAATAAAAATTTAATCACAAGCCTAAACTTAGTAAAAGAAAAATTTCGCAATCCTACAAACAAATGTTTTTCTTTTTGTGTCTGTCATGCGCTAATCTACAGATCATATATGCTAGAGAATAGAACCGATGTGCCAGCAAAAAGCTCAGATGTGCTACACTATTATCTTAATATGCTACACTGATGTTTTAAAGCACCGAGACCTACAGGAAAGAGTGGAAATGCTATGCGCTATAGTTAAGTCAGTATGCGCTAAGGTATGGTATGCACGTGCTAAATAGTCAACAAGATGCATCAAAGAACAAACCATATGCACTATAGAATGGTATCCATGTGCTGATTCAAGTTTTCTGCATACCTGCAATGTTAGTCCTACATCCAAAATGATTTGGTAAATGGGGTTATGCCTCACGATGGGTGCCAGAAATGTATGCGAGAAAAGTGGTGCGATGAAATGAATATTTTGAATTCAAGACTAGTTCACACATCAATGGTACTCCTGGTGAAAGTTATGGAGTTATATGCAATAGCTCAACTTCCCAAGGGATGTTCCATTATTCTCTATCTAACAAGACTCCTCAAGCCAATGCCTTTTCTCTTAGATCACTGAGAAAATTGACTTAGGGATGAGAATCATGAGAATGAAGTATGTTTGATCAACCTAACATGAATGCAATCCTAAATGTGCATGATATTAACAAATAAGAATTAAACTAGCATGTATATGATGATAAGATGAAAGGATTAGTAAAAGAACTATCCTAACATGATACACTAGCTTGATATGATTATTGTGACAAAGAGATATACTTCTAAAATGCTTATTAGATTATTTCTATTCAAAGAGAGACTAAAATGCTTGATAAAAATGGGTATAGACTACATGCATAAAACTTGGATCCCTGGATGATAGCAGAATGGCTCTATTTATAGGGAAAATAGGGCAAGGAAAGGTCAAGATTGGATGATCCTATCAAGGGTCAGAATTGAAAGTTATCAATCCATGTTTACAATTCTCACTAATGAAATGGTGACAATTGTCAACATAAGACTGCTTGAGAGGAGATGTAAGAAACATTAAATTCTTGAGAAGACCTCATTGTTACCTTAGGAGGTAAGGGTTAAGGTTAGGTTAAGATTATCCATTAGATAAAGCTTTTATCCAAAGGCTAAACTCTTGTGGAAGAGTTAAAGGGATAACTGTGGTAAAAGCAATGAATACTTGATGAGAGCCTTGGGTTAGATGAGGGTTTAGTTAGAGAGAAAGTCTCTAATCATGCAGGAGGGTTGAGTTAGCCATTAATGGTTTGGAAGACTTTCAAGGTTAACTTGTTGAAGAGATAAAGCCTTTAATGGTTTCCAAAGACTTTGAGGGTTTGAGAAGTTACTTCCCTTTGCTTAGGGATGTGACAATATATAGTAGATGGGTTAGCCTAATTTAAAAGGGATTAGAAGAATCTAGGAGGGGGTTTAGAGAGGCAAGTAGGAGATGTAGGAAAATGCAAGTGGATGAGGGGTAATTTTAATTAAAATAAATTGCTATATTTCAACAAAATAGATGCAAGTGGGGGATTTAAATAAATTAGATTTATTTAATTGAAGTGAACAATTTAATTAAATGTAAATTTAATTAAAAAGAGTAGAAGGGGGATTTTAATTAAATAAAGTGATTTATTCAATTAAATGATATGAAAGGCCTAAGGGAAATTAATTAAATAAATTGAATAAATTATTTAATCAAATAGATGAATGTGAATGCTTTAATTAAATTAAATGTAATTAAATAGAGGAATGAGAATAAAATGACTATTAAATATTCACTTAGGAAAGTGGTCATTTTTATACGTCTACATATATAGTAAGAGAAAAGGAGAGGGGAATCACCAAATTCAAAAGGAAGGTTTAAATTGTAAAGGGGTTGTTCTCTTGGGATACATTTATATGTATATATTTACTTACACAAGGGGTATGTAAATAAATGCATATATCTATATATAGTTGATATAGAATTTAAATTGATTAAAGGATATGAATTTTATAAATCATTTTCGGGGAAAGATATATTAATGTATATATATATATATGTTTATATATGTTTATATATATATATATATATATATATAATAACAAACATTTATAAATGGATAAGTTGAAACCTTATACCCCATTTACATATATTTTAATTAGTTATTTAATTAGGGAGGGTCAATAATGTCGGCAAGTAAATAGATTAAACTATTAAATTAATATTAATATAAAGGATTCATATTAATATTAATATGGTAAATTGGAGATCTACAATTAAAGAACATAATTAACATCAATATCATATGGGCATTATTTGAGTTATTTTAATTAACTCTAGATGAAAATGGGATTAAATAGTTATTATAAGGGTTTCAATTATAATCATTTGGAAAATTATAATTAAAGTGATTTGAGCGATTTCAAGCTCTTAGCTAAAATTCAATAAACAATTTAATAAATCAAAATGAAACATAAATGTCATCCCTTGGGATAGTATCATTAATTAATTAATTTTAAAGAACTAATCCCTAATGAGTAATATTAGTGGAATGGCTTAGGGGGTTAAATTCTACCCCACTTAGCTAAGATACATAGACTTTACCCTTCTAGATTTGATTTATTAAAACATTCTAACTCGTTCTCTTGAAGATCGTTATAAATTGATACTTGAGAAATTGAGTTAGTGAAACTAAGTGAGCAACTGCATCTTCACATTACATAAACACAAGTAATTAGGCCTTTTTTTTTTTTTAATTGTTGTGCTTTTGCCCTAATGTTTGGAAATGACAGAAACCCTTATGTGAGCCTTGGAGAGGTTAGTGTGTACTTGAATGTTCGAAGAGATCTTGGATGTGTAAAAGGATCATGTTATAGTGGTATAGGAGGGAATTATATGTATTTTCATTAAATATTTCATTATGCATTTCACATGACCGAATTAAATTATGAGTTGTATGAATAGTAGAATAATGTACTTGCATTTGACATATCTGGTAGACTTTTAATTAATAGGATGTGTAAATGAAGAACGTGTTTGATGTGCGTACATAACAATATATTAGTTAATTGATAGTTTCATTTTCCTTCTCCTCATATTTTGACATTCAATGAATGGTCATAGTTAAAGATGTATTTTTTTATCAATTAAGAGAAGCGAGTGTTTTCACTAAAGGGTTAGTTTGTAAGGAATGATTACTTTTATTAATCTCATCTAGATATTAGCACAATAGTGCCATATTTAATATAAAGAAATATCATGATAAGATAATTTTCATTCTTCTATATCAGTAGTGAAATTAAGAATAGTACACTAGAGATGATAGGCATATAGGGAGAAATTTAATCGTACTTGTGTAATCTTGTTAGTTTGCATGCATATGTATGAATGGATTGAATATCAAAATTCTCTCCCTCTTCTCTCTATCTAGTTATGAAGATTCATACAAATGCTACTAAATGATGTATTTGAAATTAAATAGAAATATTTAATTATTTGTTAATGAATATTATGAGGCATATATTGAGGAATGTTTGTTTCATTTTGCATTGTAGACTAAAGTATTTTGTTCTGTCTATTAGGACATCATGTCAAGTAAGTAAGTTAATGGAATACTTTTGCATATACTCTATAGGTAGTCCATATGGTTTAGGTGTTTGATAGATCATGATGGGGAACAAGTATTGATTAGGATAATCATATCGCTGCATGTAGAATGTGCATAGAGAATAGGAAATTATTCTTTTGTGGTTCCATTTTATGTTGAAAAATAGAAGTCTTAGCTTCACAGAACTTTTGCATAATTTCTAAGAACTATAAGAATGTTGTGATTGGTCAATGAAAATATAGAAATGATGCTACTTCCTTACCTTTTTTTGAATTGGGAATTCTAGTAAAATGGATAAATGATTATGTTGGTAAGGTGATAATTGTGATAGAGATAGGTAAAAGCACAAAATTGTGTCACGTTTCTGGACAACTTATCAGCACAATCTAATCTAATTAATTCTAAATAAAAATTAATTTTAGTCAAACATATAGTCTATAAAGATTCATTATGGCTATCTTATATATGAGCCACAACCTTTCCAATTGGAATTGTCTACTAAATGTATATTTTATGCCGCTTTGGGTCTAACTACCATAATTTATTTATTTTTTGAAAAAATTGATGTTTCAACAACTCCTACTATTATATATAATTTTTTATTTTGAAATGTAAAACTACCCTTTTATAGATCTATAAGTGAATTTTTTGAAATATATCTTTTAATATTTCAATTATTTTTTATATTTTATATATTTTTTTATTGAAAGTGTGTCATCAACACTAGAATATAAGGTAGATTATTTTGTAAAGGAAAAATACTAAATTTTATTTAAAATTTTTGGAAAAAAAAAAGCACTAGAGAAAAGAGTCTATCTCAAGAGGATATAATGTTTTTTTATAGTTTAGATAAATAATTAAGAAAACATGCGACTTTAAATGGAAAGAGTTATATTTTAGTAAACACAACTTTTCAAATTTATTGAAAAATATATATACATAAAAAATAGTTAACAATATATCTTTGCACTAAAGTTCCAAGTTATCGATAATTTCTTGTTGAATTACTACCTTATTTTTTATTAGGATAAAACTAGTTTTGAAGGGGCCTCGAAACCCTTACAATCAGTGAAATGCCCTCAAATAATACACTAGACTACCCAACAGTGAACAACATTTTAGAAAGGACTTGAAACCTTCTCGACTTATGGCCATCTAGAACCCAACACCCAAAGACTACACAAAGTATAAATAAAAGTACAGAGCATCCACAACCAGTCAGACACCAACCATACTTCAAGAGTGAAACATTACAAAATGGGCTAGCCCAAGAAGACGGTCTAAGTCAGCAAATAATAGACCTCAACAAACCAAGAACGAGGGGTTTTCTAGGCACCCTCAACCAACAAGAAGGGTTTTCCCCATCCTCCCATAACTTGTCATAGAAATTCTAGGCCACAACAAGCCATGAAGGCAAAAAATAACCAGAAACAAACATTGACCAAATTGGGTCCTTGAAAACTACTAGCGTCCAACCAATCCTTCAAAGAAATAAAAAACATAGGGTTTTTTCAAGCTCCCTCAACCTTGTGACTGGGTTTTCTAAGGCCCCCACAACCTTTCAAGGCCCAAACAATAACATCTCTTCCTGAAAGCACAATCTAGCATGTGTAGGGACATGAGGTTTTAACAAGGCTCTCTTAACGTCAAACTTGAGGAAGAATAATACAGAGAAAATCATACCCTCCATCCTCTCCACCTCAATTGGAGAATAAGGAAGGAAAATAGCATGAAGGCAAGTCTTTACTCCCAGACAGTCAAGAGACAACACATCATCAGCTTCCCTACAACATTTTCTGGTCTCAACCATAGCATCCACCTTCACCTCAATAAAAGATAGGCCATCTTCAACTCTAAAGAAGATAGGGCCACCTCTATAGGAAAATCTAGATAAAACCAGAGATGCTAAGGAAAAAACCAATTAAAAAATGAGAAGCCAACCCAAGGGCCAATAGGGATAGAAATATTCAAAACCACCCAAAGAGAGTGTGCACCAAACAACACCCAGGAGACCACAACAAAGGGAAAAGAGAAAGCCTCGAAAAGTAGCCCCAATTGAGGAAAGAATCGCTGCCCTAAACCCAAAAGGGAGATAGGAAAAAGAGCACCCACCAGTGATGGAAAAAATAGAGCAAGAGAAAGGGAAAGGGGAAGACCTCAGCACATCCCCCACAATCCCATCAGAAATTATAGCAACCCCTTCACCATCAAAATCCTCCTATGTCCTATCCCAAGGTGCCCCCACCCAAACACTCTGATTGTAGAGCGACCAGATCACAGAGTGCAGCCCAACGTCCAAGCAGAACCCGAGGGAAATGATAAAACCATCATCATCATTGTTCGCTTCATCATCTCTGCCATGAGAATCTCCTAAAACCCTCACTCGTACCTCACCTCCTTGCTCTCCTCATTTCAAATTTAATAATTTGAATTACTACATTTTTAATTATAAAATCTAAATAAATTAAATAAAAAAGATTGAGAAAGTGATATAAGTTAATGGAATAAGAGATAATTTTGCAAGGACAAATATTTTAATAATAAAATAATAATATTGCATAAGAAATAAAAAATATTATCATTAGCATGAAACTTGTCACAATTTGAATAAACAAAATCTTAATTAAAAATGTATACTATAAAACGATATTAAATAAATGTAATGTAAGTAATTTAGCTGAATAAGTAATGTGTGGTAAACCATTTTTTATGTTTTTTTATGTTGGTTTATCTTTTCATGATCGCACTAAGTTGTATTTGTTCACTTGTTTGAGAAACTATGTTTAACAAAAATTAGTACAAAATAAAAATATATTTAGTATTCTTGTATTATTTCTTTTTAATTATTATATTATTAATATATTATAATAATACTATAATATTATTCTATAAATTTTTATATTTGTATTGTTATTATGTTTTTGATTAAGGATAAATAGGTTTTGAGGGGACTGAAACCACATACAACAGGTTTTGAAGGGACCCGAAACCCTCAAATTTTACCAGGATTTGGAACCCAAAAAACAACGTTGCCTAAAGGAATAATCATCAAAAAACCACCAGGCCAACCACAAGCGAGACTAAAAAAGACTAGCCTCTAAAACATACATAAGGGTTTTACTAAGGCTCCCTTAACCTTCGACTGACAACATGGGTTTTCCAGGAACCCATAACCTTCAAAGACACTAGACTACAACAGGTAGCAATACATTCAGGATTAGGACTCAGAGGGTTTTGAATGGCTCCCCTAACCAACAACCTGGGTTTTGAACTAGCCCCCAAAACCAATAGAGAAGGGTTTTCCTAGGATACCTTAACATGCAACATAGATCTCAGGTTGCCAAAAACAAAACCTATCCTTAACCAAAAACCGAAACAACAAGTGCCTAGGCTAGGCCTTTGAAAACTACTAGCATCCAGCATACTTGTGGGTTTTACAATGCTCCAACAACCTGAACCAGACATCAATAAAATAAACAAAAAACAATAGCCAAGAGGGGGATTTTGAAAGGCTTCCTGAACCTTCATAATAGGTTTTAAAGTGTCTCCCATAACCAGCAGGAAGGGACCCATCACCACCCAACATCTGATCAGCACTCGCCTTCCAGCATGACACCTCTCCACCTCAATAAGAAAGGAAGCGACGTCAATAGGAGCTAGAAGGAAAGAGGCCAAACATAGGGAAAATGAAGCAGATAACCCCAAAAGAAAGATCATCGGCACTTGTCCCGGGTAGTCGATGGAGGATAAGATGGGGTGGAGGAATTATCACCACATCTTATCCTCCATCGACTACCCGGGACAAGTGCTATTAATACCATCCTTTTAAGGATAGGAAGCTTAGATATTTGTGAAAACTTTAGATTCAAAGATTTATATTGTAATTAATGATAAGAGTAACTAACACTTTTTTGATAGCATTAATATTGTAATTAATGCTCATCCAAAATTGTAAGGAGAAGATAGGTGCCAAAGTGATTGATTATCGGAAAGATCAAAATTGGGTGGACCCCAGATCTATTGATCCCAAACTCAAGTAGGTAAATTTAATGATCAACCACATTGTCTTAAATACCAGAAGGGAAGACCATATGGTGTGGTGTGGGACTTCCCACTTCCCGCATCATCTCCATATCCATTTATGATGTAATGATGTGCACATGTTCAGTGTTATTTTATTATTTGAAATTTATTATTATTATGTTGTTATTTATTATTATAAATATTAGTATTATATTAGTAATAAAATTATTTTATTATCATACTTTAATACTCTTAAATTGAATGAGAATAATTAAATTAATATTGTTAATTTATATTTTTTCATATTAAATATATGTTTATCTATTTATATATGCAAAAAAAATAAAAAATTGTAATTTAAAAACTTAAAAGTCGCATATCTTAAATTTTTAAAAATCAAATAGCAAAGTCTTGCATTCATTGTACTTTATTTTTATTTTTTTTGTAGACATAGCTTTTTCAAACAAAATAATAGAAAATAATATATTAAAAAATATTCAATAAAAATCATTAACTGACATCAATTTCTTATCTCAAAAAACATAAAATTATACTATATATAAAACAATTTTCATCAAAGAGAATGAACAATAGATTTTAATTATAGCACTTTAATAAAATTTAATAATATAAATATTAAATGAAAAAATCTAGATTCCATAATTATCATATTTAAAATATACGTCAAAAAATAATTTTCTTTTAAACATTCTATGAAAGAAAAAAAATCTAAAAAATAGTACAAAATTAAAATAAATAATTTTTTGATAAAAATATCATAAATTTCAAATTTAAAGGATTCTTATATTGTTTTTTTATTTTGATAGTCCCAAAACTAAAAAACTATATTGAGAATGAAATCAATTGATCTCTATATTCCTTTCTACTATAGATGGAGGGAGATTCATTCCTTTGTTCATTGCAAACATTTAAATGAATGTATGTCAAATATTTGTCTAGTATGCGATTTTATCAGGAACCAATAATAAATAATGGCATTTCAATTGGCAAACAAAAGATAATAAAGTGCAGAAGATCATTCAACTTTGAAAACATGTGATGGGATAAGAAGTGGTATATATTAATTATGTGATCATTATTTTAAAATGAACAAGAAAAAATAGAGTTCAAAAAATAATGTCCACTAAATTAAAATAATCTTAGAAGACGGTAAACTATTAGACATGTCAAAATTAAAATTATACTAGAGGAAAAAGACAAGTGCTATTAATACCATCCTTTTAAGGATAGGAAGCATAGATATTTGTGAAAACTTTAGATTCAAAGATTTATATTGTAATTAATGATAAGAGTAACTAACACTTTTTTGATAGCATTAATATTGTAATTAGTGCTCATCCAAAATTGTAAGGAGAAGATAGGTGCCAAAGTGATTGATTATTGGAAAGATCAAAATTGGGTGGACCCTGAATCTATTGATCCCAAACTCAAGTAGGTAAATTTAATGATCAACCACGTTGTCTTAAATACCAGAAGGGAAGACCATATGGTGTGGTGTGGGACTTCCTCAGGGACTTATTCAGAGTCTTTTGTTGTCCTTTTACTAGCACAATCCAAAGATCCTACTCCTTGTTGGGCTAAGGCTTGGTATTCAGGCTCGATTCCTAAAATCAATATTTTTTTGTGATCCTTTTGCAAAATAAGATTCTAACTACTGATAATTTGAGAAAGAGGGGATTTTGTTAACCAAAAATGTTCTATCTCTGTCTTAATAATGAGGAATCTATGAACCACATCTTTTTATACTTTCCTTTTACCACTCCTATTTGGGGGATGTTTTTTCAATTGTGGGGGTTGAATTGGGTTTTCTTGGAAGAGATGCATGATTGTTTTAGAAGCTAGCATTATTCTACCAATAACATCACCATAAGAAATCTGTGGAAGTTTTCTTTTTCCCATATCCTCTGGGGGATATGGAAAGAGAGTACTAATAGAATATTCTGAAATGATATTAACACCTCTGAAGTGGTGTGGGTCAAGATAAAAAATAACTATGTTGAGAATGTGATGGCCAGGGGGGTGTATTGTTGTAGCAATAAGGAGGACTTTGAGGTTCTCAAAAGATAGAATATCCCAGCCTTTTTGGGCTCCAACATCAACAAAATAAATAAAATATTGTGTTGCTAGTCCTTTCCCCCTAATAACTGATTTAAGGCCAACATTGATGGTGCAGCGAAAAGAAATGTGAGACCTGCTAGTTGTGGTGATGTTATTTGAAATGGGGCTAGCTTTTACACTAGGGCGGTTGCCTATCCCTTGGGAATTTAGACAATGATCTAGCGGAATCTATGGGCGCTCTTCAATCAATTAAATTAGCCTATAATTTAGGGATCAAAATGCTATGGTTGGAAGGCAACTCTAAAAAACATTATTAACTGCCTTCTAGGTAAACATCAACCTTCGTGGACTACCGAAAACATCATTTATTCTGCCAAGGAGTTTCTTTAGGGGTCTAAAAAATGCCATATTTCCCATGTTTATAGAGACGCTAATAGGAGTGTTGACTTGGCTACCAATGAGGCAGTATGAAGCGAGCTAATTATTACCCAGAATGGTGAAGGGGAGCTACCATGTGCAGCACATGATATCTTAACTTATGAAAGATTGTATGGTAAGAAGGTTCAAATTTGAAATCAGTTCCCGAGGTGCAAGGAGAAGTCCTGGCAGTAGGAGCTAGTTTTGTAGGCAGCCGAGAAGGAGGTATAGTAATCAATGCAGGTTCACTTCACATGCTTTATGGGTATTTTTCTCCCACTTGAACAATAGCATCAGAAACATCTACAGATTTTGGGTGGTTTCTCACAGAGAGTTTGTAGTGAAGAAAGGTATCAATTGGGAATTACAGACAATTGACATCAATATCATTATGGGTGGAAAATGAAAGAGAATAGAGGCTACCACCATTGATAAATGGAAGAGTCATCCATAGGTCTGGGTGGTTCTTCAAGCTACCAAGATGATGGATTTCATGGAGCGCATGTACGAGAAATGGCCTGAAGTTATGAGAATCTCCAAGAAGGGATGCAACAAAGGTACGTTAACCATGGGCAACAGGAAGGTCAAGGTGACTAAAACTATGATTATGGAGGCAACGAATCTTCTTATAGACGACATCAAGTTCTATAGGGACAAAAAGATTTTAGGTGCTACTGTGAAGGAATTTCCGAAGGATGAGGAGGAGAAAGCTAGACTGGTGAAGGGTAGCCATACCTACTTCTAGCCAAAGGTAATTAAATTAATTTGGTGAAGGGTTTTTCTTGCTATAATGAAATTTATCACACTCAATGGTAGATACACTAGGGTTTACAGCTACCATTTTGTCTTACTTAATCAGTTTAGGTATAAAGATAAAATTTATATTCCATATTATCTTTTTTGTGCCCTTAATGCTGGGATCAAGGATGCTATATCCAACCTTAGTATTAACCCAGCAATGCATGAAGGTTTGATGGTGATTCTGTATGATCACATCAAGAATGCTACTGTCCAGTTGAATATAGCTGAGGTCTCTGAGTCAGAAGAGGATTTCGATGACTCTGACAATGAGGAAGGTGAAGGCTATGACATAGAAGCCAAAACAGACGACGATCCCCAAATTCTTGGGTCAAGCAAGAAAAATAGAAAAACAAAGCATGGGAAACAAAATAAAGGGTTGGCCAAAAAGAAGCAAAGAGGGGAGGATGAGGATAGCTAGTATGAGGAGGATAATGAGACTGACAACGACATGGATACTGAAAGCGAGGAGATGCAAACTCTCATGAACTAGAAGCAGAAAAAGAAGACTCCTAAAACTAAGGATGTGGGTACCAAGGACCGATTGCCCCTCATGACTGATTCTAAGGATAAGGGCCTAATGGGGGAGGATACGACCATGAAAGAAGCTCAGAGCTCTGATGTCAGGGAGGTGGGACTGGAAGTGAATCTTGAAACCACTGGTGACAAGACCCAAGAAGAGAATCACTTGGATATTGACCTTTGCATCAATAATGACATGGAAAGCTTCAAACAGGTGCTCCTCTAGATGCATAAGGAAATTACTAACATTAAAACCAAGCAAGCCTAGGAAGCTGGTAAAATCGTGACTTTACAAGGTTTAGGCTCAAGAAAGTTCAAGTCCCTCCCAGATTGTCTCAATGGGCTTACCAAAGCTATTGGTAATGTAGAGGAGATTATCAATGTTAAACAAAATAGTTTTCTTTTCCTGCAGAATAGAGCAGGGGCCACTGAAAAAGGACTTGATGGGGTTGAGAACACACTCAACAAAATAGGTGAGCAAAGTCATAAGATTCTTAAGACACCCTCGGCTAGTATGAAGGCTCTTATCAATAAGCTAGAGAATAACCATGGGGATAAGGTTGCGGCGAGCATTATTGATGTAAAGGACGATACCCCAGATGATAAGGAAATAGGGCTTGGTAGAAGAATGCGGGCAAGAACTAAAATGATGCAAAGCCACAACAAGGAAATTGAGGATATCAAGCAGGCAACTAATAATATGGAATAACTAGAGCTGGAAGCTACTGAAATGCTTCAAAACTTGTTTGCTGGTGTTTTGTTCATCAGCTATTCTTTCTTAGTGTGTTGTCTTTTGTGTTTTGCTATGCTTTGATGTAAATCTTTTGATCTTTTGGCTATAATGGGTTTCAGGACCCCATCAAAACCTGTTTTCCCATATTAAAAAACTAACACTTTTTTGGTATTGATATTCAACTCAAAAGAAAGAATATTAATTCTATTTTTTATATGCATATGCTTTTGATTAAGATAACTAAGATTTTGAAAGGGTCAAATCCTTGAACCATAAAAAGTATACAACAAGAAACCTAACAAAACACAAACAAATAGCCAACCTATTGGTTTAAGAAGTGTTCCAAATCAATTTTCTTTTTCAAAATGACAAAATCGTTTTGCCAGGAATATTCACAATAGCATTTACATCTCCACCTGCAAACCTCAAACTTTTGAGAGAGGCATTGAAGGATAATATACATATGTTATACCAATGTTATTTAATTACCAAAAACAAATGATGCCATAAAATGGCAAACCAATAGTTTCATAGTACTTCAACTTCGATTAAAACACTAAATCAGTACTTCAAATGAATTATTTGTCGTTAAAAAATCTTAGAGAGAGACTAGAGAAAAGAGTTTGCAAGAACAATAGCAATAATGATAACCATTGTCCATAAGAATCCCAAATATAATGCCTTCCATTGTTTGTTTACATATTTTAAAAATGAATGGTTAATTGAAGAAAAATAGTGAGGTCAAATTTTACATTACTTCTATTATAATATTCTTGTTTTCTTATCATAATTTATTATTTGATTAACATAAACGTAATTCTATGGGTCTGTAGTATCACAGAACCCTACAATTATAAATTATTTATTTATTTTATAAGTATTCTCTCCGTGGTTGCAGTATACGAGATCCTCTCCTTTGCACTAAGCCTTGCTCCACCCCTTCCACACCTACGAAATTCAGGTGGTTCGCATGATCTTCGAGTATTTGCATTAGGACAACTCCTGTTAACATATATTTAATAGGTATCCTTTGTGTGCTTGTAGTGACAGGAGATCCTCTTCTTCGCACTAAGCCTTGATCGACCTCTTCTACGCCTACGAGATTCAGACGGTACATATGATCTTCTAGTTTTTGCATTAGGATAACTGCTGCTAATATATATTTTATAGGTATCATCTCTGTGGTTGCAGTGACAGTAGATACTCTTCTTTGCACCAAGCCTTGATCCATCTCTTCTACACCTACAAGATTGAGGTTCTACGCATGATCTTCGATTTTTTTCATTAGGACGACTTCTGTTAACATATATTTCATAGGTATCCCCTCTGTGGTTGCAGTCATGGGGGATCCTTTTCTTTACGCTAATCCTCGAGTCACCACTTCTACGCCTATGAGATTGAGGTGGTATGCATGATTTTGGAGATTTTTCATTAGGATAGCTCGTGTCAACATAAATTTTATATGTATCATTTCGGTAGTTGCAGTGAAAAGAGATCTTCTTCTTAGGATTATGCCTTGATCCACCTCTTCTATGCCTACGAGTTTGACGTCGTACACATGATCTTGGAGTTTTTCCAGTAGAACAACTCCTGTTAACATATTGATCATCTGGATCTTCAAATTCATTATCACAACGTTTTGGCAACTCAAATTCTTCCCTATTAACATAGCCAACCGAAACTGACGACCTTGGAAATCTCGGCGCAAATTGTGACTGTTGCCGTTCGCCTAATAAAACACGTAAATCGTCCAGGTTGTCGCAGATGTTTTCTAATGGTTCATTAAAAGTACTCTTTGCACGGGTAGATATGTAGGCATTTTCGAATAAGTAGTTACGTAAACTGTGATATTCAGTTTCTAGTTTACCTGACTCTTCTTTTAAGGCAAGCACACGGTCGCTAAGATCATCCAAACACTGGTGAAATGATTGTAAAATGTTCTCCTCTTCCCGCTGCCTCTGCTCCATTTCATATAAAATCTGCTCATCGGCCATGTTTTGGCTTTGCCTCAATACTTGAACAGCGATGATACAAGTTCTAGTTCTAATTGGTATGATAATTCTGCACTTCTCTACCCTCTTTATCTATCTCTCGAAGGGGTTTATTGGAGATTGAAGAGGTATATTATGCGTGCCGCTTCAACTTTTGGATTATTAAGGGAACTAAATAGAACCAAAAATAACGAAAATAATGGTAAGCGTGGCTGCTACTTAGCATACACAATAACAATAATTACTAAATCTTTGCAAATGCACGGCTTGTCAGCAAAACTGCTTTTCAGTGATTCCATTTTAAAATAAAATATTTTTTAGAAATTAAAATATAATAAATATTTTATTTTAATTAATCAATTGAGATAGTCAAAGGTACATCTTGTATATTTAGATGTTTCCCATTTTAAGAGCTCTAATGAGTCTTTCAAATTAATTGAAACTGTGTAAAAATTATCAGTTATAGTAGACTATTATATGATTTATAAGTTGTGCTGTTTACATTCTACTTGAACAATTTAAAATTATAGATGAGTATTAAAATATTTTTATATTATTAATAGTGAAAGCTTTATATTCATTTATTTATTAGAAGTGTTAATTAAATAAGAGCAAATAAAATGAAGACAAAATCAGATATCAAAACGTAAACCAGATCAAGCACGAAACACAAGATTTATAGTGGTTCACCATAAAGGCTGTGTCCACTCTCAACTAGAGAATGTCTTTATTCACAGTTACCCGATACATCAAATACAACATATACACTCATTGAAGAGACTGGGAGAAGAAGAAAGGAATAGCCACAACTATTAGAGTTCACATCATCAACAATCTCCCACTTGAAATCCAACCCATACAACTACGAACAATGATATCCCCTGCATTTTTATGCTTTATCTCACATTGTGAGCCCTATACTAGAGGATTTTAACTTCTCACTAATCTATTAACAAACACTTTGAATTAATCTTCTCCGAGTTAAATCTAGATTAATAAAACTTAATAACTGAATATCATCAACAAAACACTGCTTGTATGTAAACTCATGCCCTCTGAATATACATATTTTATGTATGTGACAATCCAGACTTTTATCCTTTCTGCTAAATTTAGCAAAACACTTATCTTCATCCTACCCCAAATCTACACCTCCCATGTAACTTCCAATATTTGTTACTAGGACACCTTTAGAGTCTTCAAGAAATCTGTTTGAATATCGACAACCTCGAGATGAATTTTATATTCATATACAACTTTGCCTTGACAGAGCCTCAATAAAAGCCTTTGAATTTCCAATATAAGTATAACATTTGGTATATTGTATTGTTTTATAGAAGGGCAGGCCTAGGGTACATTCTATTAGAAAAATGATTTTTTTCATCATGCAGTTAATTTCTCCTACCATGCAGCCGGTCAAAAACTGAATTGCATGATAGTTAGATTCTCACGCATACTTAGCATGCAATAGTTTTTTGTTTTACACATGTAATAAAATGGTCGTCAGTTTTGTATCCATGCATGCATGCATTCTAGAGTAGTTAGTTACCACCATAAAAGCTATCAAGGTAGATAATTTAGTTTACATATTTTGTATTTAATTATTTCTCCATGTAGCTGAGACTTTTGCATGTATAGTTTCCACCATAAAACTATTTTTTTTTTTTTGTTTTTGTTTTTATCAGCAAGTGCTATCAAGATGGGGATAGCGCCCTATATTAAACCAAAATGAGACATACATATTGTCATATATATAACCTCCACATTTATCAAATCTATTTCTAGTACTTATTACATAAGCCTAAGTATGGTAGCCACCCGCATGCCTATGGTTGCCACCTTATCCACATTTCCTTCAGACAGCCAACCATCTTCCTAGAGCATCATCCTTCTGAAGGGTTCCATATCTGCATTCTTGACACCAACTCTGAACACCTCCCAAGCCTCCACCATGAACTCCTCCTTCTTCATTCTAATTGCTTCAGCAGCAAGCCAAACTTCATCTTCGGGGTCCGAACACTCCTTGTCTGAAAGAAATACCACTGGGTTGAAGTACGGCCCAAGGATACTGGCCCATTCCTCCTCCACTTCCAGCGCCACTCCTCCTACAACTTCAATATCTTCTTCCCAAACGAAGCCCTCTAACTTATCCACAAAGGCTTCCTTTGAGGGTAAAACATCCACCAACAGACATAGGATAATCTTGTATATGAAGCTGTCGCACCAATGCCTGTCTTCACTAAATGCATCATCTAGAATTCCCTGGATCACAGTCTGACCTTCGATATCTATGTCAAATAGCCGTTCGCATTGAGCTCCTAGCATCTCCTCGCAGCAAAGGCAACTTAATCCAAACCTGTGAACCATCTTACTTATGCAAAGTGTTTTGATCCTAGCTATCCACTCTAATTTATAACGACCAACTGGTTCTAGAACCCTCTCGACCATTCTAAATCCTTTTGTTGTTTATTCATGGGCTATCAAGAAATGCTGAGGGTACTTCTGCCTTCCCTCGTGAACCTCTGGATAAGAGCGTACCTTCTCTTATCCTCATAAGCCAATCCACCTTCCGATCAGCCAATTCCTGACTTAGGGATGTGGGTTGCGTCCTCTTGCAATCTCTATAGGATATCACTGTTGACTGCATTTGCAGTAGATAAGATGGTTGGCAGAAGAATGTCTAACCCGTGATTAGCTAAGAGGTCCGCAACTTGGTTGCCTTCCCGGTATGTATGATGTATCTGGTAATCCTCTAATTTTAGAAGGTGGTCATAAATTCTTGGGATCCAAGAGCCCAACCTCCAATTCAAAAAGTGCTTATTAATAATTTCATTGATAACCACTTTTGAGTCTCCTTCTATCACCACTTTAGTTAATCCGTTAGCAGTTGCCCATTTGAGTCCTTCCTCTAGAGCTGTAATTTCTGCTATATTGTTGGATACAAAGCCTTCTTGTCCAGTTACCGCACCTATAAATTCACCTTTCTCGTATCTAATAATCGCTCCATAGCCTGATAGACCTGGATTTCCTTTGCTAGCCCCATCGACGTTCATCTTTTTCCAACCACTAGCGGGGGGGTTCCACTTAACCCTTTTTCGATCTATAGTCTTAATTCCTTGGATATGACTGCTAATTTGTTTCAATTTCCACACCTACTCCATTTCCCTATCCCACTTTGAGTAATATTTATATTTACTTCCACATATCTTGCCATTAATTATTTCTTCGATGGCCCCTTGAATTTTATTGATAAGGATGTTAACCTCTATCTCTTTTTCCCTACAAATCCTTATGTTTCTCTCCTTCCACACATGCTACACCATCAAAGAAGGAGACGTAATCCACAAGCTACCCCATTTAGAAGATCTACCTCCTGTCGGCCAGGCCTGAATGAATTCTTGAATGAGTCATTATAAACAATATAATTCTGAAGTTGCATCTGCAACCAGTCCCAACACTTACTACAAAAAGAGCAATTGTACAATAAATTATTCATTTTTTCTTCCTCCATTTTGCAGAGACAGCATCTACTGGGCCCCTGGATCCCAATTAACTTCAATCTATCACTAGTAAGAATTTTCCCATGCAGAGAAATCCAAACAAAGGCCCCTGCCTTAGGTAATACCCACTTGTCCCAACATAAGGCAGTCAGCTAGTCCCCATCTTTTAGCCTCCTTCTTTGCAATTTGTATCCCAAGTTGACCTTATAACTTCCTGATTTGGATGCATTCCAGATAAGCGTGTCATTTTTAGATGTCAAATGGATGATTCTACTTCGGAGAATATCATTTATCTTCTCACTATTTGCAATCTAAACATTATCAAATGCCTTCCATCTAATTGGGGAATTTGCACAACACCCTTCTTGGATATAGTCTGCCACCCGTTCACCCGTAGAAGCTTCCATCTCATTTATCCAATCTAAATCATCAATTTCATCAACTAGTGCTTTATCACCATTTCATGAATCCCTCCAGAATTTAACCTTACAGCCATCGCCTATTCTCCATGTCAAATGATCGGTAATGATTCTCCTACTTTCCCATATGAGTTTCCATATCGGAGAACCTCCAATTGAATTCGCCATAGTGAAAATTCTTTCTAGCTCATTCGAATCCAGGTATTTATGCGACATCATCTTGCACCAGCCTTTGTTGGGACTATTGTACATCTTCCAAGCCAGCTTTGCCCCCAGTGCCAAATTCTACAAGGTCATCTTCCTTAGACCCGCTCCACCTTCTGTTTTGAGCATGCAGAATGTTTCCCAATTTAATAACAGGATCTTTTTTCCATCCTTCGCCTCCTCCCAGATGAACCTTTTCAATAGGCCATCCATTGTCGATAATGCCTTTTGAGGAGCCCTGTAGCATGACAAATAGTAAATAGGGATGGCTGAAAGCACTGATTTGGTCATCTATATCCGTCCCGCCTGTGAAAGCCACTTATTCTTCCATAGGGCTATTTTGGCTCTACATTTATTAACTACTTATTCCCATAGCCTAAAGTCTGCAAAGAGAATGGTATCGTCTGCAAATTGAGAATGGGACACCGGACTCAATCTTTCACTGATTGAAAACCCTTTCCAAAGACCTTGATCCACTTTATTTTTGATCTGCTTGCCTAAAACTTCTACCATCAGAACAAACAGGAAGGGTGACAAAGGATCTCCTTGTCGTATCCCATTAGAAGCTTTGAAGAAACCACATGCAGAGCCATTAACCAAAATTTAGAAGGAAATAGTTGAAATACATTGGACTATACATCTTATCCATTTATCATCAAAACCAAACTTCTTCAATACCTCTATTAATAAACTCCAATTGACCCGATCGTAGGCCTTGGAGACATCAAGTTTAATGACCATACCTTGAAATTTAGAAGCATGCATCGAGTGGATGGTTTCAACTACCATGATGATGCTATCTGTGATTTCATGCCCCGGGATGAAGCTGTGTTGTTCTGGTGAGATAATGTTTTTGAGAATTGATTTAAGTCTGTTGGTCATTGCCTTAGATATGATTTTATATAGGGAGTTGCAAAGTGAAATTGGCATGAAATCCATGATTGATAAACAGTCTTGTTTCTTCATAATTAAATCAATGTTCGTGTGATTGAACTCTTTGACGAACTTCCCCTATTTTCTAAAATCTTCTAGAATACTGAGAATATCATTCTCCATGAATTCCCAGCATCTCTGATAAAATTCCATTGTGAACCCATCTGGACCTGGTGCTTTGTTAGGATGTTGATCAAAGACCGCCTTTCGTACTTCAACAAGTGAAAAGGGACAACATAAAGATTGGTTATCACCCTCTGAAATTATTTTTGGGATGATGTCCACAAGAAATTGGGACTACGGATTTTGAGCTACTACATTCCCCAATAGATCTTTGAAAAAGCTTATCACTATCTCCTCTATGGCTTATGGGGAAGAGTGCAACTTACCTTCTAGATCAGTAATTCTAGAAATTTTGTTCTTGGATCTGAAAGATTTAACAGATGCGTGGAAAAATTTCAGGTTTGCATCTCCCTCTTTTATCTAGAGCTCCCTGGATTTATCACGCCAAAAAACCTCTTCTCTGTGAAGAATTTCTGCCAATTCCTCTTTGAGTGAGACTTCTCTGTTGTACATATCATTTGTCATCCCAACAGAGATGGTTATCCTATTAATTTGATTAAGTTCCTCCTCTATTCTGTTTCTTTCTACAAAGATATTCTTAAATGAATCTCTATTCCAAATTTTAATCTTTTCCTTTATAACTTTTAATCTATTTACGAAACAAAAGCTCAGGGAACCCCCAAAGATATTACTATCTTCCCACCATTCCTTAAGAAGCGTTAAAAACTTAGGGTCTCTCCACCACATACTTAGGAATTTGAAGCTGCTTCTTTCTTTGTTAAATGTTTCACTCAATTTGAGTTCAACTGGACGATGATCTGAGAGTGATATAGGAAGAATTAAAGCTTCTACCTGAAAGGACGACTTCAACCAGGCTTCACCAATAAGATGCCTATCCAACCTTTCCGAAATATGTGTAAATTTGGCTCTTTTGTTCTTCCACGTGAAAGATCCATTCTTAGGAACTACGTTCATCAAATGATTTTGCATTACAAATTCTCTAAAATCTTCCATTATCTTGTTTGACATTCTCAATCCTCCATTTTTCTCATCCAGATCAAGCAAGGTGTTGAAATCGCCAACCACTACTACCTTGTTATTACAAATTTCCATCATTTTTTTTGTGAGAGTTTTCCATGTCTCCTGTTTTTCCAATGTTTTGATTGGACCATAGACATTAATTAGTGGAAAGTTCAATTCCTCCTTAAAGCTGAAGACAGAGCAAATCATCCAATGTTCTGCCTTTTCCAACAAGGTTATTCTGACTTTCATAGGATTCCAGATGTCTCCCAATCCACCAGCAGCCCCTGAAGCTTCTTGAAAGATGCCTTCCCAAACTTTACAATAACTAATGAAACTGGAAGCCTTTTCTTCATTGAACTTCATTTCCTGTAAAGCAATAATGTCACTACTACTTCTAGCCAACGCTCTTTTTACCAAGCATCTTTTGTCAGGGGTCGATAGGCCCCTGACATTCCACGTGGTGATTTTCATATTTTGCTAGGGGAAATTCCTTCTCCCCTAGCTTTTCTCATGAAATCAAAAACACTGGCAATTCCTTTCTCCTTGGCACTTTCTTCTGTCTTTAGATGGTTACTTCTCCTTCCCCTAGAACCTTTGCCCTTTCCCAGGAGTATGTTCGCCGATTGGCTAATGCATCTTGGATCAACATTTTCCAATGCATCCTCTTGATCACAATCTTCGACAAATTCTTTATCCAATTCAAATTCCGTATTTGATAGGCCTTTGCTCATATTAAATGTTTTCTGTGGCATAAAGGCAACCCCTACGTCCTTGGATACTATCACTGCTTCTTTATAGGATCCCTCACCTACAACTTGAGAGATATTCTCTTCAATAGGCCTTTTCTCCACATTCAAATTTTGCTCTACAATCTCTGCCGATGAATTTCCCACCTTTTCTTTATTTCTCATGGAATTTTCTACATTTACCTCAACCTCTGAATCCCTAACCATTTTCTCTGTCTTTTTCCTCCACAGTTGCTCTAGGTTCCTAACGGGTTTCCTGGCCTTCCTAAAAAACTTTCTACAATCCTATGTGCCGTGTGATTTGTTACCACATCTAGAACAAACTCTCCTTTCTTTTTCGATTTCCAGACGTTGTCTCCATATTACATTAGAAGTTTGTAAACAGATATATTTGGAAAAAGTTTTAACTGCCGCAACTTTGATTTTAACCAATTTGCAAAGTTCTCCCTCATCATCGAAGTCGATTTCTAACACTAATCCCAATGTCCTACCTATCTTTCCCAAATAGGATTCTCCCCAATACTCTATTGGCAGATTATACATGTTTATCCATGTTGGGTTTGAATACACTACCAATAGGATTGGATTGACGTTGGGCTTCCGAGGCTGTAAATATACCACATGCTTATCTGCATACCATTTCTCTTGATTGAAAATGCGCTCCCTTTCCGCTGAATTTTCAAACAACACCACAAAGAAACCCTTCGAGATAAATTTGATAACAATGCAGTTACCCCAACTCTTTGCCACCCATAATTTTATGTTTTTCCGAGACCAATTAAGGCTGATGATTCTTGTCATTACAACATGGTTATTCCACAATTGACTATCTTCATCAATTTCCTCCCTAAGATCCACCACTGTTTACTCTTCCTCCAAATCTCACCCTTCCTTTGGATTGCCTGTGTTGCATCCTGTTCCGCCATTAATCTCCAACCGTTTTTGCAAAGCCTTCATCGCATAATTGTAGCATGTTTTTTTTAGTTTTATTTTTTGTTATATTCTTCATCTCTGCCTTCAAAATTGTTATCAAACCTAAGGCTAAATGTTTGTGCAAATCTGAGTTATTTTTTGGTTTAGAATTTTTCTAAGAGAGAAAGGAGATTGTTGTAGCAAGTCATGGCAACAAATAATGGTCAAATTCGGCCATAAATACTAATTTTCAATTGTATGAATTACGAGTTTTGGGCAATTAAAATAAACACTTCATTTTTCTCACAAGATATTTGGGATTTGGTAGAGAAAGGTTTTGGAGAACCACGAGATGAAGAAGCTTATCAGAGATCACAAGAAGCAGAAAAAGATCAGCTTAGATATAATAGAAAAAAGGATGCAAAAGCCCTATTTTTAATTTAGCAAGCAATGGATGAGTCAATCTTTCCTAAGGTTTTAGCAGCAACATGATCGAAGAAAGCATGAGATTTTCTAGAGGCATCCTATCAAGGTAATATGAAGGTGAAAGTGGCTAAACTACAATCTCTTTGGAGAAAATTTTGAAAATTTGGGAATGAAAGACCCTGAGTCTGTAGACCAATTTATGAATCAAGTATTGAATGTTGTGAATCAAATTAGATCTAATGGAGGAGAATTAAGAGATCAAAAGGTGATAGAAAAAATTGTCATGAGTTTGCCTAGTAAATTTGACTTTATAGTTGCAGCAATTGAAGAATCACAAGATTTGTCACAGTTATGAGTAGATGAGTTAAGGGGTTTTTTATTTACACATGAATCAAGATTGAATAGAAACAACAATACTGCTTTTGAGAATTTTTTTAGAGCATAGGGTTCATCAAGAAAAGGAACAGGAAGACCAAATTTCTGAGGAAGAGGAAGAGGCGGAGGTGGACAGATGAATACAAATCAAGGAGAAATGACCAATCAATATCATAATTTCAATAATAGAGGACAAGGTAGAAACCAATCTAAAGAAAAATCATCAAAGTTTGATAAATCCAATATTCAATGCTATTATTGTAAGAAATATGGCCATTTTGCATATGAATGTAGATAGAAACAAGAAAAATTTGAGAAAACCACAGCAAAATATTTAGATTTATCTGATAATAATTTAGGTAGCTTGTTTATAACATGAAATGTGGCACAAGAAATCTCTAAGGATGTATGGTTTTTAGATAGTGGATGTACTAACCACATGATTGGTAATAGAGAACTATTTTCTAATTTGGATGATCTTGTGAAATCTGAAAAAAACTTAGGAAATGATATTGTAGTATCTGTAATGGGGAAAGGTGTAATAAATTTGTTGACTAAAAATGGAGAAAAAAGGTTTAACCCTGATATTTATTATGAGCCTAGATTAAAACACAATCTAATGAGTGTTGGTCAATTAATCAAAAAATCATACAGAGTTCTCTCTAATAATGATGTTTGCACAATCTTGGATAGAAATCCTACTGACAGGTTGCTTGTCAAGGTCCAAATGACCAAGAACTGGATGTTTCCCCTTCATATACATGGAATAGAGGAGGCTAATTTCAAGGCATAAATTTTAAACCATATATGGCTTTGGCATTTGAGGTATAGAAAAATTAATTTTGATGGCTTGAATTTATTGCAGAGGAAGAATATGGTAAACAGTTTGCCACCTATAATGCACCCTACTATTTCTTGTGAAAGTTGTATAATGTTAAAACAACACAGAAAAATATTTCCTATAGGAAGTTCAAATAGAGAAAGAGTGCCTTTGGAGCTAGTCCACACTGATATATGTGGACCAATGTAAACCTCATCTTTAGGAGGAAGTCTATATTTTTTTATATTTATTGATGATTTCAGCACAAAAACTTGCATATATTTTTTGAAGGAGAATTTGATTCTTTCAATAAATTTAAGGAGTTCAAATTGATGGTAGAAAAACAAAGTGGACTCTTCATAAAGGTACTCAAATCTGATAGAGATGGTGAATATAGTTCTAATGAATTTTTGGATTTTGCAGAGATCAGGGGATCAAGAAACAACTCACAACAAGGTACACACCACAGAACCATAGTAGAGATGGCAAGGAGTATGCTAAAAGCTAAAAATTTATATATGATTTGTGGGATGAAGTAGTAGCATGTGTCGTATACATTCTGAATAGAAGTCCTACAAAGAGTGTTAAAGACATAATCCCTCAAGAAGCATGGAGTGGTAAGAAAAATTCTATATCAAATCTAAGAATCTTTGGATGTGTTGCATATGTTTTAGTTCCAACTAAAATAAGGAGAAAATTGGATGCTCAGAATGAAAAATCTATTTTTATTCATTATAGCGAGCAGTCAAAATCTTATAGATTATATAACCCATTTTAAAAGAAGATGATTGCTAGCATGGATGTCATTTTTATGGAGGAAGAAGCATTGGATGGAAATATTGATAGATTAGTCACAATTAGAGCAGCAATACCAAATAATGAAGAAGAACAAGAAGAGCTAGTTGATCAGCCAAATCAAGTAGGACTAAGTACTCTACCAAGAAATCTTGTGCAAGGTCAATCATAAAAACATGTAGAGCATCCCACTCCAAAAGTAGGTAATGAGACAACTCCTACATTTATTAAATCAAAAGGTAAGAAAATGAGAAGCTTGAAAGAGATATATGAACAAGGTGAAGAATGGTTGGATTTTAGTTCAATTTTTTCTTTATTCTCTTATGATCCTATGTGTTTTGAAGAAACAGTTAAGGAGGAAGATTGGATCAAGGGCATGGAAGAATAAATTGATTCTATTGAAAGAAATTAGACTTGGGAGCTTGTTGATCTACCTGAAGGTAAAGATTGCATTGGTGTCAAATGGGTTTATAAAACCAAATTTAATGTAGAAGGTAAAATTGATAAATATAAGGCTAGATCAATAGAAAAAGGTTATGCACAACAACATGGAATTGATTATACTGAAATATTTGCACCAGTTGCTAGGATTGATACAGTTAGAATGGTTTTAGCAATAGCTACTCAAAATAATTGGATTTTTTTTCAAATGGATGTTAAATTTGCATTTTTTAATAGTTTTCTAGAAGAAGTGTATATGAAACAACCACTAGGTTATGAAGTGCATGGACATGAAGACAAGGTCTATAGATTGAAGAATGCACTCTATGGTCTCAAACATGCACCTAGAGCATGGAATACCAGGATTGATTCATACATGACAAGCAATGGTTTCCGTAGAAGCAGTTATGAGCCCACTCTATACACAAAGATTAATAATGAAGGTCAGATTTTGATTGTGTGCTTATATGAAGATGATTTGATTTTCACTGGAAATTTGTATGTAGACAGTTCTAAATTAGCAATGATGAAGGAATTTGAAATGACAGAATTGGGTTTGATGAGAAATTTCTTAGGCATTGAGGTAGTTAAATCTAATAGAGGGATTTTTATTTGTCAATCTAAGTATGCCAAGGATGTATTGAGAAAGTTTAATATGTTGAATTCAAAACCAGCACCAGCCCCAGTTGCAACAAGAACAAAATTAAGCAGAGAGGACAAGGGGTCAAATGTTTATCCAACTTTATTTAAGAGGCTTGCTAGAAGTCTCATGGTTCTCACAACTACAACTCCAAACATCATGTATGGTGTTAGTTTAATATCAAGATTTATGGAGTCACCAAAACACTCACATTGGCAAGTTGGAAAGAGGATATTGAGATATGTTGCAGGAACCAAGGGATGTGGAATTTTATATTGCACCACTAATGAGTTTGATTTGATTGGTTATATTGATATTGATTTTGTATGTAATATTGAGGATAGGAAGAGCACTTCTAGATATATCTTTCATTATGATACATCTGCAATCTCATGGGCATCAAAGAAGTAGTTTATAGTGACCCTTTCATTAGCTGAAGCTGAATATGTAGCAGCCACATCAGCAACATGTCAAGCAATATGGATGTGGAGAATTTTGAAGGATCTATTACATGCTCAAGAAGACTCTACACCAGTGTTATGTCACAACAAATCAGCAATTGCATTATCAAAAAATCATGTTTTCAGGAAAGGAGCAAGCACATTGATATGAGATATCATGTCATCAGATAATTGGTCAACAATGGAGAAATCCATCTTGAATTCTACAAATCTGAAGATCAGTTAGCTGATATTTTTACTAAAGCACTACCTAGAGAAAACTTTGAATATCTACGAGAAAATTTGGGAATGATTGAAGCTAAAATTGTGAGTGGAAGAAATTAAGGAAGAATGTAAGAAGACTAAGTTTTTTCATCATACAATTAATTTCTCCCACCATGCAGTCGGTCAAAACCTAAATTGCATGAAATTTAGATTCTCATGCATACTTAGCATGAAATAGTTTTTTGTTTTACGCATATAATAAAATGGTTGTCAATTTTGTATCCATGCATGTATGCATGCTAGAGAAATTAGTTACCACCATAAAAGCCTATAGGGTATACAATTTAGTTTGCATTTAATTATTTCTCTATGCAGCTGAGACTTTTGCATGCATAGTTTCCACTGTAAAACTGTTACCTTTCCATGACTTGGCTAATTAATAGATAGATATTCTAGAAGGATGATGAATCCTCTATTAATAAAAAGCTGTTGTGATCAGTTCTGTGTATGATTAATAAAAAGATTGTTTTTCTATTTACTGTAGGAATATGAGTTTTGTGTTGCAGCATGTTTGTTTTTAGTTTTATTTTCTGCTATATTTTTCATCTCTGCCTTTACATTCTGAGCCATAGTGACAAGAGCTATGCCATGGTCTACGACTGCTGACCCAGGGATTATTTCAAACAGTTCATGGGCCCCGTTAAGATACCCACATCTTGTGTATGCCACGACAATACCAGTCCATGAGACCAAATTCTTTTCACTATAAGATAATTCATTTTCATCTACATTAAAAAATTCAGTATCGGTTGCCTCCAGGATGGTGCTATAAAGAAATGCATCATTATTCTAATTCTTGGAAGTTGGTGAATTTGAAACCGCGTGATTGGGCCTGATCTTTTGCGGTTGCAATTGTAAATCACCTACCCCTTCTACAATACAAATTTCTTTAATTTCATCCATACCAATCGTACACACCGTAGTCTTTCCCCGATGCTGAAGTACCTAAAGGGTAGCCAAAAGGCCTTTCTCAAAATCGTGTAGGATGGATATTGCAGAATCGAAAGGAACTCCCCTATTCATGTCTTTTATACTCATATCCATTAAATCTATCCATGGCTTTAAAGACTTCTTCTATGATTGTCATGGTCACCAAGGTAGAACCCCGATTCACCTACTCTATGCTTACAAACAACCCCATGGGAAGAAGCCTTTTCTTCATGTTCCAATGGAGAGTTTGAATCTCTTCGCCAACACTTTTGAGAGACTCCTTGATTCCTTCTAAAGTTCTGGTCTCAACCTCTAGTACAACACCTTGGTCTATTCGTTTTCTTCCACCACTTACTCTTCGACCAACATATACCAAAGATAAACTTCACATCACATCAAATGTATGATCGATTTTTCCAATGAGGACACTTCACATCACCTCCCATGTATCTACTAATGATTTATCCTTCCTTATATATCACCCACAATATCCCAAAGTATAAATTATGTCAGCTCAATCAGTACCTAATGAATGGAATGTGTCACATAACATAGGTTGCCCTCAAATGTATTTATCATCATCAAAAATAGGTTGTAGATGAATCCAATACTTAGTTAAAAATCAAACATGTCATACTATATCCTTCAAAGCTGAAGAAAAAGGCCAAGATTTTGAAATTTAAGGAACATACCACATCGGCTCAAATATCAACACTGTTGTGCTCACTACTTGTCTTCATGCCATTGAAGAGATTCAAAATATTATGTAGATCAGGATGAAAGCACTAAGATAATCTAAAACCTTTCTACAAACATCTCCTAGAGTAATCAATCAACAAGTTCTCACATAAAAGAACAACATTTCTCAACTAGTAAACATTGTGCTAACTAGGCACACTGTAGGACATCAACATAGTAAATATTGTGTGTTGGAGCACTGAAACACCTAAAATTCATATCAGCTATCCAGTACACCATCCTTAACATCCTCCCAAAACCACACAATCATACCAATCACCACAATAGAATGTATACAATTCTAGTGATCCTACTTGGACATGTTTCACTATCAAACAATGATCTTAGGAGAAAAACCTTATTTCTATAAAGCATATTATTACTTGAAAACTTGATGGTAGGCCCCTAACACACTACCAATCTTAGTTATTGAAGCACACAATTAAAAGATGCAATGTTGTAAAGTGCAAAGAAATTTACCAACACGCAATCATAAGGAAATAGATTGTTCTATACTTATCAACAAATTTCTTCAATCCTCTAATTATGAAGATGAACTCAAATGCCATCCAAATGACTTCTTTAACATCTAGAAATCAACCAAAGTAACTGCATCATATAACCAAGACATTACTCATGTGTATCAATACATACCATCTATATTAGACTAATATATTTTTATTTGATGTAACTCCATACTATCTTCTATGCCTAACCAATTTGCATGGGCACAATTACTCTCAATTTGCTTAACACACATCATCTGATACATCAATGACCACCATACATACTCGAATCATCTCCTTAATGGCAACACATATTGTCAGACATCAAGTTGATGTCAATGACAGCACATTGTGTTAACAATCTCTCAATTTGTCATTGATGGTAATACTACAACATATATCAGTAAATCTACATCTCTACATACTCTCCCCCTTTCAACAATATCGACATTATTTATCTAGTATCTCTTTCACATAGAACCTATCTAGCATCTCTCCCCATTTGACATCAAGGACAAAGACATAATACAATGTACATTCATTAGAAAATTCTCCCCCTTAAATAGAAATCCCTCCAAAGACAAAACCAATATTATATACAAAAATCTTAAACTATAAACCCAAAAATCACACTGTATTCTATTGCAAAATTGTACAACCCAAAATATTCTTATCTATGCCTTAGCTCTCTTAGCTCTCTCTCAGAGGTAAGATTTAGAAATTACTCTTATTCTAAGGAGAGCCACGCTTACCATAATTTTGATTGTTTTAATTTTATTAGGCCCCTTAGATAATATTCCAAAAGTTGAAACGACAAGGACATATACCTCTTGGATATCCTTTCAACCCTTTTGAAACATACATAAAGAGGGTAGAGAACTCAACAGAATTCTCATCTATTAGAACTAGAACCAGTATCATCACTGTACAAGTACTGAGGCAAAAACAAAACATGGCCGATGAGCAGATCGTATATGAAATGGAGCAGAGCCAGCAGGAAGAGGAAAACATTGTACAGTCACTTCACCAGCGTTTGGAAGATCTTGGCGACCGTGTGTATGCCTTAAAACAAGAATCAACCAAATCAGAAATTGAATTTCATCGTTTACGTAACCACGTACTGGATAATGCCTCCATATCTCCCCGTACAAAGAGTACGTTTAATCGACCATTAGATAAAATCTGCGACAATCTGGACGATCTACGTGTTTTATTGAGGAAACGGCAATGGTCAACATTTCCAAGGTCATCGATTTCAGTTGGTTATCTTAATAAGAAAGAGTTTGAGTTGCCAATTGGCTGTAGTAATGAATGTGAAGATCCAAACAATGAATATGCTAACAGGAGGGATCCTAGTGCAAAAACTAGATCATTCGTACCGCCTAAATCTGGTAGGCGTAAAAGAGGTATGTCAACGTTTACCGCAAAGAAGAGGATATGCTCTCACTGCAACCACAAAGACCATACGTATAAGGAAGAGTTTGAGTTGCCAATGCGTTGTGGTTATGAATGTGAAGATCCAAACGATAGATATGTTAACCAAGATACTAATAGGAGTTATCCTAATGGAGAAACTAGAAGACCATAAACACCACCTGAATCTCGAAGGCGTAGAGGACGTGGGTCAAGGACTACCGCAAAGAAGAGGATTCGTTCTCACCGCAACCATATAGACAATACCTATTAAATATATAAATAAATAATTTTTCAATTGTAGGCTTCTATCTGTGAATAGTATCACAGACGCATATTATCATGTCATGGGAATTGTGGTCATTTTATTAGTATCACTTGCTTTTGCTAAATATGATTAGTACCCAAATATGCATATTAAATAGAGCAGTCATAGTCCATTCTTTGAGTTGAATCTTAATATGAAAAATATGTGTTAATTATTCTTGTCATTAATTATAATATAAATCTTTGAATCTACAGCTTTCACAACTTTTCACTTGTACATAATCTTAATATGATTGTATCAATAACACGTCTCTTTCTCTTTTGGTGTAATTTTGATATTGGCATCTCTTAATTATTCTCGATCTAAGATTGTTATGGCTTAGTATGCATTATTTTTTAAGACTATTTTTTGTTGTTAATTTCAAAATAATGGTTTTGGTTAATGTGTATGTGGTTTGCTAGTGAAGTTCAATAGCTCTTAGAAGGCTCACTACAAATCAAGTCTTTCTAAGTGCAAGGCTTCAATATCATATGAGATGAGGCTAGGATTGTCTCATTTGGATATGTCATGTTTAAAAGTTCTTAATCGATAACATCTTTTCAAATTTGAATGATCTTACGTAGTTTAAACTCTTTTGTTTACCAATAGGGAAGTCATTAGATTCCCTTCTATTCTTCACACAATATGGGGTAAAATTACACACTAAAGAGCTCTTTTACATAATTTCATTTGAACATTTGAGATAAATAATGCAAATGGGAGAATCTCCTATGATTCTCTCGTAGAAAATAATATAGAGTTGACTTGATATCTAATTATCACATTTTCAATATATGTTTTTAAGTTATAGGTACAACATACTACTGTATCTATTTTTTTAAAATTATGGGTTATCAATTCAAGAATCATCTAATTTGTAAATTATAACAATAAATGATAAATTATTATTGATGATGTAAAATAACAATATATCAATTTCAATGTTATATTATAGTTCAATTTTTGTATTATATTTTTCTTTCAGAAATTTTTTTGTTATAATTTAATACTTTTATTTAAAAAAAATTGTCTCATAATGTTAAAAAATTAAATAATATCAATATTTTCGGAACATAGATCTTGAATTTGATAGTTGAAGAATCTATATTTATATTTTTCATATCTAATTCAATATTTATATTACCAATTTCTAATTATTAGCAATATAATTCAATGCATTGTCCATTCGCTTCGATAAAATTTGTTTAATGTATATACAAATATAATTTTACTTGATTGTAAATAAGAAATCAATATGTCAGTTGAATAATTTATTTCATAGTTTTTACTTACAATTTATTATTATTTTTTGTGATAAACCTATGTTGACTAATAACAAGTGAATATATATTATAATAAATTAAAATAAAAAAATAATTTAAAAAAAAAAGAATGAGTGCAAATGAAGTCAAGGATTCATGTATTCTTTTTGGAATTCAAAAGTTTGTTTGTACTATGTGAATCATCCTTAGATTTTTATTCTTTTGGCTATTTCTATTAGTATGACTATCTAATTTGTGTTAGGTAGTTCATGATTAAATATAATCATTAGGCATCATGTAGGAGATGTCGTCAATTTCTCATGTTTAGAGTCACTTCAAGTTTTACTAGATGGTCTAATTTGTTTGCATGATTTCACATGGGAGGTTGTAGATTAGGGACCACAATTGAAAATGAAAGTAGTGGTAGATAACTAAAGTGACCTAGATTAGATAGTATATGACATACATAGAGTGGTTTTTTATGTAGAGTTACAAATGGGTATAGATTATAGTGTGGGAGAAAAACTACCGTAAATGGTTCACTATAGGATTAGGAGCAACCTTTTGTGGGAAGGATGTGTGATGCAATGATGGAGGCTTCCAGGAGACTAAGAGGTAGATGGGTAGGGTGTGTATCAAGGGTGGTGGTAGTAAGGAGGGGTAGGGGAGGATGTTGGAGTAGATGTGGACATGCTACCTTCATACAATGGAGGGATGGTACATGAGAGGATGCCATAACAAACATTAATGACAATGGTTTTAATATAAATGACAATTACTGTCATTTATCTTGCCCTAACAACTTAAAAATGGAAGAGGGGGAAGAAGGATACCTTGAGTAGATGCCAAAATTTTGATTAGTAGAATTGTGGGAGTGGGATAAATTAATAGAAAATAAGAAAGTAAACTTAGGGAAATGATTAGCGCAATCCCTCAACCATGTTGATGTCATACAACCTTTTCTATATGATGTTAAACTTAGACTAGAGATTATTTTTTATAAATATTTAAAACATCTAGAGATGGATAGGTGTGGAATCTAGGCATACCTATCTATGGTGACATCTAAGAGATTTAATATCTAGGATCTCAAATTAAGGGAGCTAGTTATTGTGGCTTTAAGTTTACAATATGTGACTTAGGAGCATGGGACCACATGTTTTCTTGGAGATAAATTTATTATGAAAATTTAGCTCGCAGATATATTGTGAAATCATAAACATTCTATCGTAAATAATATATTTCAAATTTAAAAAATTGCATAACATAGAGAATACCTCTCATAAACTTTAGCTATCAAACCATATTTAGAAAGAGAGGTTGACCAAATCAAAATAATTATCGCGAGTATTTTAATAGCTAGCCCAAGTGGTCAAGCATAAGAGATTTCATTTATAGAAACAACTATTCCATTTAAATATTGCAACACATCCTAAATAGATGTGGTTGATAAGCTATGTTTAGAAAGGAATAGCATTTGAAAAACAAAATGAGCAGGAGAGTTGCACGGTAGAATTTTAGTGGTTGTAGGAGAGGTAGATGAAGAGGGCTCTATTATGTGGTTAGTAGTGGGGTTTTTATTTTCCATATTTTTTCTTTTGGTTTTGGTGGAGACACTGCCTACTAGGGTATCATTCTCTAGGTGGGCCTTTCCTCTTCTTTCTTGGTTGTGGTTATTGTGTTACTCGTCCCTGTTGTCATAGTTATTCTCTTAAAAAACACGGGTTCCTTTGGGGGTTTCTAGTTTTTTTTATTTCTTCAATGGTTTTGGTTTTATTCCCCCTATCCCTTTCCTTTGATTCGATGTTGATCATCCTATCCTATTTTGGCTGGATGTTTGAGTTTGTTGTGTTTTTCCTTATCGATGCCCCTCCATCTTTGGTTGTGGTCTGTATTTTAAGCATTATTCATTTGGAGGATTTGGAAAGAGTTTGTTGGTGGGGTTTTGTGAGATGAGTGATCTCGACTTCTCGACTTGGATTCCCTCCCTATTCTTTATTTGGGAGCTATCTCATAGTATTGTTTTCATCTACTCTATTGCATTTTGTAAGGTTCTCTTGTTTGGACTAGATTTTTTTGGCATTGATTCCTTGGCCTTAGATATATTATTTTTTACCTTGGGCTCTTTTATTTTCTCTCTAGAATGCATCAAGTCTAGTGTTTTCTATTGTAGTGGTTCCTCTACCTCTAAAATCAATTGCCTCTTCTTCCCCTTATCATTATTGATTCTCCTTCATATTGGACACCACCTATATTACATCTAGGCTAGTTGTGATGGATATGGGTGGTGGTTTTGTTGTTTGGGCTAAGATATTTGTTTTTTCAACCTTCCATTTTTGGTAGCTATGGTTTCAATCCTTTATCTATCAGTTGTTAATGAGAGTTTTTTTATTTCTATGAATAAGCATTCTTCTATGAAAGACAACTTTCTTTTTAGAGTTGGATCTTCACTAGCGGTTGTGGGTTGGCTTTTGTTGCATTTTGTGGGCTAGTTACCATTTAGAGAATTAATTAGAGAGGTGTCCACTTCCTTTGTCCCTACTTCTATTATGGTCACTAGCTTCCTTTTTGAGAGTGTTGTTTTCTTCTTACTTTTTAGTGGTACTACTAATGATAGACCTATTGAGGTTGGCTGTGATGTTTGTTTGTAGGGATTTGTACTAGTATAATGTTTAGAGATTCCTTTAAAAACCCTTTGAATTTTTTTATTCTAGACCATCCTTTGGTCATAGATTTAGAGGTTGATGTCACCATCATTGTTTTTTCCTATCTCAATGTGGCTAGTGATACTGTAGGCAATGGACCTATTGAGATAGTCCAATATGTTCTATCTATATGAATCACTATAGGTAAACATTTTAGGGGTCCCTTTTGAAACCCTTTGGGTTGTTTTGTTCTATTCCATTCCTTAGCTATCCTATTTTGTGTTTGTCTAAAATGGCTAGGTTATTATTCTACTACAAGGTTTCTAGGTACCTTCCAAAACTAGTTATTTTTTAGAGCTTTGTGGTTTCCTTCATTGTCTAAGAATATCTCTATACAATGCCTTTAGACAAAAGGTTGTAGAAATCCTTTCAAAATCTGTTATTTTGTTTATTGTTTCCTTAACTAATTTGTTTCTTGTGTAAGGGTTTTTGTTTGGAAGATCGTTAGGGATTCCTCTCTAAGCCCTTTAGTTATGAAAATGTGATGTTTTTGGAGATTTCAAAATGCTTGTTCCTACCTATTGGTTGCTCCAATCAAAATCCTCTCCTTGAAACAAGGTTTAACCTTTTTTTGGGGGGGGGGGGTCTCATTTCTCATGAGCTCCTTTGGCTTGTCTACCTAGTTGGATATTATGTAATGGTTAAGGCCATCTCATTTCTTTGATCAAACCCTTAGAAGTAGGGTTTCAGGACATATTTTAGAAAACTATTCACAAAATACTCAAATCTTAATGAAATATTATTAAACCTGTTTCTATAGAAAGGTGATTCAACTAGATTTCAGATGGCACTGGTGTCACATCCCGATTCAATCATACAAGAGAGTTATGAACGTTATAGTAGCTAAAAACCACAAAATAATATGGAAACAAGGCTTTAATTTTATATTATTCTTCTTGTCTTCACCCAAAAACTCACTAACAACCATTCCTTGACCCAAAAGAGGTTGTTTAAACTTTTTTACAACCATTTCTAACTCTCCCTAAATTATTTTTGAATAGGTGACTATTGGTTACAAAGAAATGCTCATTAATATGGCAATATTTGCAAAAAGTTGACAACTTTGTTCAAACTCAAAAAGATGACTCAAACCTGCCTATACTCACCCTAGACATATTAAAATAGACTTAAAAGGACTTATTACATAAATTCCATCCACTTGGAGTACTTTGACCATGATTGACCACATTTGGCCCTTGTTGGTCTACATATAATGATTGGCTTGAAAGCCTTACAAATTGAATTGTATGACCTAAAAAATGAAATTGTATGTATTAAAATTGGTTCTTATGATCTTATTATGTTTCCACAAGACACATTTAAAGAAATAATTACAATAAATCCTTCATGAGGCATAAGAGTGACTAGGTGCTCCTGCACCATACTCCCAATGGAAATGAAACTCAAGTCCCTTGAGTGAGGACCTGCAACAAGATAATGTTTTATATTTTCCTTCTCTGATCTCCAAATATTTCTCTCATTTGGTGTACCTTTCCAATGAGCTAGGTACTAAAAGTATGCACCAACTCTTGATCCTGCACCAATATTTTGTCTCATCTTCACTCTTGGTTTGCCCTTTCTCTTGTTGAGGTATTTGGACCTGTCAAAGGATAATTGAAGCCCTTTCAAATCTAATATTCTTGATACCTGCACTGAGACAAATACAATAATAACTTCATAGATAAAAATTTTTTGATTAGTATCAATGTCATACATGAAATTTTTGTTTTGTTTCTCAAATCTCCTAGGTGCCTCCTGCCACATGAAACTGCCTAAGGGAGCTATCTGAATTCTTTTATCATCAATATTAACATCAACCTGATGCTCTTTTAGTAAGTTTTTTAGAAAATTGGGAAGACAAACCAATGATATTTGACCATCTTCTTCTAAGGAAATTGGAAAATGTCAGAAGAGTCCTACTTAGGAGGGGAAGAATTCTGAACTCAGATTCATTACTCACTCTCCAATCTTGGAGATCAAGGGTTTTGAAGGATTTAAATTTTAGAAGAAAAATTTAGCTAAGGGAAGGAAGCTTGTAGTTGGTGGGATGTTTTATTTTCTTGGGTTGGAAGGTCTTCATCAAATATTCATCACTGCATTCAATTTGCAAGAGTTGAGGTTTGTACATGTCGCCTTAAAAATGAAATGTGTTTTCTTGTTGTTTCATGTCTAAATCTTCAAGTTTGAAAGTGTATTTGTGTGTGATTTATGAGTTTGAGTTATTGTGATTTGTATGTGTTGTTGCATATTTTTGTATGCGTTTCATATGGTTGTATATTTACGAGAGTTAAGACCACACTCACCCTTGGGAGGGAAGAGTAGTCTTGGGCATCAAAGAAGAAGTCTATAGTGATCGTTTCATCAACTAAAGCTGAATATGTAGCAGCCACATCAACAACATGTCAAACAATCTAGATGTGGAGATTATTGAAGGATCTATTGCACGCTCAAGAAGACTCTCAACAGTATTCTATGACAATAAATCAGAAATTGAGGAATGTAAGAAGACTGATATTTTTCATCATGCAGTTAATTTATCCCTCCATGAAATTGGTCAAAACCTAAATTGCATGACAGTTAGATTCTCATGCATACTTAGCATGAAATAGTTTTTTGGTTTTACGCATGTAATAAAATGGTTCAATTTTGTATCCATGCATGCATGCATGCTAGAGTAGTTAGTTACCACCGTAAAAGCCTATAGGGTATACAATTTAGTTTGCATTTAATTATTTCTCCAGGCATTTGAGACTTTTGCATGCATAGTTTCCACCGTAAAATTGTTACCTTTGCATGATTTGGCTAATTAATAGATAGATATTCTAGAAGGATGATGAATCCTCTAGCTTAGCATCCTTATTTTCCTTAGGCATTTTGTGTTCACGTTATTTAAAATAAGGAGTATTTATTTAGTCTGAGTTTGCGTAATTCTCGGCTTTGGTGTTGTTAGATTATGTCTTGAACTAAACCTTTCTATTGAACCTTTAAAAAAAATTCAAGGTTCAAGTTCAAGCGGAGCATGTTGAATCACGACTTTGTTCTAGTTTAAAAGTTAATGGTCTTGGAGTCAATTGTCATTGAACCTGAACACTTGAGACTTTTCTAAAGTTTAAAGTTCAAGTTCAAAGTTGAGAAAGTTGAGTCTTGTCTAAGTCCTATCTTTATAAAACGTAAGCCATGGCCCTTATGTTGTCTTTGTTTTGGTTTGTCCTTATACTATTCTTTTGAACTTGAACTTTTCAACTACTTTTCGGAGAGTTCAAAATTCAAAGTTCAACATTTCATTAACTCTAGACATAAAGTGGCAGACATGAAAATGATGAAGCATCAACATGGAGGGAATATTCTGGATTTAAAAACTAAACTTCGAGAGAATGTGTCATGATGAAGAGTCATACTTGAGATTAATTATTTCAAAGAAGATTGGTGGGAAAAGACTTGTAAGAAATGATTTGTCAAAATTAAGTCTTTTTGGATTAAATTTGGCATGGATAAGCATGCAGTTATAACTACATCAAATCATGTGACCAATTTTTAAGCTTGTTCTCAAGATTTGCTTTATTTAAAAAAAAAAATGAACTACTTGCCTTCTTGATTTTCCTAATTTGGTAAGTAAGGGCTTTGCACAAGAGGTATGTTTTATTCATGTCTCTTTGGATTCTGAGCTCTGTATGAAAGGTGAGTTGAAAATCTTCTTCTCACACCTATCATTTCATACAATGGAAGCTTTGCTTGATTGTTCAGTTGGTTCAATTCGAAGCTTTACTTGGTTGTTCAGTTGGTTAATTTTGTCTTCCTTGTTGTGTTTTCTTTCTGTTGGTAAATTCAAAATGAGACCTAAATTGCCTAAGATAGACCGGAATTCTTGGTTAGTTTGTACCTTTCTGGAATTAGGAGACACTTTTCTATCATTGGTAGACCTAGACGAGTTCCATGAAAGGGCAAGGAATCACACTGGCCCTCCCTTAATGTAGAGGATTCTGGATAGTGGGTTAGTGGAAGCAGCAGCTTTCCCTTCAGCGGTGTTATGTCCTGAGTTGGTTCAAGGATACATGTACAAATATGACCATGTTGAGAGATGTGTAAGAAGTGAAGATGGTGGGTTTTTTCTTAAGGTTAGTTGGGAGGTTGTTGCTATTGTTATGAAAATACTAGAGAAGGAGCAATATGAGGACTGGACAGTGTATAATTCATAAGGTATTTTCTTAGAATATAAATCATTCTATAGGAATGTTATTTCAAGGAATTGGATGTTAAAGTTTCAAAGAGGAAGTTCTCAACTCCCAAGTCCATTGACCCAGGAACATCTGATTAAAGAAGTGAGGGACATAATCATTCTATTACATAGAGTGAGAGGAAATTAGATTGGCTTTTATTGGGAAGATTGGATGTATTTATTCATATAGGTTATTTTTTGTGAGAAGAGATATATTGACTAGGCGGAATTAATTGTAGATAGGTTGCATGGAGGTATGAGTTGCTTCGATAACAAAAAATTTTACATATCATCATATCATCTACATTGCCCAGCATACATTAGACCATGAATTGGTTTGTACCATGAAGCATGGGTGGATAATATGAGAATATTTGAATATCATCTCAATCAACAACAACAAAGGTCCTGTGAAAATTATCGAAAACTGCATGACATTTTCCTAGGGAAGATGGTGTATGAATTGAAGGGAAACATTCATAAAAGATTGTCAAATGAGGCAATGCAATTGATTGGTACTTATGGAAGATTTTCCATACAATTTCCCAAGTTTACTTACCTAAGGGTAGGGGGTTTTGGAGCAGAACCATATAGGCTGCCCAGATCTGCATTTGACCGACATATTTTAATGGAGATATGCATGCAATTGGCCTATATTGACACAAAATATAGAGCTAGACATCAATCAGGTATCTCGTTTCCAATTGAATTAACTTATTTTATTTGTATTAGTGTTACTCGTGCCTTGAACTTGGAACTTGAATTTAAGAAATTGAATTTTCCATTATATGGTTTGCAAAAACTTTTTTGATGCTAAAGGGTTTGTCGCCGCCCATCTGACATTGAGGAAATTTTTTGTTCATGTGCCAAATATTGAAGGAGTTTGGGCTGATTGTAGTGATGAGTTTCAAGGTAGAAAAATGACAAAACAAAGGTTCACCTTGCAGTAGGTCATGGCCTTTGAGTTGAAAATGAACATTGCTAATGTCAAGGATGATGAAAGTGAACTGATGGATCCTCAGTTTGTCGATGACAGGCAGAAAGAACCTATTCCAAAAGTGGATTGGGAAAAAGATGAGGAAGACCAGATCTAAATAAGGACATTCCCAATTATTAGAAGAGCTGAAAATTGGCTAAGAGAGAAAAGAATGGGAAAATGATAAAAGAAAGGTTCAACCTCATCCTCTGAAGTCCCATTGGCTAACTCCTTTGTTACCCCTTATATTGCAAGATCATCCAAAACATAGATTAAAGTTAGTCAGAGTGCCAGGCCAATGGAAATTAAAAGAGAACTAGTTCCTACCAAGGTTACCAGGGCCAGAACCAGAAGTGGAGAAAATAGATATCCCATGTATTTTGTGGTAGTTTATTAAGAAGCCTCTCCTGACATGGAAGATCCTTCAACTCATCCAGACTTGGAGGTGCTAAATATTGATGATACCAATGACACTCAGCAGGTGGATATTTTGGCAAACACTACTACCACATTGGTAGTAAGAAATAAAAAAGAAGCTACAGTTGGCTCAGATGAAACCTATGTGCACATTGGGCCTCTTTGGTTAGAAAATACCTTGAACAACAAGAAAAGGAACATAGTTCTAGTTTCTATCCCTTTAGAAGATATGGTGAACAAATTCTTGGGGAAGACCCCTAACGTGAAGAAATTGAAAACCATTTCAAAGATTGACTTTGATGCCGATACTGGGAATTGGATTGCAGAGATAGAACGTCCCTTAACATATGAGAAAACATGGGACCTTATAGCCCAGGATGTTTTTGTCAAAAAAATGAATATTGGTGCAGCTTCCCGAGCCATGGATATCCTTCATCTTGAAGCATCCACAAAAAAGATCATAAAAAGAACCCGGATGGATGAAAAAGATAAAAAAGAACTGAAAGAAACCTTGAGACAAATGGCAGAATATATTGATGCAATTCATCGGTCAAATCCCCAACCATTGTCTACACAACCGACACTCTTTAATCCTAAATCCCATAGAAATCAGAAGCTACTCGCAAAAGTTCAAAGGAACAAAATGGTGCATGGGGTGTTCCTTGAATGGTTGGATATGACAAGGAAAGAGGGAAAAGAAAATATATTGGGCATTTGAGCAAGGTGTATGATGATGGTGCTAAAGTTATCCAAGAATTGGGAAAGGAAAACACAACTTGGAAGAAAAAAGAGGCCAAATGGGCCCGAAAAATATCTCACCTGGAAGAAGTTCAAAAGCATGGCATAATGAAGTTCCTTATAGAAAAGCCTATACAAGGATTCGACGACTATGTTCTATACATTTGCAATAAGAACATAGAATTCATACATTTTGTAATCAAACAAGGCTATGAGGAATTTGTTAGACTTGCGCAGGAATTGTCTGAGTTAATACAAAACATGCTTAATGATCTGAAATGCATTGGAGTGAAATATATGAAGGAGGATGGGCAAACCATTGACACCGCTGAAGCCATAAGAAAATATTATAAAGTGCAAATTGATATGGTCAGGAATGCAACAGTGGTCACAAAGAAAGATTTCTCCACTATTGCTAAAATCGAATCCTTACTATTTTTATGCATAGATCATTTGAACAACCATGTTGATAAGGAAAACTGGTGCGCCATGACAAATAAATTTGACAACAATGGATTTTACACGTAGGAATTCCAAATGAACCTGTCATAAAACAATTCACGGAGGCATTCACAGAGTGAAAGAAGGATGAAACTGGTCTCCCATTGGCATGAATCAGATAACGGTTCCCGTGTTTTCTTTTATTTCTCTTGTTTTTAGCCAAAAATGGTTTTATAACTTAGTTTCAAAAACAAATTGTTTAAACTTACCCTTGGGCAGAGCAGTGTAACTTTGTGGTTACCGAGTGGTTAGATTAGAAAGTTTAGATATATATTTCTAGAAAAAGACTTAAAAAAAGGTTCAAATTTTTTTGAAAAGATTAACAGACTTTGTTTAGATACTTGTGCATTGTCAAGGAAGGCATTTTTATCAATGAATAAAATTAGACATTTTCAACAACTTTCAAATCTGTGTATTTGAATGCAGAAAAGAAAATCTGTGTTGGGATAAATTTGTTTGTGTTGAATCTGTTTCTTCTTTGCTTATCTACTTTCATACGTTTGTAAATGAATATAATAAGTAATTATTTTGCTACTATTGTGTGGATATGATTCCCCCTTTCCTGAGGGACATCAGAGAAACTCAATCAGAGTACATGACTTTATCGTTCTTGTAATTTTAGTTTCTGAAAAGTTATTTTTATTATAAATTTGTGGGTTTATATATAGAGTGTTTATCTTCCTGGCATTCATGTGGTGTTGACTAAGGGATGTGAAAAGCATTTTTTTTCTCTTTCTAGTTAAAAGTGAAGCTAATATTTGTGTGTGTTACAAAACTCATTGATCATAGGAGAAGTTGCTCCCTTATGCAAAGGGTAAACAATTCATTGAATTACTTGATTGTTGGTTCTTTTTGTCTTTCACAAAACTAAGGGCATACATGAGTCATTTTTCATAAAATTATGAAATCCTAAATCTGTTAACCAACAGAGTTTTGGTGATTCAATTGGGGAGTCGGATAATAAGGCTGGAGGCTGAATCATAAAATCAGTAAGGTTGTCTATTTGAAGTGAGTACTGCATTATAAATAGGATGGATTCAACTAGAGATACGAGATCTGAGAGGCATGAAGGGTTGGTTGATTATGTTTTAAAGGAACTCCAACACTCCAACTTGTTAATCTCCTTTACACCTAGAAGAAGAGAAAAGAGTATACATCCAACATCCTCTTCTGTATCCTCTATATCTCCTATCTATCAAGCCCTAACATTACATGGTGAACATTGCTTTCCCTAGTATAATCAATCCTACACTTTTGAATATCATTTTACCTATGGCTGCAAATAATCCCTGGGGCCTTATTGTACGACTACTTGCACTTGGTTAAAATATTAATCCTTTTCCAAAAGGAGCAATAGATCATTTTCCTAGATTCAGTGGTGATGGAAATATCTCAACAAGCGAGCATTTGACTACATTTAATGTTGCTTGTGGTGTTCTAGTTGTTCCGCATGAAGATGTAGCTGTAAGATTGTTTTCTCAAACATTGATTGAGGTGGCAGCAAATTGGTTTTATCATTTACCAAATCGTGCAATTACGAATTGGCAAGATCTTAAAACTAGGTTCGAGGCTAGGTTTAAATTATTCGAAGATGAACATTCTCTTCTAGCCCAATTAGCTCAGTTAAAGAAATAAATTCTTGATTCTATGAGAGATTTTATGGCTAAGTTTAAAAAAATTATTCATAAAGTTTCTAGAAAACCAAAGGCCTTCTGATGATAATTTGAAATACTTTTTCATCAATTCTATGCCCTCTGAAATTGGTTTCTTGATCCGTAGGAAAAGAGTAGCAACCCTAGCTGATGTGAAAACATTGGTAGTAGAATTAGAAGATGATCTAATCACTGCAAGAAAGTGGAAGAGGGAAGTTCAAACTTCCACATCATAGGCATCAATTTCATTTGATCCTATGATTCAGTGATTAATGAATGACATGATAACCTTGAAGATGCAATCACCCAAAACTAATACTTCTTACCTGCAGCCTTACCAAAATATTTCAAGGAAGGTCCCTAATCAATCCACAAGGGTTGGGAGTAGATTTTTACAATTACCTCCTATGCAACAAAGACTAGAAATTGAGGCACCCCCATCTAAAGACAACATGTCTATTTTTCATCTTACTGATGATCATGATGGAAATTATTGCCCAAAAATGGTACATTATGTTCAACTTGTGGGTTCAAAGGAGATGCTACTAGAGTCAAGTGAATAAGAATCTCCCAGGTAGTCTAGCGACTCTGAAATCCACTTCCTGAAGTATGAGTCAGATTTAGAAAGAGGAGGTGATATTTTGGTTACCTTGGAGGATCCTTCTTGTGCTGTGTTGACCAGAAATCAATAGACTGTCAAACCTCAAGGTGCTCCTTCATCCTCTGTTGTAAATCCCAAAGGTAAGGAGATCATTTCCCAGTTTCGTAATAATGATTTCAGACCTCAAGAACCTCAGTTATTAAAATATGTAGAGATTGAGGGTTTGTTTTATATTGTTGAGTTTTATAAATCCTCTCAGATTCAAATCACACCAACTAAATATCTTAAATTAAACCCTAAAGAACTTGATAGGTTGGTTAAGTTCGTGAAAGGAAATAATGCATATGTTCAAGCTGATATGATACAACAATAAACTAACGCTACATTGTCCTCCCAAGGAGATGTCTCAACTTGTCCTTCTCCTCATGAAGCTTCCCCTGAAATAGTTACCCATCAAGTTGATGATATGTTGTTTGTCATTGAATCAAAACCTGAGTCTTTTTATATATCCCTGTTCATAAATGGTCATAAACTGAATAATTATATTATAGACTTTGATGCCTCAGATAATATCATGCCATATGCTATAGCAAGGCCTTGGGATTATCCTTAACAAAAAACTTTGGTAGATATTACTCCATGGACTACAAATAAATACCCTTGTTAGGACATATCAAAGATGCTCAAGTGACCCTTTCTACTTGTCTTGATAAAAGAGTTAGGTTAACCATTTTGATAGTTGTTATTCCTATGAGTTATGACATGTTACTAAGCCGTACATTTTGTAGAGACCTAGGAGGTGAGATTAAGATGGACTGGTCTTAGGCCACCATTCTCATAGGGAAACAATAGGTCATTTTACAATCAGAGCCCAAATCTAAGCTCACTATTTTTCTTCTGATGATCCAAAAGAACATATATTGTACCATGAATGTGAATTTGGGAATTATATGATACTATCTGATAATGAAGTTGTAGGATATTTGTCTCAACCTAAGGCACTAGAGGACCTATGGATAATGGAGTTCGATGGAAGTTGTTCAGCATCAGGTTCTAGAGCTGAAGTAGTTCTTATTCCTCCTTCTAGAAAACATATTCCTTTCTCTTTCAAATTGGAATTTAAAAATACAAACAATATCGCTGAGTATGAGGCCAAGAATTATTATTGGCAATAGCTAAAGCAAAAAAATTAGGAGTGAAACTATTACAGGTAAAAGGACATGTTGAGTTGATTGTAAAGCAAGTAAAAGGGCTATTCATTGTAAAGAATGAAAAATTAAAGTACTACCGGAACAGGGTATGGGATGAAATTGAAGGTTTTGATGCTTTTTCTATTGAATCCATCCCATGTAAATTCAATTATAAATTTGATTCTCTAGCTTTGTCATCTTCTCTCTTGATTCCCCATCCTAAATTCACAGTAGATAGTTACTAGGTGGAGTTAGTATATAGACCAAGTGTCCCTGATAACTCAAAATTTTGGGAGGTCTTTGAAAATGATAAGCACATCAAAAACTTTCTACATTGCGCTGAGATGTTCATAACAAAATTCTTTGAAGGTTCTGAAATAAAATGTAAGGATTTCTCTCTAGATCAAGGACAGAAACCACGAGATGAAATTGTTCAGCTAAAAGGAAACAAAATTCCTAGAGGGCTAGTGTCTTTAGAGGATATTTTGGACCGACGGGATGCTTTCGTCAAGAGGAAGGATGAACGATTGCCAACAACTAATAATTCTGTTGACAATGAGAGGATAAATATTAGCAATGAAGAAGATCCTAAGTTCGTCAATTTGGGAAGGTGTTGTACCCACAAGGAAAAAACAAGATACATCAATTTACTAAAAGAACACAGGGATGTGTTTGCCTAGTGTTATGATGACCTAAAAAATTTCAGAGATCATCAATTTCAACATCATATTCATATGAAACTAGGAACAAGTCCATTCAGGTAGAAGTTGAAAAATTTTAACACCAAGGTTGCAGAGGTCATCTTCAAGGAGTTGGACAAAATGTTAAAGAAAAAAATCATATATCCTATTCATCATTCCACCTGGGTAGCTAATATAGTTCCAATTCGTAACAAGAATGGAGAAATAAGGAAATGTGTGGATTTTAGAAATTTGAATCAGGCTATTTTGAAGGATAATTATCCACTTCCTGCTATGGATCATATTTTGCCAATAGCCTCGGGTTCTAAAATTATGTCAATGTTAGATGGGTTTTCAAGTTACAATCAAATTAGTGTCGCAGAAAAGGACCATCATATAACAACTTTCATTACTCCTCGGGGTACCTTTGCATATAACCAGATGCCATTTGGTCTTATAAATGCTGGAGCAACCTTCCAGAGAGCTATGGACTTGTCTTTTGGTCACTTGAAAGACAAAATAATTGTAGTGTACCTAGACGATTTAACTGTTTTCTCAAGATATTGGAATGAATAGCAGAGCTACATGGGTATTAAAGATACATGAATTCAATTTAGATATTAAACCAACCAAATTGGTAAAGGGACAAGGTTCATGTAAATTGATTGCTGAAAGTAAAGATGAAGTGCAAGAAGAGTTACCTCTGATCCTGTTTGTGAGTCTTCAAGATTCTTGGTTTGCAGATGTTACATTTTAGCTAACTTATGGAGAATCTCCTAAGAATTTATTACCTAAGGAGAAACACAATTTGAGATTAAAGGCTGCTAAGTTTGTCATGTTGTCACGAAGGATTGCACCCATGATGCTAAGCGCAAAACCAAGCAATCCTATGAAACATGGAAGCACCTTTGAGGTTGTGGGTTGCTTAAAGTGAAGGTGAATCTCCAGAGATTATGTCAGTTTCTTGTTTGATGAATCTCCTGCAAATAATTTTGATATGAAAAGGGATAGAATGATTGCATGTAACTAAAAATCTATCCTAATGGGCTGATGCACCAAATAATTTTTTATCTGAAATCTATAACCACGAAACTAAAAAAAAACCTTCCAACAAATAACCCTGAATCTCACAACTCAATTAAACATGGAGATGCATAAACATTTCCTAGAAAGGGATGAATTTAATGCATGCACGAAGGAAAACAACAGGTTTTCACAACTTCAAACAATTAAAATCAGCAAACACAATCTAGAACCTGCAACTAACATGTATCTCCTTGAACCACAAATTGACTGAATGAGAAAAATTAGAGGATAAAAAACACAGGAAATCATCAAACCATTCATTCACTAGATAATACAAGAAGTACCAATAAGGAAATCTGTTGTTACAAAACCATTGTCTGCACAACCAGCACTCTTTGATTCTAAATCCCCTAGCAATCAGAAGTTGCTCACAAAAGTTCAAAGGAACAAAATGCTACATGGGGTGTGCCTTGAATGTTTGGATACGGTCAAGAAACAGGGAAAATAATATATTGGGCATTGAGCAAGGTGTATGATGACGATGCTAAAGTTATCCGAGAATTGGGAAAGAAAAACACATCTTGGAAGAACAAAGAGGCCAAATGGGCCCGAACAATAGCTCACATGGAAGAAGTTCAAAAGCATGGCGTAATGAAGTTCCTTGCAAAAAAGCCTATACAGGGATTGAACGACAATGTTCTATATATTTGCAAGAAGAACATTGAATGGATAAATTATGTAATCAAACAGGACTATGAGGAATTCGTTAGACTTGCATAGGAATTGTCTGAGTTAATACAAAACATGCTTAATGATCTGAAATGCATTGGACTGAAATATATGAACGAGGATGGGCAAACCGTTGAAACCGCTAAACCCATAAGAAAATATTATGAAGTGTAGATTCATATGGTTAGGAATGCAACAATGGTCACAAAGAAAGATTTCTCCACTATTGCTAAAATCGAATCCTTAATGTTTTTATGTATAGATCATTTGAACAACCATGTTGATAAGGTAAAACAAGTGCACCGTGACAAAGGATTTTGGTAACAACGGACTTTACACGTAGGCATTCCAAATGAACCTGTCATCCAACAATTCATGGAGGCATTCATAGAGTGGAAGAAGGATCAAATTGGTCGCCTGTTGCCATGAATCAGGTAACAGTTCCCGTGTTTTCTTTTCACTATGTTGTTTTTAGCCAAAAATGGTTTTATAAGTTACTTTCAAAAGAAACTGCTTAAACTTATCCTCAGGCAAAGCGGTGTAACTATGTGGTTACCGAGTGGTTAGGGTAGAAAGTTTATATATATATATATATATATATATATGTGGGAAAAGACTTAAAAATGTCTGAGAAATTTTGAAAAGGTTAACAAACTTTGTTTAGATACTTGTGGATTGTCAAGGAAGGCATTTTTATTAGTGAATAAAATTAGACATTTTCAGCAACTTTCAAATCTGTGTATTTGAATGCAGAAAATAAAATCTTTGTTGGGATAAATCTGTTTGTGTTGAATCTGTTGCTTCCTTGCTTATCCAATTTCATACGTCTCTAAATGAATGTAATGAATAATTTTGTTGTTACTATTGTGTGGATCTGATTCCCCTTTTCCTGAGAGACATGAGAGAGACTCAATCAAAGTCCATGATTTTATCATTTCTGTAATTTTAGTTTCTCAAGTAAAGTTAATTTTTATGGTAAATTTGTGGGTTTATATATAGATATAGAGTGTTTATCTTCCTAGCATTCATGTAGTGTTAAATGGTGAATGTGAAAAGCCTTTTTCTTTTGCTTTCTAGTTAAAAATGAACCTAATATTTGTGTGTGTTTAAAAATTCATTGAACATCATACGGGAAGCTGCTCCCTTATGTAGAGGGTAAACAATTCATTGAATTACCCAAATTTGGTTCTTTTTGTCTTTCACAAAATTAAAGGCGTACATGAGTCATTTTTCATAAAATTATGAAAGGCTAAATCTGTTAACCTAACACTCTATAAATAAGAAAGTGTTGTAATCAATTCTATGTATGATTAATAAAAATATTGTTTTGTGCTGTAGCATGTTTGTTTGGCTGGGCTTAACCAGCACACTCGAAGCTTTGACCGCTGAGGGTGGCTGGTGTGGGCCCTCGAAGAATTCCGTTTCCGTTCTGTTTCCGTTACTCTCCTCTGACTCTTGGCAGTGATAGTGACTGCTGCGGTTTATTTTGAATTGAGTTTTGAATCTCTCCCGCCCATTGCATATCCACTTGAATATAGCCTTTGCTCATGTCTTGGCATTTTGCAATTTGTGAAGAGGCTCACGAGTGACTTTGCCATTGACTTCCCAGGCTCTGCAGTCGCTCGCTTTGTCTGATGCCATTACTTGTCTAGGAGGAAAATACAGAGTTGTTCCTTTGCTAGTGGAGATGCTTGTAGACGAAGGTCACAGTATATGTGAAAGAGCATTGTTGGTGGTAAAAACCTTTTGTTTTTGCACGGAAGGCCGAACAGCTACTTCTCTACATGCTTTGACACTATCAGTGACTGTTCAGAAGATCCTGGGAGTATCTGATTCAGCCACCGAATTAGCAAACAAAGAATAAATCAACTGAGACATTTTGTTACATTTAGCATACATAGGAGTGATACCCTTTGGTTTTGCACGGAAGGCCGAGTAGATTTGTGGCACAAAAACAAAAACGAAGGCGGAAGCCTGCTAAACGTTGCAGACATTGTCTGTGCACAAGATATTCGCAGTGATAGCAATGGGCATAGTGCTGTAGAAAATAATTCCAAATAGGCCACTTTTATCAACCGCAATGTATGCCTATGTGTTACCATTTCCACCCTAACTGGCATCGTACTGGGCATTCTAGTCGACGCCACTATGGGCATTTAGCCGATTGGGTTTTATGCAATTTCAACAATTTTGGCCTGCAAAATCTTCATTTTTATGGCTATAAATCATCTCTTGAAACGAGGGACGACACATAATTATCATAACAATGGGATTCCATTTTATAAGACATTTTACAGTTTCAAGGTTGTTGTTCTTGGTTCTGTATCGATTGCAGTGGTAAAATTTTGGGATTACAGATGATTTAAAGGATATCCTTGTGTTAATTTTAGTTTGATTTCTCTGTCTTTCTTTTAAATATTTGAAAGTGTGTTAAATGCCTCAGAGCTGATAAAATGTTCATTAGGGAGCCCTTTAGCACGCTTAGATTCTTCAATGGCTTACCAATTCTCCTACCATAATTTTTTTTCAATATTTATCCTTTTAAAGGCATACATAAAGGATTTTTCTACTCAGATAGTGATATTACCTTCAAAATGTAAGGGTGTGATTCATTCCCCAATCTTGTCCCTAAGTATATTGCCATATCACCCATGTGCTTGAAATATCTCTAGTGGATACTCCTCTTTTCATAAAAGTAATGAAACCTTTTATCATGTAAATACAACCTTAGCAAAGGTAGGAGAATATTGTTCAATTTTATTTTTTTAAAGATTACTTCTATGGAATGTTGAAAAATTAAAAAGTTAAATTACATTTTCAACAAAGATAAATTACATCGAAATGTTTAATCTTAGGATCTAACATAAAATTATAAGATAATATTTTTGATAAAGATAAAAAATATAGTTTGAGACACCTTATTGAATAAATTTCCTTAAGAAATTGAAGAAGAGAGAAAATATAATGCTCAATTTGTGTGCTTGACAACCTTATCCAATTAGAACTAGACAATTAGAAAAATATAATGATATTATACGTGATAAAATAATTATAATAGTATCCTTTATTTGTCTTTTTTTTCTTTGAGTGATTACAAATTTTTAATCTAAGAAAAAACCTCTATCCACCCTTCAAAGCAGTATGAGAACTAAAGGTTGAGAAGATCGAAAGATTCATATTGCAAGAGGTCAAGTGATATCAACACTAAAGGAAATTAAGACATAGTCCAAAAAAGTATTATTGAGTTTATCCACAAGGTTTGAATTCATTCTTATGAACATATATAGGAGACATTTTTTTTCGAGATTGATACATCTATTATTTCTCATGAGAAAGGGCTAAGCTAGTCATCAAAGTTATCCTTGGACCATGCCCTCAAGTAATTAGTGTTATTTATTCATAGATCTACCTTTAGAGGTAGAGGAAGAAATTTGTATAGAGTTGGAAGAACCAACACAATAAATTTAAGTACAATAGGTAGCAACTAAAATTTAAGACAATCAATCTCAAAGTTAAAGACACAATAAATCTCAAGTTCAATATCATTATTCCAAAACTATGTCCATTATTTAAATAAATGTAAAAAGAAAAATTGATTTCAACAAACAAAATATTAGTTTTACTAGATTATTGGTTTGAAACACAATTTGATGAGCATTACAAAGGTTGTTCTAAAGGGTTCTAGAGTATTATTTTTAAATAAATAATATATAATTTTAGATAAATTATAAACAAATCATTTCTTTGCAAACGTTATAATGACTAATAATAAAATGTTTCAATTAATGTTGAAACCAAATTTGAGGGTGAAATTTTCTCTATAAAGCTCCCCAGTGAATCAACAAGTGGTTGAAGGAAAAATATAGAAGTTACTCAAACAATCTTTGAAGATAAAATAAATGATGAGAATTGGATATATTGTCTTTTACTTAGAGTTCACCAAACCTTTCTCCTCTAATTCAATATTGTCTTCAATATTAGAGTTCACCAAAGCAAAGAGATTCTTTGTCCTTTCCTTGGATTGCAAAGGAATAGATTCTAGGTGTTCCATTATCAACAAAACTAATCCTTCATGCAGGATAGGGTTCCTAGGGTTTTTCTCATGATCCTTAGTTCCCCTATTCAATGAGGTGAGAAAATAAAATGATTTTTTTTTTAATCTTTGTGTCTAAAGTGGTTGAGCAAAACAAAATGGTGATTCAAAGAAATATTATATTGTATAAATAAAGTTAATTTTTAATCAAATGGTATATTATTAAGGAACTAAAATATTAAATTTAGAGGTAAAAATGAGAATGTAAGTATTCTTCATCCCATGATGGAGTAGGCATTGGAAATAGTATTCTTTTACCTTTTGGTTGGGGGTATTTGTGCCTTTTCTATCATGGATTTATATTATAGGTAGGTTCTCCTCAATTCATTAATTAATGAATTTTGTGAGTGGGTCATTCCTTGTCTATAAGATCACATTTTTTATTTATCATACTTACTAAACATACATAAAGGTAATAATATAAAAAACCCATTGAATAGACTATGGACTTATACGATACAACATAGGCTTTCTCTATATGAGTACTTAACATAGATCTTAGCCTTTTAAAACTTTTTAAATACTATTCCTATCCATTAATGACCATGTTAGATACTATAATTTTGAAAGTATAAGTATTTTAATTAGCTTGTCAAGTATCAACTAATCATACATCTATATTTTCTCATCAATATAGTTTAGAACATTTTTTTGAAAAATGATCATTTGTTCAATTCACCCTCTTATTGTGAGATACTTGTGAGTTGATACTCAAATTAATTGTGACCTTAAGTTATAATATTGTAGTTATAAGCCTTTTGATGTTTAAACAAATCTCTAATTTATGATCCATATTTTTTTATATAAATTTGAAGTGACACGAAAAAATACAAACTAATTTTATTACTTAATATTACTTTAATATTAAAATCCATGAGTTATTTAAACTTTTTATTTTATTTCATACTTACATGACTATAATGATGAAAAACTAGTGGAAAACATAACAATCTTATCCTCTATTAATATTATTTGCAGCTATTTCTTGTTTATAAATAAAATTATATAGAATTGGATTTATGAAACTCATACTTCTATATCCTCAATCACTCTTATTAACCTTTATGAATTCAAAAATGACTCTTATTGGTATAATACTTATTAATTAATTGTTTATTGATATCTTTTTATTGTATATTTAAAATTATTTTATTATATTAATAAATATAATTTAATTAATATATGATTATATTATATAAATATTTATAAGATATTAATGATATAGAAGTCAGGACATATTTTTTATATTATTTATTGTTAAATTTGAAATATTTGTTTGGTTATCCAATATCTTGATCGTTCTCACCAATTAATATAGGTATAATATAATACAAGAATTAAATCATAATTCGAAAGAAATTTCTTCTCCTTTACAAAGTGGTTAGTGATCTTTTACTTTGTATAACTTAAGCTTATATAAATCTCATTAGAGAAAATTTTAATTTATGATCTATAATACAACTATAGTGAAAATTTGGTATAATATTTTACATTTATATTTATTGTAACATGTGCTATTATCTAGTCTTGCTTCATCACTTTCACGTAAAAATGACTAATAAATAATTCTAGTTATCTATGATTAATGAAATACAATTATTATAATAGTCTACTATTTATGCAAACCAATAGCCTATAACTTTTTTTTTTTTATCGGTAAATATTTTTGCTTTATATTAATGCAAAAATTTAAATATATAAAATTGTAGTCTTCTAGGATGCATAAACGCAGTAAAAATCAACCCCATACCACCCACAGTCATATCTTATGAACTACCCAACCCTACATCCTATGACATCCAAGAGAAAAAGACCAGATCCTTGTTGGTCTTACAAACCCAAGTGTTCCAGAAATAATTTAAGTTTTAGAATAATAACTAACAGCTGAAAACATGTAAGAACATATGAAAAACACTGACCAACAGGCCACTCACTCGTTATCACTCTGGCTCACCTTTTACCCTCCCTCCTCAGTGGTCAATGCTTTCCCCTTTGTCACTTCACCTTTCATCCTTGGGATGCAGTCTAGACGTCTGAATTGAGGGTCACCTTCCAAACTCGCTAGTAACTGAATGGCCCATCCTTCTTCAAACCTGTCTCTCAGTTCCTTGCCAACTTCCATCCTTGCCACAATATATAGAGCATTTAGGACTTCATCCACTCTTATTAGTTTCACATAGAGCTTCATCGCTTTCCATCCCACTTGGGCACGTTGTCAGCATTGGTCTTTGATTACATCCTCTGGTCCACAAACAAAGGGTATCAACTCCTCCTGGTCATCCCCCTCCTGAATACGGATGCCTACTTGAGGCACCACCCATTCCAAGATTGAATCAAGGTTTATCAAAAACTCCCCATCGATTAGTTTGGTCACTGTCAATTTTATCTTCTCCACCTTTTGCTCAAACTCACAAGCCCACGCTAGAAGCAGGGAGCGCACCTCCATGTTTTTCTGATATCAGTGGAGGATGCAAACCACCTCCTCAGGAAGCATTAGGCGAGCCGTTGCCCACAACTTCTCCGCTTTAAACCAGAAAAGTCCCTGCATCCTCTTCTCCGATACCTTGGCCAAAAATGGCACCAGCTTCTTGGTCATTCATAGAGTGAAATTAGCTTCCATAGTCACCTGCAGATTTAAAACAATAATTCTTGCAATGTAATGTCATACAATGCTACAAAGATGTAATCAATTCTGCTACAAACAAACCCTGGCTCCCAAATCAATGGGTAATAAATTTTTCCACCATCATATAGATTTTGATAATGAGTGCCAAAGATATGGCTTTAATGCCATCAGATCACATGCAAGATTTACTGCCATCCTCCACCCGCTCCAATCATTGGACATGCCACAGATAACTGCCTTCTTAAAAGAGCGGGTGCAAGCTTGTCTTAGTACTTGCCAAAATGTTCTCTCACTTTCATATTGAAGACTGCACATTTCTAAGAGGCTGCAATTAATACCATTTCCACATGCAACCATCTCCTTTCCACCACTTGGCCGCATGACTATCCAATTCGTTGCCAATGTTAGATAGTGAATCTGCCACTACATTTTCTCCTCTACTTATATGAGAGACACAAAACTCCACAAATGTTTTGAGCTTCTCTCGGATCATAGCCACGCGTCATTTTATTTTCCAGCATGGCATGTTGCCTTTAGCTATTACATTAATAACTATCTGAGAGTCCCCTTCTAAGTGCAGCCATTGGACTTTCATATTTAAAGCTAGCTCTATTGCTAGAAAAGCGGCCTGGACCTCTGCTTCATTATTAGTGTCATCCTTCAAACATTGTGCTCCTTTGAAAAGGATAAATCTGTTATCATCCGTTGCCATCACCCCAGCACTTGAGGTTCCTGGATTTCCTTTTGATGCACCATCGAAATTAATCTTTATCCACTATTTACTAGGTGGTTCCCATTTAACCATCTCTGAAGAAGGAGCTGGATCAACCCCCAAAAACCCATTAACAGGTTGGCAGTGTACCAAAGGCCATTTTGCCTAGATATCTCTATCTTCATTTGTGAATGGATGCTTTAATAAATTATGGTTCCTAGCCGCCACAAAGATCGCTTCAATTATTGCTCTTTCCACTCTTGCACACAAACTCTCCTCTGATTCTACATTTTCTTGGAAAATTCTCCTGTTTCTCTCCTTCCAAATCTCTCATACTACAAGAGAAGGGGCCACTAAGAATAGGCTAGAAAAGACTGGTTTACAACAAGGTATTCTCCAACTTGTAAAAATGTCAAAAATCAAATTAGGAAGCGGGATGGCCCAATCCATCTTACCACGGAGGAATTTCCATACCTTATGTGCCTCCTCGCATTGAAGTAGCAGGTGATCCAAAGTTTCTTCTGCCTTCTTACACATTATGCACCTAAAGGGACCTAGCAAGCCTAATTTGCATAGTCTTTCTTCTATCAGGATTCTCTTTCTCAGAACCAACCATGAGAAGGCTCCAGCTTTCAGGAGGATAGGAGAGCTCCACAACAATTTAGTTGGCAAGTCCACTCTTGCTTCTAAATTTTCTAAATACCATAGCCAATCTTGACTGAGTACTACCCAGATTTTGATCCACACCACCTAAGAGTATCTTCCTTGTTCAACAGAGGTGGCATATACTCCTATAGGATGGACTTCAACAAAACCTTCTCATTTGGAGTCATAGGAAGATTATCCGTCTTCTTCCATTCCCAATGGTCTACTCCATTTGTCGTGCACTTCATGATGAAATCTCCTACCTTCACACCCCACTGTGCTTCCATGACCTGTTTGATTTCCTCACACCCTTGTCTCTGATTGAGTGTTGCCCTTCCCTCCCAAGAGTCCATCCAGAAATTGGCCATTGTCCCTTTACCTAATTCCAATGTGATGTGCTCAGTGATCGCATGTCTATAAGAGCATAGGAAGTTCTAGATAGAAGATCCTTTGGGGAGGACTCTGATGGTGAAAATTCGTTCCCTACTCATCTGATCTAGATATTTATGTTTTAAAATTTGTACCCACTTCTGGTTTGGGTGAGAGTAGATACTCCATAGCAGCTTTGCTCCCATTGCCTCATTAAGCAAAGTCCACTTCTGAAAACCTACACCCTCAGTCAGTTTGGATTGACAGACTTTGTCCCATGCAATCAAGGGGATTTTTTCTCTCATCTCTTTGCCATTCCAAAAAAAAATTCATTCCTCTGTTAATACATTTGATCAATTTCTCAGGGATCTTTAGTCTTGTCATGGAATATATAGGGAGAGCAGAAAGGGATGATTTGAGGAGCATTATTCATCTAGCCAAAGTAAGCCATTTAATTTTCCATCCTTCAAGACGATCGACACAACTGTCAATAAGGCTATGCCACAATTCCATGTAGTTTGGCCCCCCAAATAAAGGGGTACCCAAGAATTTCCCAAGTAGAGTGCCCAATTTGACTCCTAGGATATTAGTAATTTCTTGATGTCTACCTCCCCCTATGTTAAAAAAAAGAACTTTTGATTTTCTCCAATTAACCTATTGACCAAATGCCCTGCAGAAAGTATCTATTGTCCTTCTAATTTCTCTAGCCTCTTGAAGTGAAGATTGTCCGCATAAAAAGGTATCATCCACAAATTGTTGATGGGTGACCAGGTCCACTCCTTCCGCAATTTGAATTCCTTTCCAATTACCTCGATTTCTTTGAAAGAGAATTAATCTTCCCAAAACTTTAGCCAAGATGATGAATAAGAAGGGTGATAGTGGATCCCCTTGTTTGATCTCATGAGAGGTTTGAAAGAATCCTTGTGAGCTACCATTTACCAGCACAAAGGTCCACACTCCACCTAAACATGCACAAACCCAATTAATCCATCCTTTTGAGAATCCAAACCTGTTAAGAACCTGGAATAGGAAATCCTGGTCCACCATGTTGTATGCTTTCTTGATATCCAATTTAATAAACATTTGTTCCACCTTTTCTTGTCTTACAGTATGAATGGCTTCATGTGCAATTATTATTCCTTCAACAATCGATCTACCTAGAACAAACCTACTTTGCTCTTCTGAAATAATGTGATTTAGAATTGGTTTCAATCGATTAGAGATTATTTTCATTACCAGTTTAAGAGTGGTATTACACAATGAGATTGGTCTGAATTCATTAAAAGAAGTTGGGTGCTCCACTTTGGGGATAAGGGCTATAAGTGTGCAATTCAGCTCCTTTTCCACATACGCCTTTCTCTGTGACTCCTCCACCACAACCCAAGCATCTTTCCCAACTATATCCCAAAAGGTCTGATAGAAAAAGGTTGGGAAGTCATCCAGTCCTGGGGTTTTGTCCCCCATCATGCTGAAAACTGCCTTCTGAACCTCTTCTAACTAGATAGGTTTCATGAGCGCTTGATTTTGTGCTTCTGTGATCAACTCCAGAATAGAACTGAGTCCATTTTGTTGATACTCCACACTTATACTACCCTCCTTAGACAATAAATTCAAGAAGAAACTAACTGCCTCTCTGTTGAAATCCTTCAGATTGTCCAAAAGGACATTTTCCTTGTTATGGATGGAAGTGATTTTGTTCTAGGATGTTCTTGCCTTGACCGAGTTATGGAAATTTTTTGTAATTTTGTCCCCTTCATTAAGCCAATACTCCCTCAATTTTTGTCGCCAATAGATTTCTCACCGTGCCAGGATCTCATTGTACTATTTTTTAAGGTCATGTTTCTACAAAAAGGACTTTGAGGACATTCCATTTTGAATTATTGTTTCTTGTAATGCGGCTAGCTTCTCCTCGAAATCTTGCTTATTAGCAAAAATATTGCCAAATTTACTGCAGTTCCACTCTTTAACTTTAGACTTAAAAAATTGTAATTTCTTAACAAACCTAAATGCTATTGTACCTAGCACCTCAGGAGTCTCAGACCACCATTCTGCTATTAGGTCTCGTAGGCTCCCATCCCTCAACCACATCTTTTCAAATTTAAAGGGGTAGGTTATGGGGGGGCCATCAAATGCAATAATAAGCTCCACCGGTAGATGATCTGAAGCAACCATCTGTTGGATGTTTGAAACAAAAAGGATGGGGGATTCCGCCCAAGACCCTCCTAGGAAAAATCGGTCTAGTTTTTCCACTACATGATTCCCCAAAATCCTTTGGTTTGACCATGTAAATTGTCCTTCCTTGGATTTGATTTCTCTGAGACAATTACTAATCACAAAATTTTGAAAATTTTCTTGGGATGAAGTAGGACATCTCTTGCCCCCCGCTTTATCACTTGCTTCTAGAATGGCATTAAAATCTCCCCCAATAATGATAACTCCTTCCAGTTCTTGGATGAGAGAGGAGAGGGATTTCTAGAAGTTTCCTTGTTGATTTGATTTAGTCATTCCATAAACATTAATAAAAAAGAAATCAACATTCAAGGGGAAGGAATGGATCTTACACACCTACCACATCCGAGAGTCAACCATTACCTCCACCTTATGGTTGGACGGGTTCCAGTGTATACCCAAACCTCTTGACACACCTTCCCACTCTAGAAAGACTCCCTTCCACTACTTCCAAGATCTCATGAGAAAACCTGCATCCTCTTTATTAAGCTTAGTTTCCTGCAAAAAGACTACATCCAACCTTAATTGATCCAAACCTCTTTTGATCAATCGACGTTTGTCAGCGGCGTTGCAACCCCTGGAATTCCATGTTATGATTTTCATTGTCCTTCAGGAAGGGTAACTCCCTTCCCTACTGTGAGTTTTCTTTGTCCCTTAGCGCTTCCAACCATTGCAATTCTAACTTGATTTGATTTCCTACATCTAGAGCTCTTTTCCCCTAGAGGCAAATCTTGTTCCACTCAGATTCAGTCTGCTCTATTGTCCTTGATTCCAGGATCTCTTCCTCATCCATCCATCCCCATTCATCATCATCTTCCTCTCCCTCAATATCTCTACTTGCATTAGCTCCATCCTTTTTGAGGGCACCCTCCTGTAGATCCTCAGTCTTCTCAGTCACCTCCAAAGTTTGTCCCCTTCCCACAAGGGATGTGGCTCTAGACTTCGCTTCATCCAAGACCTCTACTGCTTTCTCCACCTGAGCAATAGCTTCTTCTACCCACACTGCTGCCTCTAGTTGTTTATTTCTGAGGGAAACATCCACTATTATCTCTTCCTCCGTTGAGATCTTCTTGTTTGCAGCTGAAAAAACCTCCCCTTAGATCAAGGGCAGCTGTGTAGGTTTTGTAATGCCATTATCTGTTTCCTTCTCACCCATTTCATTTTCTTTTCTCACAAAAAAAATTACCTCTTCTTGAATCGTTGTCTCCACATTTTTCCGTTTTGGGCCAATCAGACATGTATCCTCCGAATGTCCATCTTTTTTGCAGTATTTGCATCTTTCACTTGTTTCTTCAATCTCAATCTTTTGTAGCCACTGCCCTTCATTGGTGATGATCTCTATGTTTGCTGGAAGAGGCTAATGGGGTTTCCAGGCAATGCAAATTCGTGCATATATTCTGAAATCTTTGGACTCTATAGCCTCATCAAGTTTGATGTAAAAACCTAGTTTATTACCTATAGCTTGGAAAGACTCCTCATTCTAGTATTCTCTGGGGAGGCTGTATAATCGTAACCATATGGGTAACTCTTCAATTGGCACCTGCAATGGATTAAAGTTAGGTTCCTGATCTCGAATATATAGTCCTCTACCACCCCAAAAAAAGGGTCCACTATTCAAAATCCACTGTTTATCCTTTTCATTCTCAGTGATCACCACAAAGAAACCATTTGGCAAGGTTTTTAACTCAAGCTTGCGGTTCCAGTTTTCCGTGTAGCATCCTTTCACTTTACGCATAGATGGCCAATCTCCAAAATATTTTAGAAATAGGCCCCGCACCTGGAAAAAAGCCACTGATCCAGTCTAGGTTTGCTTATCCAGCATCAACAAGACTCTCTCCGGTCTCTCCTCATCTCGACTCGCAGGGGCACTATTCGTCTTTTGCATTTTTGTGTTTGGTCACCATTATTTTTCTTGGAAATGTTGCCATATGGTTTTTGGTCCATATTCTTTATTATGATGCCCAAGACTACTAAGATTCTCACTTCTACCTAAGTTGGCCTCCCTGACTCTGCTCTCCTCCCCCCACTTCTTTTGGGGGTAAAAAAACCTGTTTTGATCCTCCCAAGCCCTATTTGGTTGTTACCATGGTCGTTTACTAGTCTACATCTATTCGAAACCTTGATGCGTATTCTTAAAATCATACCTTCGCTCCTGGGGATGTCCTCCCTATGCTCGAAAACCTTGCAAATCCCTGGGCCAAAGCCCTAGCCTCCTGCATCGCTCCACGATTTTTTCAATAGCCCATAACTTTTACTTCAAGTGTATTTTAAACTATTAAACACTAGTGAGAATTGAATGATTAGATCCAAAAACATGTTGCATGAATTTTACATAATTTTAGATAAAATTTTAAACATACTACAATTTTTATTACAGTACAAATTGATCAATTTGCAATGAGAGTCTATTGAAGAATCACTTGATTATTAATAACAACCTATTTTTTGTAACAATACAACATTAGAAAGTAGGTATTAATCATTATCTAAAACTTATTTTTAAAGTTCTATTTAATCAAATTAGACCAAGCAATTGTACATTGACTAATTTCTATAAGAATTATTGTAAATCATGTAACTATTGTGAAATTTAAAAGGCATATACAAAAATTAAACATGTTAAAAAAATCACAGCCGTTGAATTAATGGCTCAATATATATTCATATGAATTATATGATCTTAAATTCATAATAGATATTACATTGTGGATATCTTAACATAAATTGCCTTAAATGTTAGAAATGATTATACACATTCAAGAAACCATAAAATTCAAACTAAATAAACACATGACCTTAGAACAAGAAAAAAATATAATATAAAGTAATCTACAATCCCAGAAATAGGAGACTCTAATCATTCGAATTATAATACCTACTTCAAAAAATTCTGGAGCTCCATCTACTTCATTAGGTGAACTCTGCAAATGTGTGCGTCTGGATTAAAATTTCATGGCTAGTTGAAAAATATATCTTCTAGTTCATTGTTTTTTGGAGGTTCATTTGCTAGTTTTATATATCAAAGTTTTCTGGGCCTTGTATAATTCTCGGAGCTTTGATGGACACACATGCTATATGCAATTAAATGTAAAAAGAACTCAATCCGTGACGAATTTGAAAATTTGAGGCATACCCATGTTAAATGAAGCAGATTGTTTAACAATTTGGTGAGCTTTCACTCCTATGTATGCTAAATGTAACAGAATATCTCAGTTGATTTATCCCTTGTTTGCTAATTCGGTGGCTGAATCAAATACTCCCAACATCTTCTGAACAGTCACTGATAGTGTCAAAGCATGTGTAGAAGCAGCTGTTCGGCCTTCCGTGCAAAAACAAATGGTGTTTATCACCAACAATGCTCTTTCACAAATACTGTGACCTTCGTCTACAAGCATCTCCACTAGCGAAGGAACAAGTCCGTACTTTCCTCCTAGACAGGTAATGGCATCAGACAAAGCGAGCCACTGCAGAGTCTGGGAAGTCAAGGGCAAAGTCACAGTCGTGAGCCTCTTCACAAATTGCAAAATGCCAAGACATGAGAAAAAGCTATATTCAAATGGATATGCGCGGGCAGAGCAATGGGCGGGAGAGATTCAAAACTCAATTCAAAATAAACCGCAGCAGTCACTATCACTGCCAAGAGTCAGAGGAGAGTGACAAAACAGAACGGAAACGGAATTCTACGAGGGCCCCCTCACCAGCCACCCTCAGCGGTCAAAGCTTCGAGTGTGCTAGTTAAGCCCAGCCTGTTTGTTTTTAGTTTTATTTTCTATTATATTTTTCATCTTTGCCTTCACATTCTGAGCCGTAGTGACAAGAACTATGCCATACTCTACAACTGCTGACCAGGGGATTATTTCAAATAGTTCATGAGCCCCGTTAAGATACCCACATCTTGTGTATGCCACGATAATACCAGTCCATGAGACCACATTCTTTTCACTATAAGATCGTTCATTTTCATCTACATTAAAAAATTCAGTATCGGCTGCCTCCAGGATGGTGCTATAAAGAAATGCATCATTATTCTAATGCTTGGAAGCTGGTGAATTTGAAACTGCATGATTGGGCCTGATCTTTTGCGATTGCAATTGTGAATCCTTCTACTATACAGATTTCTTTTGTTTCATCCATACCAATCGTACACACCATAGTCTTTCCCAGATGCTGAAACACCTCCGTAACCAATCGTATATTATGATTAAGTACCTCAAGGGTAGTCAAAAGGCCTTTCTCAAAACCGTGTAGGATGGATATTGCAGAATAAAAAGGAACTTATTCATGGCCTTATACTCATATCCATTAAATCTGTCCGTGGCTTCAAAGATGACTTCTATAATTGTGACGGTCAGAAAAGTAGAACCCCGATTCACCTGCTCTACGCTTACAAACAAACCCATGGGCAGAAGCCTCTTCTTCGTGTTCCAATGGAGAGTCTGAATCTCTACGCCAACACTTTTGAGAGACTCCTTGATTCCTTCTAAAGTTCTGTTCTCAACCTCTACAACACCTTGGTCTATTCGTTCTCTTCCACCACTTACTCTTCGGCCAACATATACGTAAGATAAACTTCACATCACATCAAATGTATGATTGATTTTTCCTATGAGAACACTTCACATCACCTCTCATGTATCTACTAATGATTTATCATTCCTTATATATCACCCACAATATCCCAAAGTATAAATTCTGTCAGACCGAATAGTACCTAATGAATGGAACGTGTAACACAACATAGGTTGCCGTCAAATGTATTTATCATCATCAAAAATAGGTTGTAGATGAATCCAATAATTAATTAAAAACCAAACATGTCATACTATATCCTTCAAAGCTAAAGAAAAAGGTCAAGATTTTTGAAATTTAAGGAACATACCACATCGGCTCAAATATCAACACCATTGTGCTAACTATTTGTCTTCATGTCATTGAAGAGAAATTCAAAATATTATGTGGATCAAGATGAAAGCACTAAGATAATCTAAAACCTTTCTACAAACATCTTCTAGAGTAATCCATCAAGAAGTTTTCACAGAAAAGAACAACATCTCTCAACTAATAAACATTGTACAAACTAGGCATACTGTGTGACATCAACATAGTAAATACTGTGTGTTGGAGCACCGACACACCTAAAATTCATATCACCTATCCAATACACCATCCTTAATATCCTCCCAAAACCACACAATTATACCAATTGCTAATTATGGGTAGCTTGGACAGCTGTTCGTCCTTACCCAGAAATAACAGCATTAGTTATGGGTAGTTTTGGATAGCTGTTCGTCCTGACCTAGAATTAGAAAATGGTTGTTTTTGTCAAACAAGTGTTGTTAGGATAATAACAATTGTTATTTAATAGTGGCTCTTTTTAGGTGACACCTCATAGCCAAAATTAGTTATTTGTTAATTGAGTTGTCTTAATCTCAGCCATTGGTTTGAATTAATCTCGGTCGTTTGTTTTCCAATAGAGTAGTATAAAAAGGGGTCATGGGTCATTTGGAAAATAAGAAGTCTTGAGAAGAATTTGCAGTGATAGCAAATAGTCTTGCAGTGTTAGCAAGAGGCGTAGTGATAGCGTTGATATAGCAGTTGAAGATATCAGCAGGAGATATTAGGAGTTTGTCGGAGTTCTGCCAGTAAGAGGCAAGGAATTCTTTTGTAATTCTTATATTGCTGAAGATTAATATATTTTCCATCTGTAGAACTGGTTTTCCCTTAGGGGTTTTTCCAGGGACGATTGTCCAAAAATATTGTGTCCTTGTGTTGCTTATTTCTTTCCGTATTTTTAGTGAAGTTGCAGTTGTGTTATTTTTCGATATTCAGCTGTAAATTTATTTTCAGTAGTTAAATAATTTTTATGAGATAGGAGATTAATAATCAGTGACTGCAATAGAATTTCTACATGGTATCAGAGCTTTGTTGAGGATAGAAAAGGTTTACCCTAAGCAAAGGAAAGAAATTTGAGTTTGACCTCGTTCGAGTTATTGTTTTCGTTTATTTCTTTGAGATGGCCTCAGCAGGTTTGAGAGATCAGGACAGATTGGATGGTGCCTCAAATTTTGGTGTCTGGAAAGCCAGAATTTCTTTATTGCTGGAAGAGAATGGTATCAAGGAATATGTTACCAGTACTGTAGCTGTACCTACAGATCCAGTACAACTTGCAGCATACAAGAAGGATGATGCCAAGGCGAGGAGGATAATCCTTGATGGTGTCAAGGACCATGTTGTTCCACATATCGCAGAGTTAGATACAGCGAAGAAGATGTGGGACGCCATTCTGAATCTGTACCAGAATGCTACCACTAACCGGAAGCTAATTCTCAGAGAAAAATTGAGGAATACCCGGATGAACAAGGGAGAAGATGTTACAAGTTACCTCACCAGGCTTAGACTTGTCAAGGATGAGTTAGCAGCTGTTGGAGATAAGCCAAATGAAGACGAGCTAGTAAGAATAGCTCTAAATGGGTTTTCTAAGCAGTGGGATATCTTTGTTCAAGTTATTAATGGACGAGACACCTTACCAAGTTGGGATCGACTTTGGAGTGATTTCACTCAGGAGGAGCTTAGACTAAGCCTTGTCAATGGAGCCAACAATAAGAGTCACAAAAGTGAGGTAGAACAAGAAAATGTTGCCCTAGCGGGAAAGGGGAAAACAAAGAAGGGATCTAGCAAAGGAGCAAATTCACAAATTGAAAAGAAGAAGAAGGACCTATCTAAGGTCAAGTGCTTTGGTTGTCACGAGTTTGGCCACTATGTTAGCGATTGCCCACAAAGGAAGAAAGATAAGAAGGGCAAGAACCAAGTGGCAGCTTCAGCAAGTGCAGAGGAGCTCTCTAGTAGATTGGAGGATGAGTTTGCACTCATAGCTTGTATGATTAGCTCAACCTCATAGAGTGTCTGGTATATAGACAGTGGGGCGTCATTTCATATGACAGGAGTTCGAGAGTACTTCTCCAGCTACAAGGAGGAGAACACCAGAATCCAGATCTCTATGGGGAACTTGTCCAAGCTCAACTCAATTGGGAAAGGGACTGTTCAGCTTCAGAGGGAGAATGGAAAGGTAATTCCTCTTCATGATGTGTTGCATGTGCCAGGCTTAGGTATGAATTTGGTTTCTGTATCTGTCCTTCAGGATAAAGGGTATAATGTTCTCTTTAGAGGGATGCATGTTTTGATTAAGCATAAAGATTGGAAATCACCTGTATCTATTGGAGTTAGGAGTGGTCGCCTTTAGAGGTTACAGTTTGATACTCCTAAGGCACTCATGAGCAGCAGTAACCCTAGAGATCTTGGAGAGCTATGGCATAGGAGGATGGGCCATATTCATCATGGAGCACTTAGATTGCTTCGTGAGATGGTGACAGGTGTTCCAGAGGTGAGCACAGAGCATGATGATGTATGTAAGGGATGTGTGTTGGGAAAGTTTGCAAAAGCATCTTTTCCAAGGAGTGACACCAGATCTACGGGTGTTCTTGATCTAGTACATTCAGATGTATGTGGACCAATGTCGACAAAGTCTCTCAGAGGATATGAGTATTATGTTACCTTTATTGATGATTTCTCTAGGAAGACCTGGATATACTTCTTGAAGACCAAGGATGAGGTTTTCAGTCGCTTCCAAGAGTTCAAGGCTCTTGTGGAGAACTCAATAGGAAGGAAGATAAAGGTTCTTCGGTTAGACAATGGAGGCGAGTACAAAGGAAATGACTTCCAGGATTTCTGTACCAGAGAAGGAATCAAGAGAGAGTGGACTATTCCTTACAATCCACAATAGAATGGAGTTGCTGAGAGGAAGAACCATTCTATTTCGGAGGCAGCAAGGGCTATGCTACATGACCAGGACATGCCTCGCTACTTATGGGTAGAAGCATGTAGTATAGCAGTCTACATTCAGAATAGGGTTCCACACAAGGTACTAGGGAAAATGACACCAGAGGAGGCTTTCACGGGGAAGAAGCCAGATGTTGGTCACTTCAGGATATTTGGGAGTTTGGCATATTGCCTTATTCCTGGAGACACACGTACCAAGTTAGATCAGACTGCAGAGAAGGGGTACTTTGTTGGGTATAGTGAAACTTCAAAGGCATATAGGATGTTCATTCCAGGGACTAGAAGAATTATTGTCAGACGTGATGTCAAGTTCATGGAGGACAAGGCATTTAGAAGATCCAGAGATTTGCCAGCAGATGATTGGAGTGAGCAGCCAACGAAAGCTCCAAGTCCAAGTCAAGGACAACAAAGCTCAAGTACAGTTACTAGTACAAGCATAGACTCAGGTAGTGAAGATTCATAGAGTATGGAGCAACTGGTGCAGCAGGATATGCATCTAGATGATATAGAGGTTGATATTTCATCCTCTACAGCTAGCAGTAGGAACCATGAGGTTCAAGACATACAAAGGGATACTCAGGAGTCTGTGGGAGCTCCTAGGAAGAGTACAAGACAGAGGAGACAACCAACCAAGTTCAATGACTATGTGGCATTAGTCAGCCAGTTGGTAGATAGTGAACCTTCCATCTATCAGGAAGCTGCAAAGCATCAGGTATGGCGAGATGCTATGGTTGAGGAATATAACTCAATAATGCAGAATGATGTATGGGAGGTAGTGCCTAGACCAACTGATAGAGCAATAGTTGGATCGCGTTGGATCTTCAAGATAAAGCATGGTGCAGATGGTAGCATCGAGAAATATAAGGGGAGGTTTGTGGCCAAGGGGTTCTCTCAGAAGGAGGGAATAGACTATGAGGAGACATTTGCTCCTGTGGCCAGGTATACTTCTATATGAGCTGTAATCTCATTTGGAGCACAGATGGGATGGCAGATCCATCAAATGGATGTCAAGACAGCATTCCTTAATGGAGAATTGAAGGAGGAGGTATACATAGAACAACTAGAAGGCTTTGTAGCACACAGCAAAGAGACCCACGTGTGCAGATTAAAGAAAGCCTTATATGGACTCAAGCAGGCTCCCAGAGCGTGGTATGAGTGCATTGATACATACTTGCAGGAAATGGGCTTTGTGAAGAGTGAGGCTGATGCGAACCTCTACTACTTGGTGGTTGGGGGTGAGGTTCTCATTCTTGTTCTATATGTGGATGACTTGTTTCTTACTGGTGGGCTAGGGCTCATAGAGGATTGCAAGAGGGACCTTGCAGAAGAGTTTGAGATGAAGAATTTGGGACTTATGCACTACTTTCTAGGCATGGAGGTGTGGCAGACTGATGGAGAGATTTTCCTTGGTCAAGGGAAATATTGCATTGAAATCTTGAAGAGATTCGAGATGGAAGATTGCAAAGCCATGTCTACACCCATGATAACTAATTGGAGGAAGGTAGATGCATCCAAGGAAAAGGATGTTGATCCCACCCTATACAGGCAACTGATTGGTTCACTCATGTATTTGGTCAACACCAGGCCATATATAGCCTTTGCAATAAACTCTCTTAGTCAGTTCATGGTAGAGCCAAAGAGAGTGCATTGGACGGCGGCTAAGCATGTGTTGCGTTATCTTCATGGTACAGTTGAGTACGGGATCAAATATGTTCGAGGTGAAGGTATCAAGTTGATAGGCTATACTAATGCAGATTGGGCAGGCAGTACAACAGACAAAAGGAGTACTTCAGGATGTTGTTTCAGCTTGGGATCAGGAGTTGTTTCTTGGTTTAGCAGGAAGCAAAAATATGTGGCCTTGAGTTCATCAGAAGCAGAATACATAGCAGCCAGCATGGCGACGTGTGAAGCTATATGGCTTCGGAAGTTGCTAGTAGCCTTGTTTGGTCAGAAGGTTGAGACTACGGTGATACACTGCGACAATTAGAGTTGCATCAAGTTGACTGAGAATCCAGTGTTTCACAATAGATCGAAACATATAGATATCAGGTATCACTTCATCAGGGATTGTGTATAGAGGGGGATTGTTCAGCTACAGTACATACCTACAGAGGAACAGGTAGCAGACATTCTAACAAAGGCATTGGGGAAGGCAAAATTCATCTTCTTTAGAGATAAGATGGGTGTCGTGCAGAACAGCTTCCTCGCTAAGAGGGAGTATTAATTATGGGTAGCTTGGACAGTTGTTCGTCCTTACCCAGAAATAACAGCAATAGTTATTGGTAGTTTTGGACAGCTGTTCGTCCTGACCTAGAATTAGAAAATGGTTGTTTTTGTCAAACAAGTGTTGTTAGGATAATAACAATTGCTATTTAATAGTGGCTCTTTTTAGGTGACACCTCATAGCCAAAATTAGTTATTTGTTAATTGAGTTGTCTTAATCTCAGCCGTTGGTTTGAATTAATCTCGGTCGTTGGTTTTCCAATAGAGTAGTATAAAAAGGGGTCATGGGTCATTTGGAAAATAAGAAGTCTTGAGAAGAATTTGCAGTGATAGCAAATAGTCTTGCAGTGTTAGCAAGAGGCGCAGTGATAGCGTTGATATAGCAGTTGAGGATATCAGTAGGAGATATTAGGAGTTTGTCGGAGTTCTGCCAGTAAGAGGCAAGGAATTCTTTTGTAATTCTTATATTGCTGAAGATTAATATATTTTCCATCTGTAGAACTGGTTTTCCCTTAGGGGTTTTTCCAGGGACGATTGTCCAAAAATATTGTGTCCTTGTGTTGCTTATTTCTTTCCGTATTTTTAGTGAAGTTGCAGTTGTGTTATTTTTTGATATTCAGCTGTAAATTTATTTTCAGTAGTTAAATAATTTTTATGAGATAGGAGATTAATAATCACTGACTGCAATAGAATTTCTACACCAATCACCATAATAGAATATATACAATTCGAGTGATCCTACTTGGACATGCTTCACTATCAAACAATGATCTGAGGAATAGAACCTTATAAATTTTTCTATAGAGCATATTAGGCGTAAAAGAGGTTTGTCAATGTTTACCGCAAAGAAGAGGATATGCTCTCACTGAAACCACAGAGACCATACGTATAAGGAAGAGTTTGAGTTGCCAATACGTTGTGGTTATGAATGTGAAGATCCAAACGATAGATATGTTAACCAAGATACTAATAGGAGTTTTCCTAATGGAGAAAGTAGAAGACCATGCACAGCACCTGAATCTCGAAGGCGTAGAGGACGTGGATCAAGGCCTACCGCAAAGAAGAGGATTCGTTCTTACCGCAACCAGAGAGACAATACCTATAAAATATATAAATAAATAATTTTTCAATTGTAGGCTTCTATCCATGAATAGTATCACAGACACATATTATCATGTCATGTGAATTGTGGTCATCTTATTGCTATCACTTGATTTTGCTAATAATGATTAGCACCCAAATATGCATATTAAATAGAGCAGTCATAGGCCCTTCTTTGAGTTGAATCTTAATATGAAAAATATGTGTTAATTATTCTTGTCATTGATTATATTATAAATCTTTGAATCTAAAGCTTCCACAACTTTTTATTTGTGCATGTTCTTAATATGATCGTGTTACACGTCTCTTTTTCTTTTGGTGTAATTTTGATATTGGCATATTTTAATTATTCTTATTATAAGATTATTATCTTTCAGTATGCATTATTTTTTACGACTATTTTTTGTTGTTCATTTCAAAATAATGGTTTTGGTCAATGTGTATGTGGTTTGCTAGTGAAGTTGAATAGCTCTTAGAAGGCTCACTACAAATCCAGTCTTACTAAGTGTAAGGCTTCAATATCATAACAGATGAGGCTAGTATTGTCTTCATATGAATATGGTGGAATGGATACCTATAGTCTTTGGTTTTTAGCTAAAGAGAATGACTTTCTAGATGGATATTTCTCCATAAAAAGGTAATTGTCTTATTTGGATATGTCATGTTTAGCAGTTCTTAATCAATTACATCTTTTCAGAGTTGAATGATCTTACATAGCTTAAACTCTTTTGCTTACCAATAGGAAAGTCATTAGATTCCCTTCTATTCTTCACACAATAGAGGGTAAAATTAAATAATATAAAAATAATTGTCTCATAATGTAAACAAAAAAATAATATCAATATTTTTGGAAAATAGATCTTGAATTTGATAGTTGAGGAATCCATATTTATATTTTTCATTTCTAATTCAATATTTATATTACCAATTTCTATTTATTAGCATTATAATTCAATGCATTGTCCATTTCCTTCCATAAAATTTGTTTCAGGTATATACAAATATAATTGTACTTGATTGTGAATAAGAAATCAATATGTTAGTTGAATATTTTTTCATATTTTTTACTTATAATTTATTATTATTTTTTGTGATAAATCTATGTTTACTAATAACAAGTGAATATATATTATAATAAATTAAAATAAAAATAATTTATAAAAATAAAGAATGAGGGAAAATGAAGTCAAGGATTCATGTATTCTTTTTGGAATAAAAAAGTTTGTTTGTACTATGTGAATCATCCTTAGGTTTTCCTTCTTTTGGCTATTTCTATTAGTATGACTATCTAATTTGTTTTAGGTAGTTAAAGATAATCATTAGGCATCGTGTAGGTTTTACTAGATTGTCTAGTGTGTTTGCATGAGTTCACATGGGAGGTTGTATATTAGGGACCACAAGTGAAAAGGAAAGTAGTGGTAGATGACTAAAGTGACCTAGATGAGATAGTATATGACATACATAGAGTGGTTTGTTTTGTAAGAGTTACAAATGCATATAGATAGTGTGGGAAAAATACTACCATAAATGGTTCACTATAGGATTAGGAGCAACATTTGTGGGAAGAATGTGTGATGCAATGATGAAGGTTTCTAGGAGACAAAGAGGTAGATGGGTAGGGTGTGTAGGAAGGGTGGTGGTAGTAAGGAGGGCTAGGGGAGGATGTTGGACTAGAGGTGGACATGCTACCTTCATAGAATGGAGGGATGGTACATGAGAGGATGTCATAACAAACATTAATTACAATGGTTTTAATAGCAACGAGAATTACTCTAATTTATCTTGCTCTAACAACTTAAAAATGGAAGATGGGGAAGAAGGATACCTTGAGTAGATGCCAAAATTATGATTAATACAACTGTGGGAGTGGGAGAAACTAATAGAAAATGAGATAGTAAACTTAGGGAAATGATTACCACAATCCCTCAACCATGTTGATGTCATACAACATTTTCTAGATGATGTTAAAGTTAGACTAGAAATGACTTGTTATAAAGATTGAAAACATCTAGAGATGGAGAGGCGTGGAATCTAGGCATACCTATCTATGTTGACATCTAAGAGGTTTAATATATAGATAGAATATGATATCTAGGATCTCAAATTAAGGGAGCTAGTTATTGTCGCTTCAAGGTTACAACATGTGACTTAGGAGCATGGGACCACCGTTGTCTTGGAGATAAATTTATTATGAATATTTAGCTCACACATATATTGTGAAATCATAAACACTCTGACATAAATAATATATTTCAAATTAAACATTTCATAACATAGAGAATACCTCTCATAAATTTTATCTATCAAACCATATTTAGAGAGAGAGGTTTACCAAATCAAAATAATTATCAAGAGTATTGTAGTAGCTAGCCCAAGTGGTAAAGCGCACGAGATTTCGTGTATAGAAACAACTAGTTTATTTACAATATTTCAACACATCCTAAGTAGATGTGGTTTATAAGCTATGTTTAGAAAGGAATAGAATTTGAAAATAAAATAAGCAGGAGAGGAGGTTGTGGTAGGATTTCAGTGATTATAGGAGAGGTAGATGAAGAGGGGTCTACCATGTGGCTAGTAGTGGGGTTTTTATTTTCCATATTTTTTCTTTTGGTGTTGGTGGAGACATTGCCTACTAGAGTATCATTCTCTAGGTGGGCCTTTCCTCTTCTTTCTTGGTTGTGGTTATTGCGTTACTCGTCCTTGTTCTCATAGTTATGCTCTTAACAACACAACATAGGTTTCCCTCAAATGTATTTATCATCATCAAAAATAGGTTGTAGATGAATCCAATACTGAGTTAAAAACCAAACATGTCATACTATATCCTTCAAAGCTAAAGAAAAAGGCCAAGATTTTTGAAATTTAAGGAACATACCACATCGGCTCAAATATCAACACCGTTGTGGTCACTATTTGTCTTCATGCCATTGAAGAGAAATTCAAAATATTATGCAGATCAAGATGAAAACACTAAGATAATCTAAAACCTTTCTACAAAAATCTCCTAGAATAATCAATCAACAAGTTCACATAGAAAAGAACATATCTCAACTAGTAAACATTGTGCTAACTAAGCATACTGTAGGACATCAACATAGTAAATACTATGTGTTGGAGTACCGAAACACCTAAAATTCATATCAGTTATCCAATACACCATCCTTAATATCCTCCCAAAACCACACAATCATACAAATCACCACAATAGAATGCATACAGTTCTAGTGATCCTACTTGGACATGTTTCATTATCAAACAATGATCTGAGGAGCAAAACCTTATAACTTTTAATATAGAGCATATTATGACTTGAAAACATGATAGTAGGCCCCTAACACACTACCAATCTTAGTTATTGAAGCACACAATTAGAAGATGCAATGTGGTAAAATGCAGAGAAATTTACCAACACACAATCATAAGGAAATAGATTGTTCTATACTTATCAACAAATTTCTTCAATCCTCTAATTATGAAGATGAACTCAAATGCCATCCAAATGACTTCTTTAACATATAGAAATCAACCAAGGTAACTGCATCATATAACCAAGACATAAATCATGTGTATCAATACATACCATTTATTTTAGACTAATATATTTTTATTTGATGTAACTCCATACTATCTTCTATGTCTAGCCAATTTGCAGGGGCACAATTGCTCTCAATTTGCTTAACACACATCATCTGATACATCAATGACCACCATACATACTCAAATCATCTCCTTAATGGCAACACATATTGTCAGACATCAAGTTGACGTCAATGACAACACATTGTGCCAACAATCTCTCGGCTTGTCATTGATGGTAATACTACAACATATATCAGTAAATCTACATCTCTACATACTCTCCCCCTTTCACCAATATCAACATTATTTATCTAGTATCTCTTTCACATAGAACCTATCTAGCATCTCTCCCCGTTTGACATCAAGGACAAAGACATAATATTTAAATCATCCAAAACAATATTGCATATACTCCCCCTAACAATGTACATTCATTATAAAATCCCCCCCCTTCAATAGAGATCCCTCCAAAGACAAAACCAATATTATATACAAAAATCTTAAACTATAAACCCAAAAATCACACTGTATTCTATTGCAAAATTGTACAACCCAAAGTATTCTTATATATGCCTTAGCTCACTCTTAAAGGTAAGATTTAGTAATTACTCGTATTCTAAGGAGAGCCACTCTTACCATAATTTTGATTGTTTTAATTTTATTAGGCCCCTTAGATAATAATCCAAAAGTTGAAACGACAAGGACATATACCTCTTGAATATCCTTTCAACCCTTTTGAAACATACATAAAGAGCGTAGAGAACTCCACAGAATTCTCATCTATTAGAACTAGAACTAGTATCATCACTGTACAAGTATTGAGGCAAAAACAAAACATGGCCGATGAGCAGATCCTATATGAAATGGAGCAGAGCCAGCAGGAAGAGGAAAACATTGTACAGTCACTTCACCAGCGTTTGGAAGATCTTGGCGACCGTGTGTATGCCTTAAAAGAAGAATCAACCAAATCAGAAATCGAATTTCATCGTTTACGTAACCACATACTGGATAATGCCTCCATATCTCCCCGTACAAAGAGTACGTTTAATCGACCATTAGATAAAATCTGCGACAATCTGGACGATCTACATGTTTTATTGAGGAAACGGCAATGGTCACATCCTGCGCGTACATTTCCAAGGTCATCGATTTCAGTTGGTTATCTTAATAAGAAAGAGTTTGAGTTGCCAATTGGCTGTAGTAATGAATGTGAAGTTCCAAACAATGAATATGTTAACAGGAGGGATCCTAATGCAAAAACTAGATCATTCGTACCGCCTAAATCTGGTAGGCGTAAAAGAGGTGTGTCAGCGTTTACCGCAAAGAAGAGGATATGCTCTCACTGCAACCACAGAAACCATACGTATAAGGAATAGTTTGAGTTGCCAATACGTTGTGGTTATGAATGTGAAGATCCAAACGATAGATATGTTAACCAAGATACTAATAGGATTTATCCTACGGAGAAAGTAGAAGACCATGCGCACCACCTGAATCTCGAAGGCGTAGAGGACGTGGATCAAGGCCTACCGCAAAGAAGAGGATTCGTTCTCACCGCAACCACAGAGATAATACCTATTAGATATATAAATAAATAATTTTTCCATTGTAGGCTTCTGTCCGTGAATAGTATCACAGACGCATATTATCATGTCATGTGAATTGTGGTCATTTTATTGGTATCACTTGCTTTTGCTAAATATGATTAGTACCCAAATATGCATATTAAATAGACCAGTCACAGTCCATTCTTTGAGTTGAATCTTAATATTAATATGAAAAATATGTGTTAATTATTCTTGTCATTAATTATAATATAAATTTTTGAATCTACAGCTTTCACAACTTTTCACTTGTGCATATTCTTAATATGAATATGTCAATAACACGTCTCTTTTTCTTTTGGTGTAATTTTGATATTGGCATCTCTTAATTATTCTCATTCTAAGATTATTATGGCTTAGTATGCATTATTTTTTAAGACTATTTTTTGTTGTTAATTTCAAAATAATGGTTTTGGTTAATGTGTATGTGGTTTGCTAGTGAAGTTGAATAGCTCTTAGAAGGCTCACTACAAATCAAGTCTTGCTAAGTGCAAGGTTTCAATATCATATGAGATGAGGCTAGGATTGTCTTATTTGGATATGTCATGTTTAACAGTTCTTAATTGATTACATCTTTTTAAAGTTGAATGATCTTAAGTAGTTTAAACTCTTTTGTTTACCAATAGGGAAGCCATTAGATTCCCTTCTATTCTTCACACAATATGGGGTAAAATTACACACTAAAGAGCTCTTTTACATAATTTCATTTGAACATTTGAGATAAATAATGCAAATGGGAGAATCTCCTATGATTCTCTCGTAGAAAATAATATAGAGTTCACTTGATATGTAATTATCACATTTTCAATATATGTTTTTTAGTTATAGGTACAACATACTAGTGTATCTATTTTTTTTTAATTTTGGGTTATCAATTCAAGAATCATCTAATTTGTAAATTATAACAATAAATGATAAATTATTATTGATAATGTAAAATAACAATATATCAATTTCAATGTTATTTTATAGTTCAATTTTTGTTTGGATTGTTTTACCAAATAATTTTTGGTAATATGTTGTTCTTTCAAAAAATTGTTTATTATAATTTAATACTTTTATCAAAAAAAAACTGTCTCATAATGTAAAAACATTAAATAATATCAATATTTTTGGAACATAGATCTTGAATTTGATAGTTTAAGAATCTATATTTATATTTCTCATATCTAATTGAATATTTATATTACCAATTTATAATTATTAGCAATATAATTCAATGCATTGTCCATTCCCTTCGATAAAATTTGTTTCATGTATATACAAATATAATTTTACTTGATTGCGAATAAGAAATCAATATGTCAGTTGAATAATTTTTTTCATATTTTTTACTTACAATTTATTATTATTTTTTGTGATAAACCTATGTTGACTAGTAACAAGTGAATATATATTATAATAAATTAAAATAAAAAATAAAGAATTGAGGGAAAATGAAGTCAAGGATTCATGTATTCTTTTTGGAACTCAAAAGTTTGTTTGTACTATGTGAATCATCCTTAGGTTTTTCTTCTTTTGGCTATTTCTATTAGTATGACTATCTAACTTGTGTTAGGTAGTTCATGATTAAATATAATCATTAGGCATCATGTAGGAGATGTGGTCAATTTCTCATGTTTAGAGTCACTTGAGGTTTTACTAGATGGTCTAATGTGTTTGCATGATTTCACATGGGAGGTTGTAGATTAGGGACCACAACTGAAAAGGAAAGTAGTGGTAGATGACTAAAGTGACCTAGATATGATAGTATATGACATACATAGAGTGGTTTGTTATGTAGAGTTACAAATGGGTATAGATTATAGTGTGAGAAAAACTACCATTAATGGTTCACTATAGGATTAGGAGCAACCTTTTGTGGGAAGGATGTGTGATGCAATGATGGAGGGTTCTAGGAGACTAAGAGGTAGATGGGTAGGGTGTGTAGCAAGGGTGGTGGTAGTAAGGAGGGGTAGCGGAGGATGTTGGAGTAGATGTGGACATGCTACCTTCATAGAATGGAGGGATAGTACATGAGAGGATGCCATAACAAAAGTTAATGACAATGGTTTTAATAGAAATGACAATTACTCGAATTTATCTTGCCCTAACGACTTAAAAATGGAAGAGGGGGAAGAAGGATATCTTGAGTAGATGCCAAAATTATGATTAGTACAATTGTCGGAGTGGGATAAATTAATAGAAAATAAGATAGTAAACTTAGGGAAATGATTAGCACAATCACTCAACCATGTTTATGTCATACAACCTTTTCTACATGATGTTAAAGTTAGACTAGAGATGATTTGTTATAAAGATTTAAAACATCTAGAGATGGACAGGTTTAGAATCTAGGCATACCTATCTATGGTGGCATCTAAGAGATTTAATATCTAGGATCTCAAATTAAGAGAGCTAGTTATTGTGGCTTTAAGGTTACAATATGTGTCTTAGGAGAATGGGACCACAAGTTGTATTGGAGATAAATTTATTATGAAAATTTAGCTCGTAGATATATTGTGAAATCATAAACACTCTAAAATAAATATTATATTTTAAATTAAAAAAATTGCATAACATAGAGAATACCTCTCATAAACTTTAACTATCAAACCATATATAGAAAGAGAGGTTGACCAAATTAAAATAATCATCAAGAGTATTTTAATAGCTAGCCCAAGTGGTCAATCACAAGAGATTTCATTTATAGAAACAACTATTCCATTTAAAATATTGCAACACATCCTAAATAGGTGTGGTTGATAAGCTATGTTTAGAAAGGAATAGCATTTGAAAAACAAAATGAGCAGCAGAGGAGGTTGTAGTAGGATTTCAATGGTTTTAGGAGAGGTAGATGAAGAGGGCTCTACTATGTGGTTAGTAGTGGGGTTTTTATTTTCCATATTTTTTCTTCTGGTGTTGGTAGAGACACTGCCTACTAGGGTATCATTCTCTAGGAGGGCCTTTCCTCTTCTTTCTTGGTTGTGGCTATTGTGTTACTCGTCCCTGTTGTCATAGTTATTCTCTTAAAAACACGGGTTCCTTTGGGGTTTCTAGTTGTTGTTATTTCTTCTATGATTGTGGTTTTATCCCCCCTATCCCTTTGCTTTGATTCGATGTTGATCATCATATCCTATTTTGTGTGGATGTTTGAGTTTGATGTGTTTCTCCTTATCGATGCCCCTCCATCTTTGGTTGTTGTATGTATTTTGGGCTTTATTCATTTGGAGGATTTGGGAAGAGTTTGTTGGTGGGGTTTTGTGAGATGAGTGATCTCAACCTGGAGTCCCTCCCTATTCTTTATGTGGGAGCTATCTCATAGTATTGTTTTCATCTACTCTCTGGCATTTTGTAAGGTTATCTTGTTTGGACTAGATTTTTTTGGCATTGCTTCCTTTGCCTTAGATAAATTATTTTCTAAATTGGGTACTCTACAATGGCATTCCTCTTTGTTGTTGTGGTTTCTCTCTTCCCCTGTGTGCCTCCAAGCAAGCCTCTAGTGTAGCTTCTTCTATTTTCTCTCTAGCATGCATCAAGTCTAGTGCTTTCTATTGTAGTGGTTCCTCTACCTCTCAAATCAATTTCCTCTTCTTCCCCTTATCATTGTTGATTTTCCTTCATATCGGACACCACCTATATTACATCTGGGCTAGTTGTGATTGATATGGGTGGTGGTTTTATTGTTTGGGCTAAGGGGTTTGTTTTTTCAACCTTCCCTTCTTGGTAGATATAGTTTCAACCCTTTATCTATCTATTGTTAATGAGAGTTTTTGTATTTCTATGAATATGCATTCTTATATGAAAGAGAACTTTCTTTTTAGAGTTGGATCTTCACTAGCGGTTGTTGGTTGGCTTTTGTTGCATTTTGTGCGCTAGTTACCATTTAGAGAATTAATTAGAGGGGTATCTACTTCCCTTGTCCCTACTTCTATTATGGTCACTAGATTCCTTTTGAGAGTGTTGTTTTCTTCTTATTTTTTAGTGGTACTACTAATGATAGACCTATTGAGGTTGGCTGTGATGTTTGCTTGTAGGGATTTGTACTAGTATAATGTTTAGAGATGCCGTTAAAAACCCTTTGAAATTTTTTATTCTAGACCATCCATTGGTCATATATTTAGAGGTTGATGACACTGTCATTGTTTTTTCCTATCTCAATGTGGCTAGTGATACTATAGACAATGGACCTATTGAGATAGTCCAATATGTTCTATCTATATGAATCACTATAGGTAAATGTTTTAGGGGTTCCTTTTGAAACCCTTTGGGTTGTTTTGTTCTAGTCCATTCCTTAGCTATCCTATTTAGTGTTTGTCTAAAATGGCTAGGTTATTATTCTACTATAAGGTTTCTAGGTAACTTCCAAAACTAGTTATTTTTTAGAGCTTTGTGGTTTCCTTCGTTCCCTAAGAATATCTCTGTAAAATGCCCTTAGAGAAAAGGTTGTAGAAAGGCTTTCAAAATCTTCTATTTGTTTATTGTTTTCTTAATTGATTTGTTTCTTGTGTAAGGGTTTTTTTTTGGAAGATGGTTAGGGATTCCTCCCTAAGCCCTTTAGTTATGAAAATATCATGTTTTTGGAGATTTCAAAACCCTTTTTCCTACCTATTGGTTAATCCAATCAAAATCCCCTCCTTGAAAAAAGGTTTACCCTTTTTTATTTTGGGGGTCTCATTTCTCATGAGCTCCTTTGGCTTGTCTACCTAGTTGGCTATTATGTAAGGGTTAAGGCCATCTCATTTCCTTGATCAAACCCTTGGAAGTAGGGTTTCAGGATAGATTTTAGAAAAATATTCACAAAATACTCAAATCTTAATGAAATATTATTAAATTGGTTTCTATAGAAAGGTGATTCAACTAGATTTCAGATGGCACTAGTCTTACATCCTGATTCGATTGTACAAGAGAGTTATGAATGTTATAGCAGCTAAAAACCACAAAACAATCTGTAATCAAGGCTTTATTTTTCTATTATTCTTCTTGTCTTCAACCAAAAACTCCCTAACAACCATTCCTTGACCCAAAAGAGGCTATTTAAACTTTGTTACAACCATTTCCAATTGTCCCTAACTTATTTTTTAACAGGTGACTGTTGGTTACAAAGAAATACTCATTAATATGGCAATTTTGTGAAAGTTGCATAGCAACTTTTGCAAAAAGTTGACAACTTTGTTCAAACTCAAAAAAATGACTCAAACCCACCTATACTCACCCTAGACATATTAAAATAGACTTAAAAGGACTTATTACATCAATCCCATCACTTGGAGTACTTTGACCATGATTGACCACATTTGGCCCTTGTTGGTCTACATATGATAATTGGCTTGAAAGACTTACAAATTGAATTGTATGACCTTGAAAATGAAATTTTATGTATTAAAATCGGTCCTTATGATCTTATTATGTGTCCACAAGACACATTTAAAGAAATAATTACAATAAATCTTTCATGAGGCATAAGAGTGACTACTAACGATAGACCTATTGAGGTTGGTTGTGATGTTTGTTTGTAGGGATTTGTATGAGTATAATGTTTAGAGATGCCTTTAAAAACCCTTTGAAATTGTTTATTCTAGACCATCCTTTGGTCAGAGATTTAGAGGTTGATGTCACCATCATTATTTTTTCATATTTCAATGTGGCTAATGATATTGTAGGCAATGGACCTATTGAGATACTCCAATATGTTCTATCTATATGAATCACTATAGGTAAACATTTTAGGGGTCCCTTTTGAAACTCTTTGGGTTGTTTTGTTCTAGTCCATTCCTTAGCTATCCTATTTAGTGTTTGTCTAAAATGGCTAGGTTATTATTCTACAGCAAGGTTTCTAGGTACCTTCCAAAACTAGCTATTATTTAGAGCTTTGTGGATTCCTTCGTTGTCTAAGAATATCTCTATACAATGCCTTTAGACAAAAGGTTGTAGAAATCCTTTCAAAATCTGTTATTTTGTTTATTGGTTCCTTAACTGATTTGTTTCTTGTGTAAGGGTTTTTGTTTGGAAGATGGTTAGGGATTCCTCCCTAAGCCCTTTAGTTATGAAAATGTGATGTTTTTGGAGATTTTAAAACCCTTGTCCCTACCTATTGGTTGCTCCAATCAAAATCCTCTCCTTGAAAAAAGGTTTAACCTTTTTTTTTGGGGGGGGGTCTCATTTCTCATGAGCTCCTTTGGATTGTCTACCTAGTTCGATATTATGTAATGGTTAAGGCCATCTCATTTCTTTGATCAAACCCTTGGAAGTAGGGTTTCAGGACAGATTTTAGAAAAATATTCACAAAATACTCAAATCTTAATGAAATATTATTAAATTGGTTTCTATAGAAAGGTGATTCAACTAGATTTCAGATGGCACTAGTCTCACATCTTGATTCAATTGTACAAGAGGGTTATGAATGTTATAGCATCTAAAAACCACAAAACAATCTGTAAACAAGGCTTTATTTTTGTATTATTCTTCTTGTCTTCAACCAAAAACTCCCTAACAACAATTCCTTGACCCAAAAGAGGCTATTTAAACTTTTTTACAACCATTTCCAATTGTCCATAACTTATTTTTTAATAGGTGACTGTTGGTTACAAAGAAATACTCATTAATATGGCAATTTTGTGAAAGTTGCATAGCAACTTTTGCAAAAATTTGACAACTTTGTTCAAACTCAAAAAAATGACTCAAACCCACCTATACTCACCCTAGACATATTAAAATAGACTTAAAAGGACTTATTACATCAATCCCATCACTTGGAGTACTTTGACCATGATTGACCAAATTTGGCCCTTGTTGGTCTACATATGATAATTGGCTTGAAAGCCTTACAAATTGAATTGTATGACCTTGAAAATGAAATTTTATGTATTAAAATTGGTCCTTATGATCTTATTATGTGTCCACAAGACATATTTAAAGAAATAATTACAATAAATCTTTCATGAGGCATAAGAGTGACTACTAACTATAGACCTATTGAGGTTGGTTGTGATGTTTGTTTGTAGGGATTTGTGCAAGTATAATGTTTAGAGATGCCTTTAAAAACCCTTTGAAATTGTTTATTCTAGACCATCCTTTGGTCAGAGATTTAGAGGTTGATGTCACCATCATTATTTTTTCATATCTCAATGTGGCTAATGATATTGTAGGCAATGGACCTATTGAGATACTCCAATATGTTCTATCTATATGAATCACTATAGGTAAACATTTTAGGGGTCCCTTTTTAAACTCTTTGGGTTGTTTTTTTCTAGTCCATTCCTTAGCTATCCTATTTCGTGTTTGTCTAAAATAGCTAGGTTATTATTCTACTACAAGGTTTCTAGGTACCTTCCAAAACTAGCTATTATTTAGAGCTTTGTGGTTTCCTTCGTTGTCTAAGAATATCTCTATACAATGCCTTTAGACAAAAGGTTGTAGAAATCCTTTCAAAATCTATTATTTTGTTTATTGTTTCCTTAACTGATTTGTTTCTTGTGTAAGGGTTTTTGTTTGGAAGATGGTTAGGGATTCCTCCCTAAGCCCTTTAGTTATGAAAATGTGATGTTTTTGGAGATTTTAAAACCCTTGTTTCTACCTATTGGTTGCTCCAATCAAAATCCTCTCCTTGAAAAAAGGTTTAACCTTTTTTTTGGGGGGGGGGGTCTCATTTCTCATGAGCTCCTTTGGATTGTCTACCTAGTTGAATATTATGTAATGGTTAAGGCCATCTCATTTCTTTGATCAAACCCTTGGAAGTAGGGTTTCAGGATAGATTTTAGAAAAATATTCACAAAATACTCAAATCTTAATGAAATATTATTAAATTGGTTTCTATAGAAAGGTGATTCAACTAGATTTCAGATGGCACTAGTCTCACATCCTGATTCAATTGTACAAGAGAGTTATGAATGTTATAGCAGCTAAAAACCACAAAACAATCTGTAATCAAGGTTTTATTTTTCTATTATTCTTCTTGTCTTCAACCAAAAACTCCCTAACAACCATTCCTTGACCCAAAAGAGGCTATTTAAACTTTTTTACAACCATTTCCAATTGTCCCTAACTTATTTTTTAATAGGTGACTGTTGGTTACAAAGAAATACTCATTAATATGGCAATTTTGTGAAAGTTGCATAGCAACTTTTGCAAAAAGTTGACAACTTTTTTCAAACTCAAAAAAATGACTCCAACCCACCTATACTCACCCTAGACATATTAAAATAGACTTAAAAGGACTTATTACATCAATCCCATCACTTGGAGTACTTTGACCATGATTGACCACATTTGGCCCTTGTTGGTCTACATATGATAATTGGCTTGAAAGCCTTACAAATTGAATTGTATGACCTTGAAAATGAAATTTTATGTATTAAAATTGGTCCTTATGATCTTATTATGTGTCCACAAGACACATTTAAAGAAATAATTACAATAAATCTTTCATGAGGCATAAGAGTGACTACTAACGATAGACCTATTGAGGTTGGTTGTGATGTTTGTTTGTAGGGATTTGTACGAGTATAATGTTTAGAGATGCCTTTAAAAACCCTTTGAAATTGTTTATTCTAGACCATCCTTTGGTCAGAGATTTAGAGGTTGATGTCACCATCATTATTTTTTCATATCTCAATGTGGCTAATGATATTGTAGGCAATGGACCTATTGAGATACTCCAATATGTTCTATCTATATGAATCACTATAGGTAAACATTTTAGGGGTCCCTTTTGAAACTCTTTGGGTTGTTTTGTTCTAGTCCATTCCTTAGCTATCCTATTTAGTGTTTGTCTAAAATGGCTAGGTTATTATTCTACTGCAAGGTTTCTAGGTACCTTCCAAAACTAGCTATTATTTAGAGCTTTGTGGATTCCTTCGTTGTCTAAGAATATCTCTATACAATGCCTTTAGACAAAAGGTTGTAGAAATCCTTTCAAAATCTGTTATTTTGTTTATTGTTTCCTTAACTGATTTGTTTCTTGTGTAAGGGTTTTTGTTTGGAAGATGGTTAGGGATTCCTCCCTAAGCCCTTTAGTTATGAAAATGTGATGTTTTTGGAGATTTTAAAACCCTTGTTCCTACCTATTGGTTGCTCCAATCAAAATCCTCTCCTTGAAAAAAGGTTTAACCTTTTTTTTTTGGGGGGGGGGGTCTGATTTCTCATGAGCTCCTTTGGATTGTCTACCTAGTTGGATATTATGTAATGGTTAAGGCCATCTCATTTCTTTTATCAAACCCTTGGAAGTAGGGTTTCAGGACAGATTTTAGAAAACTATTCACAAAATACTCAAATCTTAATGAAATATTATTAAATGGGTTTATATAGAAAGGTGATTCAACTAGATTTCAGATGGCACTAGTGTCACAGCCCGATTCAATCGTACAAGAGATTTATGAATGTTATAGCAGCTAAAAACCACAAAACAATATGGAAACAAGGCTTTATTTTTGTATTATTCTTGTTGTCTTCACCCAGAAACTCACTAAGAACCATTCCTTGACCCAAAAGATGTTGTTTAAACTTTGTTAGAACCATTTCTAACTCTCCCTAAATTATTTTTGAATATGTGACTGTTGGTTACAAAGAAATGCTCATTAATATGGCAATATTTGCAAAAAGTTGACAACTTTGTTCAAACTAAAAAAAATGACTCAAACCCACCTATACTCACCCTAGACATATTAAAATAGACTTAAAAGGAATTATTACATAAATTCCATCCACTTGGAGTACTTTGACCATGATTGACAACATTTGGCCCTTGTTGGTCTACATATGATGACTGGCTTGAAAGCCTTACAAATTTAATTGTATGATCTTGAAAATGAAATTGTATGTATTAAAATTGGTCCTTATGATCTAATAATTACACATTTAAAGAAATAATTACAATAAATCCTTCATGAGGCATAAGAGTGACTAGGTCCTCTTGCACCATACTCCCCATGGAAATGAAACTCAAGTCCCTTGAGTGAGGACCTGCAACAAGATAATGTTTTATATTTTCCATCTCTGATCTATAAATTTTTCTCTCATCTAGTGTACCTTTCCAATGAGCTAGGTACTAAAAGCATGCACCAACTCTTGATCCTGCACCAACATTCTATCTCATCTTTAATCTTGGTTTACCCATTCTCTTGCTGAGGTATTTGGACCTGTCAAAAGATAATTAATGCCCTTTCGAATCTAATATTCCTGATAGCTGCACTGAGACAAATACAATAACAACTTCATAGATAAAAACAATTTGATTGGTATGAATGTCATACATGAAATTTTTGTTTTTCTTCTCAAATCTCCTAGGTGCCTCCTACCACATGACACTGCCTAAGGGAGTTATCTAAATTATTTTATCATCAACCTGATCCTCTCTTAGTAAGTTTGTAAGGAAATTGGGAAGACCAACCAATGATCTTTGACCATCTTCTTCTAAGGAAATTGGAAAATGTGAGAAGAGTCCTAATTGGGAGGGGAAGAATTCTTAACTTAGATTCATTACCAACTCTCCAATCTTGGAGATCAAGAGTTTTGAAGGATTTCAATTTTAGAAGAAAAATTTAGCTAAGGGAAGGAAGCTTGTAGTTGGTGGGATGTTTGATTTTATTGGGTTGGAAGGTCTTCATCAAATATTCATCACCACATTCCATTTGTAGGAGTTGAGGTTCGTGCGTGTCACCTTAAAAATGAAGTGTGTTTTCTTGTTGTTTTATGTCTAAATCTTGAAGTTTGAAAGTGTTTTTGTGATAGATTCATGAGTTTGAGTTATTGTGATTTTGATGTGTTCTTGCATATTTTTGTATTCATTTCATATGGTTGTATATAAATGGGAGTTAAGACCACACTCACCCTTGGGAGGGCATAATAGTCCTGGGATGAAGGGAGTTTGACAGTCTTAGGGTGTAGATCTTTGTTCGAGGAAGAGATAGAAACTTGGATCTGTGATCCTTGTTGCATTTTGTTATTATTTTTATAAATTTGGGGGCAATAAGGAGGGATTGGCATGTTTTCCTTTGTGGGTCATAAGGGGTTTTGATTTACGTCATGAGAGACCAAGTTAGAGAGAGAGAGAGAGAGAGAGAGAGAGAGAGAGAGAGAGAGAGAGAGAGAGAGAGAGAGAGAGAGAGAGAGAGAGAGAGAGAGAGAGAGAGAGCTTGTCGTTTATGATGAAATTTAATGGTTAATGTTATGGAAAAGGTTCTTTATAATTTCTTGTTTTACATTCCATGTCATTTAGTCAGAAAATGAAATGAAAGAACATTAGATTTAAACAAAAAATTAGGAACTAGATAAAATTATGTGAGAACTTAGTATTCAAGTCCTCTATTTTATTTTATTTTTTGGGCTTGAAAGGAGGAAGGATCTCCATAGTAGGGATTCCTCCTCTCTTTCTCATTCCCCTTTTATAACTATTTATTTAATCATATATTGAATCAACATTAAACCAAAAATAAAAAAGAGATCTAAAGAACCTACATCTATTACAGAGATAAGAGATTAAACCTGCATCTTTCTATTCAAAAGAAACAGATTGTTAAAGATCATCCAACTAACTATATATATACTTGAGTATAAATTAAGTGTTATATATATATATATACATATATATATATGTATATATACATATGTATATATATATATATATATATGTATATATATATATACATATGTATATATATATATATACATAGATATATGTATGTATACATAGATATATGTATGTATACATATATGTATTATATTATATATATAAAAAAAAATTAATGTTTAAACAAAGGCGAAAAGGGGGGGAGATGGGAGGAGGGGATGGCTCCATCCCACCCCTATGGCGAGCGGCCTCACTGATTGGGTCATGACCTACGATGGGGAGCAGCGCCATCAGGGGTTGCAACACACACAGTGGGTCGCAATCTACACAGTGGGCCACGAGCCACTATGGGAAGCGGTACGACTCACATAGAGGGCCACGACCCACCAATGGGTGCATCCCACCATGGCTCCCAACAAATGAGGGCCATGAAAAGAAACCCCTAGGCATACAAATCCACCGCCGCTCCTCTTCTGCCACTCCTCTTCTGCCCCTCCTTGTTTCAAAAAAAAGATGTTAAGAAAAGCACAATGCCCTAACTTATTGATAATTAAGGGCATATTTGAAAGGGTCTTAGAAAATGGTATAAAATTTTAGGGTTAATATATAAAAAAAGTAAAATTATATTGTATGCGGGAAAAGTGGTGCAATGTAACGAATATTTTAAATTCAAGACTAGTCCACACACCAATGGGACTCTTGGTGCAAGTTATGGAGTTATATGAAATAGCTCAACTTCCCAAGGGATGTTTCATTATTCTCTATCTCACAAGACCCCTAAAGCCAATGCCTTTGCTCTCAGATCACTGAGCAAAGTGACTTAGGAATGACAATCATGAGAATAGGGGATGTTTGATCAATCTAACATGAATGCAATCCTAAATGTGGATGATATTAACAAATAAGAATTAAAATACCATGTATATAATGATAAGATGAAATGATTGGTAAAAGAACTATCCTAACATGATACACTAGCTTGATATGATTATTGTGATAAAGAGAAATACTTCTAAAATGCTTATTAGATTATTTCTATTCAAAGAGAGACAAAAATGCTTGATAAAAATAGGTATACATTAGATGCATAAAACTTGGATCCTTGGATGATAGAAGAATGGCTCTATTTATAGGAAAAATAGGGCAAGGAAAGGTCAAGATTGGATGATCCTATAAAGGGTCAGGATAAAAAGTTATCAATCCATGTTTACAATTCTCACCAATGAAATGGTGACAATTGTCAACATAAGACTACTTGAGAGGAGATGTAAGAAGCATAAAATGCTTGAGAAGACCTCATGGTTACCTTAGGAGGTAAGGGTTAAGGTTAGGTTAAGATTATCCATTGGATAAAGCTTTTATCCAAAGGATAAACTCTTGTGCAAGGGTTAAAGGGATAACCATGGTCAAAGAAATGAATACTTGATGAGACCCTTGGGTTAGATGAGGGTTGAGTCAGAGAAAAAGTCTATAATAATGCAAGAGGGTTGAGTTAACCATTAATGGTTTGGAATACTTTCAAGGTTAACTTGTTGAAGCACTAATACATTTGCCCTAAAATTCCAACAGTGGTTTCCGACGGAGAAGGTATATTGTGAACAGATTATTATTTTTTTTTTAAATTGCCCACATTTGTTGGAATTCTAACGATACTTCAATAAATGTTTGTGGTAGAGAAGGAAATGGCAACAACATTTGTGTCTTTTTACAAAAATTGCCCGCGTTCATCGAAATTCCGATGACAGCGGGCATTACTTAAAACAAAAAATAAAAGACCAAGACATTTCAAATCATTTTCACGGCCTCTTCCCATTCTCTTGTTGTAACCCAGCAACGTATTCCCGCCCACAGTTCCACCTCTGTTTGCTAGAATCCCCTAGCCTTACCTCTGCCACTACTCATTGGCTGTTCCTAGTCATAGCTGTTTAGGAGGGAAACACTGGTCGAGCGGTTAACTGGTTTTTGTTCTTATGGTGGAGTTTTCATGGAACTGGAACAAAGCGTGGGATCTTTGAAGCAGAATCTTTCACTTGGCCGTAGAAGGAATTCGAACAAGGATTGAAGGTCCCCCACTTCTTGTTCGTGGTGTGGTTGACTATCTATACATACAGTGACAAATTGTACCGATCGAGGTTGTGTCTGCGTATGTAATGCCACGGCCGGTTTTATCTTGGGGAACATTCGGGCCTCAAAGCGGACCTGCAAGGGAGAGGTTTTTTCTGATCTTAACACTTTTTGTTTTCATGACATTTGAGTGAAGTAGACCACAATTGCAATTGTTATGGAACCCGAGAAGCTACTTGAAATTTCATATTGATCAACCTTGTGAGTAAACCACTGCTCCATTGGGTTTGTCATAACAATTTCAGTACCATCCATGATTAGTCTATCATCAATCATGATTAACAGTAGCGAACTTATCCAATATCACATAACACCATGCAATGAAACTTAAGACATAACTCATTATTCTTCTGTATGAGATTTTTCAACCAATATTATCATATTTCAGCTTGTGTGATAACTTTTGGCATTAGAATCAACTAATAGTCAACATAGATATTTATCATCAACCTCCCTTTTTTTCACCAAAGGGATAAAAATTTATTAAACACAATGAGAATTATAGAGCAAGAAAGTAGATACATAACCTAATCTAATCTCCATTTGCATAACCTAAGAAGGTAGATACAACTAAATAATCTTGAAAGAATTGCATATGAAGGGCACTATTAGAAAAGAACTTATGTACCATGCTAGTCTATGTAGGTACTACTAATTATTACATAGAAATAGATACACGTGTTAGAATGTGTTGAAATAGTAGCTAGCTCGAATACCTGTCTATTGTATTTTAATGTTGTCAACGACAATTAAAATACATATGTATTATCTATTATGTAAAGCGAACTTAGGGCTGGGCCCAAATACATGTAACTTGTAATTATGTCTTGCATGGACAAGACCTATATATAATGTAACTTGTGGATAGGACATGCCCTATAATTGTAACTTGTAATTTGGTCTGACCCTAATTGGGTGATGAAACTTGTGGTCCTATATTGAATGTAACTTGTAGATAGGGTATGTTCAATATGTATTTTGAGCAATTATGTAATTGGGTTGGGCCCAAACTCATGTAACATGTGATAAAGGCAATCAAGCAATAATGTCTTAATAGGTCAACACCTATTTGGATGATATACATAATATTATTATTAAATTAACAAGGTAGGCAGACTTGAGACTTGACACCACAAGTCAAGTATATAAGCAAATAATTTGCATGGCATAATGAATCAATAACATACAAGAAGAATTATTGTTAATGTTGTCAACACATGTAATCTTCTCTCCAACATTTGGCAGTCTCTCTCTCTCTTGTGCGAAATTTCTCCTCATCCATTGTGTGAAGGTTGTCTGTTAGGTGATACTAATGATTAATATTCAAAAAGTATAATAATTACACTAATACATATATCACTCTCATGCCTTCCTTGATTTGATGTAAGGTCCCTCTATCCTATTAATGCATGATAGCCTTGGTAAGATAAATGATTGAATAAGAGATAAATGAAGTCTCTCATTCAATCATCTATCCTATTGATAAACTATGATGAAGACTTCAAGCTATTGTTCCTTCATTTGATGATCATTCTTAAATTTGTATATATTCAACCATACTTGCAAAGTTCGATCAATGCTTAACTACCGATAATCATCGGTTATAAATATCATAACATAAAATACCGATTGACATCGGTTTACATTAAAACCAATGCACTATGATTGATATTGGTTAACATATTAACTCTAAACATTGATTGTTATCGGGATTAACTAATACATACCAATTAGTATCGGATGTCATGCATATGCTAGACATGTCTATTAAGTATTAGGTGGTTTGTTAAGTGTATACACCGATTTAGGTTTCTATCCTCCTCCTTTGTTGACATCCCCTCCCCCATTGTCTAATATATCTATGAATTTTACAACAACTTATAATATCACAACAAGAGATAATTTTTTATGAGTTTCTTAAAGCCAACTTTATTACTCTCTCGTTGAAAAATTGAAGAAAAAACCATAAAAAAAATTAGGACAATCCTTTTTTCAAGCATCATCAACTATTCCACTAATGAATGTCATGACTTGGAGATTAAAATTCAACAACTTATTATAGTTCTAGTAACATTTAAATAATAGGTTAAATCTATCCCAGGTCAATGCAAAGCAACCTCTTCTCCACCAATACCAGATAGAAGAGAAAGAACTTTAATTTAGTGTTATCATGATAAAAGACTTTAATCAGGACAGATAAATGGTATGCAACTGTATCTATTTGGAATGCATTACCCAAACAACGCAATTGATCAGTCAGACATGAAGTTCCATGAGTGTGATCTTTTTCAAATCCTAATATGATTTATATCTCATCAACCTCTAGAGGAGCAACTTGAGCTGGCTCCACCCAAACCAAGATCCATTCTTCCCACTTTTCAAGAATGTATTTCTATTCACTATCTTGCACTTTCCCTTGTGAATTTTGAATTATAGTGTAGAGTTCTTCACGAAGGACACTACCACATTGTCTAGAGTCTATGCTTCATTTTTTTTTGGTGATCCCATGGAGGCCAATAGTCCTTTGTCTGAGGAAGTGATTCCTAAATAGTCATGGGGGGTAGAGTTAATGCTTGAAATCACCCTTCTATTCGGAGATAGTGTACATAACCTCTTGTTCCACACTATAGATAATTACTTCGAGTTCGCCAACTCTGGTTCCACACTATAGAAATTTTTGGATATTGCCTTCCAAATATCCTTTAGTGCAAAATAATCATTCTCATAATAGAAAAAAGGTGCTCCTTGCATGAATACATTGATTTCCTCCAAGCGTGGCCCAATAGGTTTTGCAGGAACTCCAAAACCAGTTAGTCCCTCCGGACATAAATTAGAGACGTCACATCACACACTCCAAACATTGTTTGTTTGTATTGTATACTCTCTATGTATTTATCACCCTTTAACACTTTCCTCTGCTTTTCTCCAATTTCTCTCTTCTAGGAAAGCTAATGAGCTTGGTTTCATGTAATTCAAGATAATGCCTGCTTGCTTTCTTTTACAAAATTTACTTGCACATGAGTCTTTAGCTTGTATGTTCTGCTTCCGTATAGATAAATTTTAATTCACACTTAGATGATAATTAAATTAAATAAGAATTGGTAAAGAAAATATTTAATCATTAGATGTTACATATTATCTGACGAAAAGATTCTAGACAATTCTTGGAGAAAGGAAACATCATTGATAAATTTTTTTGCAAATAACACTGAATCAAATAAATAATAAATGTTTTATGCAATTTTTAAAAGTAGAACTCATTCAATTGTTTCATGCACCGACGACAAAGCCGTCTAACCCACATCATCTGACACCGTCAAAATTCCAATGACAACTAAAGAAACATCCAACAAGGATGTTGTATATCGGACATCACTTCCATGTCGGATAGTCATCAAGGAGAAAACATAGCATCCATCAAAATTCCGACTGTAATCTGCCAAAATTTTTGGTTGGAGAGAAAATATAGCCATTGTGAGAAGAGTTTGTAACGTCATCAGACGTCCAACACAAATGGCATCATCGGGAAGACCAATTAGCCATTGGACTTCTGACAATTAGCCATCAGAAATTAGGCCCAAATGTACTAGTGAAGACATAAAGCCTTTAATGGTTTCCAAAGACTTTGAGGGTTTGAGAAGTGACTTCACTTTTCTTAGGGATGTGATAATTTTTTGTAGATGGGTTAGGCTAATTTAGAAGGGATTAGAAGAATATAGAAGGGGGTTTAGAGAGTCAAGTAGGAGATGTAAGAAAATGCAAGTGGATGAGGGGTAATTCTAATTAAAACAAATTGCTTTATTTCAATAAAATAGATGAAAGTGGGGTATTTAAATAAATTAGACTTATTTATTTGAAGTGAATAATTTAATTAAATATAAATTTAATTAAAAAGAGTAGAAGGGTGATTTTAATTAAATAAAGTGATTTATTCAATTAAATGATATGAAAGGCCTAAGTGAATTTAATTAAATAAATTAAATTTATTTAATCAAGTAGATGAATGTGAATGTTTTAATTAAATTATATTTAATTAAATAGAGGAATGAGAATAAAATGAATATTAAATATTCACTTAGGAAAGTGGTCATTTTTATACGTCTACATTTTGCCCCTCTTTGAAGTGACGTGTGTGCACATGTTAATTGAAAGAAAAATCTGATGTGTTGCCAAAATTTGATCGATGTGATGTCGTGTGTCGAGATGTCGATGTCATACCCCAGATCTGATGAATGATATTGATGATGCCCCCTCGGGAGATGAATCAAAAAAATTGAAAATTTGGTTGAGTTGATAATCGTTGTAGATTTGATCGCATTTTAAAATTTCATCTGTTTTTAATGTGTGCCAATTGATTCATCTCCCGATAATGATGTTTGCTAGGGTTAAAAGCCAGAGAACAAGCAAAATACATGCCCCACCTACTAACCCTAGTTTACTTTTACCCTATAAAAAGGTAAAAAGTTATTTCATTTGTATCATTTGCACCTTTTGACTTTTGGTGAGAGTGATATTTAGAGAGTGACAAGATGCAAGTTACCTATGCTTCACATCGATTCGAGTGCTTCCATCGATACCAGAGGCCCACAATGTATGGTCCACCTGTAATTCATCTAAATTTTGCCTCTTTTTCTTTTTCTTTTGTTGATTTTGGTCACGTTTTTAATTTTTGTGTCAAATTTTCATGGTTTAGCACGTTCGGTCTGTCGCTTAGTGCATACGATACAACAGTTAGCACATAGGGTTAGCGAACTAGTGTAGCATCTAGGAGTCATCGGGTAATACGCCACAGGTTTAGGGTAGCGCATAGGGTAGAATAGTGCATAGGGATAATAGGGTGACATATGCGGGGAAAAGGGTAGCACGTAGGGTAACCTAGCGCATAGGGTTTGCAGGTTAGCAAAGAGGATAATTGTGATAGTGCATAGTGTAACCTAGCGCATAGGGTAAAGTTTTTAGCGTGTAGCCAAGTTTAGTTAGCGCATAGGTGGTAGCATAGCGAATGGGAGGATTTTCTTAGTGCATGAGTAGAAAAATAGCTAGAAAGTAGTGGAAAGGTGGCGGTGCGGGGGGAAAACTAGATAAAGTAAGATAATTGGGGGGTGGGTAGGTATTTACCAAGTGCTCCGAGATGGGTGTTTAGCCAATTTTGTGCCTACTGTGCTGATGTGCGATTGTTTGATAGATATTTGAAATTGCTTTTGCTGTTGAAGTACCAAGCTGATTGATTGAATGATGATCCTGATTTTCTTTTGATTTGGATTGTGGATTTTTGCCTTGCCATTGAATTTGATGTTCGATATGAGTTTTGATTCATGATTTCAATATGGTTCTTGATATGGATTTTTGAGTTTGTTTTATGGGTCTCTGGATATGAATGCTCGATATGGTGCTTGCATTATGGGTGTTGATGTTTGATATGAAACTTGATTTGATACTTGTGTTGTTTCAAGATGATTTGGTTTAGATTTCGATATGGGATTTCATTTTTGATATGAAACTTGATTTGATATTTTGTTGTTACAAGTTGATTTGATGTTGGATATATCAGATAGATGTAAAAACTGATATGTGGACATGTTTTGCTGTTACAAGAATGGCTTGGCATGCTGTAGTCATGAGAATGATTTCCGAGTCCATGGTCTTTGATTCCTCGACTGACACAGCCAGATAGGGATAATATTGAGAGGTGTGGGTTGTCCTCTTTGTTGGACATGCCTTAGTATGTCATTAATCGGGGTTTGTTGACAACGTTGGTAGAGAGGTGGCACAGTGACACAAACACCTTTCACTTGTCTACTGGTGAGATTACAGTCACCCTAGAGGACTGTTATCGGATTCTACAGATTCCTATGATTGGATCTCTATTTCCTTATGAATAGACCAAGGAGGATGGGACAAAGGCTCTTTGCCGGATTTTCCACAATGATTAGATTTGTGGATATGAGACCCCTTGGTAGGAGTTCATAGAGTTCGATTATGTCCCACAACCTTCGGTACTAGCAAGTTTTGTAGGTGGCTTCTTGTATCCCTACCATAGGTTAAAGGGACTGGTAGTGGGATGGATATTGGTGCTTGAGGATATGGTGACCCAAGGTCGCAGGTTTGCATGGGAATCCTGCATGTTGGCCCATCTATACGGAGATCTCCATCGGGTGGTGTATTTAGGATACAATAGTTTTTTACTCAGGGTCACATTATTATAGGTGTGGGCTTGGGAGCACATTCCCGCAGTGAGGACACCTAGAGACATGGATAAGCCAGTCAATCATGTGTATGCATATGGGTACACAGGGATAGTTGTCCAACGTAAACTAGGCAAGTGAGAGCATTGGAGGAGGGTGTTGGATGACATTGATATGGTCATCTGGAGACCATATATGGATTGCAAGGTGTGAGTGGAGGATGGGATAGAGATGCCCTATGTAGGGCGAATGATGTTTATCATTGAGAGGTTCTTGCACATCCGAGTTCAGCGGCAGCATGGTCGAAAGTAGGGTGTACCGCATGGAGCATGTTTATATGCTCATCAGAGGCAAGATGTACTAGAGTGGGGTCCGACTATTGATAGTGCAACAATGGTAGATGATGGGATGACCAAGGAGTTTGGAGCACTCTTCATGGCCCATGCCATAGCACGAATATCAGATCTAGTGGATATGATTCCCTCTTTTGATGATGATGAGGATGAGAAGCTTGAGAGGCTAGGGAGATGGAAAGATGAGGGAGAGGAGTTGGATGAGGGATATGGGGATGGTGGAGGAGATGACAGCAGAGATGGGAGAGGAGGTGGTAGAGGGAGACAAGGAGATAGAGGAGGGGGTGAAGGAGATAGAGGGAGGATTGGAGGGAAGGAGGAGATGGAGGAGATAGAGGGAGGAGAGGAGGTGGATTAGTCAAGCGAGTAGTTGGTGAGGGAGGGAGGGGAGGTTTGGTGGTTGGAGGTGGTGGAGTTAGCCGGTCAGGCGAGGTGATAGCACCCGTGGGTGGAATGGATGAGTTTAGGTGGCTGACTCAGAGGAGGAGATCAAATGTATTACCTCCATTGGCGCCTAGGATAGGGATAGCGATAGGTGGTACCTTGACATAGATACCCATTCAGGTGCGGGTACCCACCCACTAAGAGGACGCACAAATTAGGTCCCTATAGTTGTCAATGCAACAGCTTTAGGTATAGGTACTGGCTCAGCAATGCCAGATTACGTAGATTACCATTGATCAGGATACGGTGATAGAGCACTTAAGTCGAGCAGAGGTGCGGGCGGATAGCCTAGAGAGATTGGCAGCTGGTGGTTCTATGAGAGACACACTGAGAGATATGCAGTATGCAGATAAGGAGGGTGAATACTATAGGCGTTTATATGAGGAGGTACTTCCTAGAGATCATAGAGCTCTTAGCTATGTTGCGGTGAGATCCACCCATGAGATCCACCTAGAGATCCAAGTGCCGAGATATGTGCTGCGAGACCATTAGCCTTAGGAGATAGTCATACTTGAGAGATTTGTTTCCATTGTATTTTGATCATTTGTGTTGTATTTTGACAGACTTGACATCTTTTGTATATTTTCACCATTTTTGAGATATATATATACGACACTAATTTTCCGATCCACATGTGATGTATTTTTATGGATGATGGTTTATGCATTGATGTGATTGTTCCATGATGATGATGATATGATGCTTAGATGAATGCGCTCGATTTGATATTTTCTTGATATGATTGATGATAACGATGCTATGAGATGTATCTTGAAAATGAGATGTATGGTAATGATATGTTGTGAGATGTATCTTGAAATGAGATGTATGATAATGATATGGTGTGAGATGTATCATGAAAATGAGATGTATGATAATGATATGTTGTGAGATGTATCTTGAAAATGAGATGTATGATAATGATATGCTGCAAATTTACATGATATGCAACTAATTTGTAAAATGATATGCAACTAATTGATCATCCTCATTCTATCATTTGTCATTCCTCTTAGTCACATGTTTTTTCTCTTTTGTGTTTATCATAATTGAGCTATTGATATGTTGAAAAATTCATACAAGAATCATGGTATAGTTGAACCATAATGACCGGAGAAAAATTTACATGGATTTTGATCTTGCAAGATGACACAAGCGTCGAGGTATAACTGAACCAAGACGAGTTGAGTGTTGCTTGCATATAAATAGACAAAATTAAATCGTTTGTATGCACAAAGTGGAACAATGTCTTCACTGATATTTTGTGAATCACGTCTTGAGACAAGTATTTTCACAGTATAAGTGATCGCTTCACAGAAAGAAAACTAAAAAATATCGGATTCTCCAACCACTTTCTCTAGCTCGATGCATCATTGAGAAAATTTAGGGGATCTAGTAATTCAAAAGGTTCAAGTGCAAAAATAGTCAAAAAATTCATGCAAGATGTTTAACAAATTATACTTCAGAAAATCATCCATTATGTGTGTTGAAGTTGTTGATCGGATCAGTGTATTTTGCTTTCTTGGTTGTTGGAGTTGTTTGTTAATAGGATTTTCTCGGCATGCTATGATTCTTGTTTGTTTGAAGTCAGATAAATGTTGCCCCTAGTTACAGATACCGATCGATGTGGATATGTATAGTGATTACCAAGCCATGGTGGTATATAATGAACTGATTTTTAGATAAGCAAGGATAGTGACTGTGCTAAGTATGTCGCGGATAATGTTATATGTAAAGTATTGGGCGATGGCTAGTGGTTTTGACTTTTGAATACAAAAGATATGAGTAATGATAGATAGAGGAGTTGTTCTCTCACAAGTAGCACCTGTTTCCAGGTTTTCAACATTTGTTTTTATTGCACCTTTTTGTTGTTTTGATTTTTTTGTATTTTTCAAATTTTTTTATTTTTTGTATTTTTCACTTTTTCTATGCATTAGACCACTCAAGTATAGTATTTCTTCAGATGGATGATGTTGGTAGGTTTGTTGATCACATCTCATTCTGAAGTTGTTAGCTTATAGGCACCTAATCCATAGGCTGAGATGATGACATAGGGACCCAACCAATTAGGTTCAAACTTTCCCTTCTTTTCTCGATCATGTTGATTTCGGGGATTTTCTTTGAGTACGAGATCTCCCACTTTAAAAATCCTAGGGATGACTTTGTGGTTGTAGCTTTTGCACATGCGCTGCTGGTATGCTTTGAGGTGATTATAGGCATGTTGTCATTTTTCATCTAGAAGTTATAGTTCTTGCAATCTGTTTACTTGATACTCCTCATCTGAAATGAAGCCTTTCAAAGATACTCTAAGTGATGGAATTTCTACCTCAAGAGGTAAAATTGCTTCTAATCCATACACCAATGAATATAGTGTAGCTCCTATAGGTGTCCTGATGCTAGTTTTATATGCCCAAAGTGTCGGATTGAGTTGCACATTGCAATCCTTTCCTGCATCATTTACTATTTTCTTTAGGATTTTCAATATTGTTTTATTTGATGCCTCTACTTGACCATTCCCCTATGGGTAGTAAGGTGTAGAGAAATGATGTTGGATTTTGAATTGTTCACATAGTTCTCGCACATCCTAGTTTTTGAAGGGACGTTCATTATCTATGATGATAGAACTGGGAATATTGTATCTGCAGATTAGATAATTGAGAATAAAAGAGGCAATTTTTTTTTCCAGTTACTGTGGTCATTGGGACTGCTTTAATCCATTTTGTAAGATATTATTTTGCCTTGGTAATGAACTTGTGTCCATTGGAAGATGAAGGGTGTATTTTGCCTACTAGGTCAAGCCCCCACTAGCAAAAAGGCCAAGATGTTGTAAATGACTGCAATTCCTATGCTGGTGCATGGATAAGATTGCCATGGATTTGGCACTTAGGACATTTCTTTGAAAATTGATAAGTCTTTCTCCATTGTCGGCCAATAATAGCCCATTCTCAAAAGTTTTTTAGCAAGAGCAGGAACACTTGAATGTGTGCCATATATACCTTCATGAAGCTCATGTAAAGAAAAGTCAAATTCATTATGGTCAAAGCAATGAAGAAGAGTACCATCTAGACCTCGATGGTAAATAGTATCAGCAGTTAGGGTATAATGGGCGGCTTGCCGAATAAAGTTGTGCTTTTGGTTTTGACATAGGTCAATGGGTAGGTTATTGGTTTTAAGATACTCATAGATTGTTTCGTATAAAGGAGAGTCAGAATTGGTTAAGGCATAGATAACATGGGATGCGGAATTGTCATAGGCTAGGGAAAATAGTTGCTCTACTAGAAACTCATAACGACTCTGTTTCTCTAAAATTTGTAGCAGTGAAGTGATAGTAGCCATTGCATTGGATGCTCTGTTGTCCAACCTAGGTATTTTCTCAAAGGTGACGTGTAAAAAGTATTGTTCGAAGTCATCCACCATTCTTTTGTATGGAAGCAGCTTGTCATCTTTTGTGTGATATTCATTGTTGATCTGATTTATGTCTAGTTAGGAATCTCCATAGACTTTCAGTTCCATTATTCTCCATTCCATGACCATTTTGATTCCTATGACTAGTACCTCATACTCAGCAATGTTATTTGTGCATGGGAACATGAATCTATATGATCTTGGTATGGTGTGTCTTTCAGGAGCGACAAACAAGATTTCGGCACCTTAGCCATGTTGAGTGTAGGAACAATCAAAGTATAGGGTCCATTGCTTGGTGGTAACTGTAAGGACATCCCTATCTAGAAATTTGACCTCCATTGGTTGCTTATTTGGTAGTGGTGCTTCATCTAATTGATCTGCAATTACTTGTCCCTTGATAGCTCAACTCTCTATGTAGTGGATATCAAATTCACTAAGCATCATGACCCATTTAGCTAGTCTACCTATGAGAGCTGCTTTGCTGAGTAAATAATTGAGAGGATCAATTATTGATACTAGCTTTATTTTGTGAGCTAGCATGTAATGTCGAAACTATTGAGAAGCGAAGACTACAACTAAGAAATCCTTTTCAATAAATATGTAATTGAGCTCATAGCCATTTAATTTTCTGCTGATGTAATAAATAGCTCGCTCCTTTCCTTCTTGATCTTCTTGTGCTAATAGTGCCCCTATTTATATATATGCTGTTGATATGTAGAGAATAAGCAGCTTTCCTGCTATTGGTGATACCCAAATTGGTGGGTTCATTAGATATTGCTTGATTTGATAGAAAAATTCTGGACACTTGGCTTCTCATATGAACGGTATATTCTTATGTAGCAAATTATTGAATGGTAGAATTTTATCTACTATTTGTATGATGAATCCCCTGATTGACTGGAGTCATCCTTATAGAGATCTGAGTTGGCTAATGTTCTTGGGAGGTGGCAATTCCATGATGGCCTGTACCTTCACTGGATCTACTTCAATGCCTTTTGCTGACACAATGTAGCCTTATAATTTTCCCGATGTTACCCCGTAGACACACTTCTTAGGGTTGAGCTTGAATTGGAATTTCTCGAATCTTTCAAATAGTTTCTCGAATATGCCTAGATGTTTAGCCCGAGTAAATGACTTAGCAAGTAAATCATCCACATAATCCTCCATGAAGGTATGCATCATATCATGAAAGATTGTCGTCTTTTCTCTCTGATAAGTTGCCCCAACATTCTTTAAGCCAAAAGGCATTACATTCCAACAATATGTTCCCCAAGGATAGGTGAACATTGTTTTATCTTGATCCTCTGGAGCTATCTTGATTTGATTATAGCCAGAAAAACCATCCATTAATGATAGCATTGCATGGCCTACTGTGAGGTCTACAATTATGTCGATGCTAAGGAAAGGAAAGTCATCCTTTGAATAGTATTTGTTAACATCACTAAAATCTGTGCATAGCCTGATGCTTCCATCTAGTTTTGAAACTAGCAAAATGTTTCAAATCCATTCAGCATAGTCTATAGGTTGAATAAATCTGATGTCTAATAACTTCTTTAGTTCAGTTTTGACCATTAGTGCTACATGCGGATTCATCTTTCTCAACCTTTTCTTGACTGGCTTAGCTCCTAAAATAATAGATAAATGATGCACGATTAAGTGTGGATCAATCTCAAGCATATTTGCATAGGACCAAGAAAAATTGATTGTATTTTCTTTGAAGAATTTGATAAATTCTAGTTTTTCTTCATCTGTCAGTGATTCTGCTAGATGTATTTTCTTAGTTGTTTCTTCTGTACCAATGTTGATTGATTGAGTGGGCTCAATCAATATGGGAAATCTCTCCTAATAGTGTTCAGGATGAGTGTCAAGTCTCCCATCCTTAGGTTCCTTAAAAAGGTTTTCACCCTCAGATGCATCTTTTATTTGGACATTTTTGTGATCTAGTACTGCCATTGATTGGTTTTCAGCATTAGATGCTTTATTTCTTTCATTTTTGTGACTGAGAGACGTGAAACCCTCCTGATTGCAAATATTGCTATTTTGTTTGCTGGTAGAGTCTTTTTCCTTGTTGACAATTCACAAGTAATGGATAATGGATTCGTCATCTAGAAATATGGGTAAGTCATGGTGTTTAGGCTCATCCCAGTCTATGAGATTAGGAAATACAAGTGGTAAAGAGTCATTGGGTGGGTCGAGGTTAGTTGTGGTAAGTGTCATGATAAAGGAATCTTTAAGGTTGTCTGGGATATTAGATAAGTTAATGATATTTTCGAGGCTTTTGATGGTATCATCATCCGTGTAGACTTACCTATAATGTCGCTGCTCATTTTCTTTGGCTACATAGATATGTTGTGGACCAAATTCAAGCATTCTAAACTTTGTGAATTGTCCTTCTTGAGAAAGGGGTGTATGAATAGTACTCTCAGGAATATTTTTAGTAACATTTAAACAACTACCCCATTCATAGTCATTAGAATCAGTATTAGAAGTATTGTCCCAGAGTCTTCCAGTGTTGCTGATAGGTATGTTTTAAGGTGAAAAGAGATCCCTGATAATTGATACCAGTCTGATAGTTTTCTCTGATTCTATATCAGAACCTGCTTGTACTCTTTACATTTTTTCATATACTATCTCTCCTTGGGGAATAGTGATTTCTTTAGGGGGTGATTCTGCCTTGTTTGGAATAGGTTCCTGAACGTGGTATACTTCTACATAAGATGCTTCTTCTCTTTGAATGGCCAACTCCTCTTGTTGTTTCTCTTTTTCATGGTGTTCTCGCTCTTTCCTGATTGTTTCTGTTGATTCATGTAGTGCCTCCTTCCATGAGTCCTCCTTGTATTTATTCTTTTCTTCCCACTAAGGTTTTTTATATTTGTTCTTATTTTGCCTTGGGGATAGTTTGTGTCCATAGCCTTATCTCGTTTTGTCCCTAGAAAATTGTGAAGTAGGGTCCAATGGTTTGTAATGCCTTCTTGATGTTTTCCAATAGGCCCTTTGCCATTGTATCCCATCCATTAGATGATCAAGAATCCCTTTCCATACTGTTGCATTGGTATAGCTACCTCCATAGTAGTAGCTCTGACTTCTTTCTCATCCTTGTATAGCCAGTTAAGGATGTCCTCTTCCGATCCATGTGCTAGTGTGCTTAATTGGATAAATTTGCCATCAAACTTGGTGATGGGCTGTGTTGCTTGATGTGTTGATGCAGAAGACTGCCCATGAGATTTTGGCGATGTTGATAAGTTGGTTAGACACATGGGTTCAATAGAGTATTCTCCCATGCCTTTCTCTTTGATTTTCATCTTTTGTTTGAATCCATGGATAAAGTTTTGAGCTTTTCTTTATGATGATCTGATGCTGAGGAAGTTTGGGCATCCCTGTTACATGGAACCAAGTTGCCTTGGGCTACCCCCATAGCATTGCAATGTTGAAAGGGGTTATTATCTGCTGATATAGAAATCTCCTTGCCATTATATGGGAATTTTACACACTGGTGGTAAGTTGACGACACCGCTTGCATTTCATGTATCCAAGCACAACCCAATAAAATATTATATGTCAGGTCTATGTCTAAGACTTGGCACATAGTGTCCCTTTCTGTCAGTCCTACCTGAATAAGTAATATTACTATTCCCTTGGATGATCTTTCTTCATCATCATATGATTTGATGGTGATCTTTTTGTGTGGACCAATAGATTGCTCAAAGAAGCCTAATTCACAGAGAAGTTTTAAGGTACAAATATTGAGCCCAACTCCTCCATCTATTAATACTCTTTTAAATCGATGTTTGTAGACTAAGACTTCAATGTGAAGAGGAGTATTATGTGGGTGGCTCAATGAGATATTATCATTCTAAAAAAAGGTGAGATTATGAGGCACTATCATATGAGCCACCATGGCTTGAAATTTGTCAACATTCAGATCTTGAGGTACATTTGTTTCCAATAGTGCTTGTTCCAGGATGTCTTTATGTTTTGGCAAAAGTTTGAGTAACTTGAGTATGGATATTTGAGCAGGGGTTCTATGCAGTTGACTTACCAAATCATATTGAGTCTTTGGAATAGTAGTTGTTGTTGATGTATGCCCTTACAAGACATATTTTTGAGCTCTACTAGTTACATTGATCGATTCATGTTCGTGTTTGTCTTTGATTTTAATGACATTTACTTGATTTTCATCTTTCGATATATGATTGATGGTGTTATTGTATATGTGATTGATGCAAGCTCCTCGTGTATCATTTGATGATGAAGCTCCTTCTTTGTTGTAATTTGGAAGTGGATTTTTAAAGGCGTCATGATCACTATTTGTTTTGAGACAATCGACCATTAAATCACCTCTATAATCATGTCTTGAACAATGTTTTCAAGCCTCATCCAATCATTTGTTTGATGTCCTTTGTTTCGATGGAAACCACAGAAGTGTGAGTCATTCCACCAAGGTGGTTTGACCTAGGCTTCAAAGTTGTTTATAGCTGGTAATGTGATATGCTTGTTTGCCAGGAGTTCTCAAAATTCTGATTCTAACGATTGCCCCAATGGTGTGTAAAAGTGTTGATTTGGAAAATTGTTGGTGCTACCCCTTGAATTTGGATTAGGTCCTCGATTTGTGTTGTTGTTTTGGGTAATGTTGGTGTTGTTTATATTTGAAGATCCCGGATTGGTATTTGGTGTATAAGTGTTAGTGCCTTGGTTAGCACCCTTTTGATTGCTGGTATGCTGAGGATTACCTAATAAAGCCAATACTGGTTGTTTGGATTTTACATCATTAGCATCAATCCCTCCCTCATTACCAGAGTTCTTTTTTCTGGTCTAGAACTTGGATTTGTCTAATTTTTTGTTGTTGTTCTGTTTGTTGAAATTAGAGTTAGATGAATTAGCTCCTTCTTTGAAGAACTTCAATGATCCTTTTTTAATACATGCCTCCTCTACTTGGATTCCATTTTTGATCAACTTGGAAAAAGATGGTATGCATTGGAGCTTGAGTATGTAACTCATCTCACTATTCAGATTGTCAATGAAAATTTTTATCTTTTCCTTTTCGAGCACATCTTGAGGATATCTTGAAACCATCCATCTCCAACGTTGAAGAAACACCATGACCATTTGATTGTTTTTCTATTTGGTATTACATACATCCAGCATGGTCATTGCGTGTTGAATATTGTAGGAGTATTGAGTAATAAATTTATTGACCAACTCATCAAAGGATTTGACGAGAGGTGTAAGTTTGGATAACCACTAAATTGTTTGTCCTTCCAAGCTTCTTGGGAATAGCCTCATCAAATAGGTGTCACATTGAGAAAATTCAAGGCTCATGGTACAAAACTCTCGAACATGATTGCGAGGATCACTCTTACCATCATATTTGTCATATTTAGGTATATCGAAATTTGGGGGGAAAGGTATCATGTTCAATCTCCTGTCAAAGGGGTAAGGACATATTTGTAGTATTTGCATTTATTGTGTAAGAGTGACCATGGGCGCATTTGTTTTCCAAGGGAAAGGTTATTCCCTTTCCTTATCCCTAGTTCGGGCATGAATGTATTCTGGTATGTTATGTTGTTCAGGTATGTTTTGTTTAGGTTCACATATTTCCTCTTCTCTTTGTTGTTCTTGATAAGTATAATTTGGAGACCTTGTCCTAAAGATTTCAGTGTTGAAGTCTTCTGGAATCCTAACTCCTTTTCTTTTTAGCATGAGCATGAATTTTTGTTTGTCAGATTTTGTGAGTCTTTCCATAAGTTTTTGAAAGCAGGCGCTTTCTTGACATTCTTGGAGGAGCTCCTGAGTAATCTCTGTGTCCTCTAGATTTGGATACTCGAAAGGATCTGATAATCTTTGACTCTGGTTGTGGTTCACTTTGCCTTTTTCATTGAGAGCAAGTGACAATAGGCATCTAATAGAAACTTTTTATGACAAAGGGGATGAACTCCTCTTCTTTGTGTTGTTCGGGGGTTGGTGGTTCAAATCAAGTTGTCTTATAAGTGATGCAAACTTCCAGGAAGAAAGATGGGTTGATCTATCATCCATGATTTAAGCGTTGACTGAATGCTAATTTTTGGCAAAAGGATCTACTTCTCAATGTCTCTTTGTCAAATTTGTTTGACTTATCTTGAAGATATAAGCACATATGACTAAGAAATGTGTGATGATATTTGAAGAGTTGGCGATTGATGTAGAGAAATATATTCCATTTAGTAGGTTTCCAGGAACTAGATAGTTGTTCTTCAACTTAGTGTTGTGATGAAGACTTTTTCTTCTCAAAATATGAGTGGTCATACATAGGTGATCAATGGTTTCCTTTGATTTGGTTAGATTATGATACTTGGTTTGAAAACTTAAGCCTAATCTATCAAATGAAGGTTTAGATGCCCCCTCATGACAAAGCGCGTCAAATGATATGGAATAACAATTTCTTGATATGGAAACTTGATTTGACAACTTAGGTTTAAACTAGGTATGATTTGATGATGGATTTCATTTAATTGGTGGACCTTTTGATCAATGTGATGAGGTTACCCAATTTTGATAGGAGAAAGTGTTATCCTTAGCTATTTTTAGATTTTGACAACTGTTGTTCTAATAATGACTTGTTTGATTGTTCGATTGTTTAGAATAGTTTCTGATGTTTTGACTCAAGTTTCTACCTAATGAAGTCGACTGAAGATCCAAAAAGGGTGTTTGAAACTGATGTTAAATTTTTTCAAGAATGTTCATTTTTGCTCTCTGTTTTTCACAGTTTTACCTATGCGCTAAGACAGACACTGGATGTGCTAAAGTTTAACTAAGATGCATTGTTTAAAATCACCAATGCGCTAAACTAACTGTGCTACGCGCAAAAATAGAGTTTTGACTTCTGCTATGTCAAGAATGGTTATGCACTAATCTGTCCTAAATATGTGATAAAGTTTAGACTCAAAGCACTACAGTTTTCCCCCAATGCACTAGGCTGATGTTTCAATGCGCTAATATGTCTTTAAGAAGCGTTAATGTTTAGTTACCAAATGGTCAAACTATTATGCACTATTTTAAGGATGAATACACTATGTTGTAGCTTTGATGCACTAAATTTTTCTTCAGATGTGCTAGGATGTTGCTCCTATGCGCTAAACTGCTCTGCTTTGTTTTTCTGAAAATTTTAACACTTTTTTCAACTTTGAAGGATGGTTTTCTGAAGTATAAAATGCATACATGACATGAAAAAGACAACCATTTTTTCCTATTCTAAACAAAGAGTGTATGTTCTGTGAGGATGTGTTCAAATCCCCAATGTTTTCATGGGTCTGGATTTAAAAAATACAATTGAGACAAACTCTTTATTCAAAGGTCATCAACAATACCATAGCCCACTAGTCTCGATACTCCGTCAGCTCAAATAGCCATGTCACCCCCTAGGGGGTTGCCATTTTTTTGCCTATTGCTAGAAATTAACCTTGGGGGCGGATTCTTCCACACCCTTGCACTATGATATTGAAGTTGTCTGGATACTGAATCACTCAAAGTTTCTATTTCTAAGGTTCGTAATCAAGCTTCATGTTCGGTCATCAGTGATAAATTCCTCGGGAGGCTTCCCAACCTTTAGAACAAAGGCTTTACATATCATAAAGATACTGGGGGAAGGCTAATCATTGTGCAAAACCGTTGAAAGGGACTTTCCTCACCCTCCACTTTTGATTATAGTGGGTTGGAACACTTGGAGATAAAGTCATTTCCCACTTAGGTCACTCCTCTCTCACTGACCATTTAAATGGCGCTCTAAGAGAAACTCAGGAGGGCAGGACTGCTAAAGGATTTAAAATGCTTGAAGTAAAAAAATATTTTTAGACTGGTTTGGCTTTTTGGTCACCCAGTTAAGGGGAGAGAATATACCTTCCACCAGAAACAAGGCACACAAAGTTATTTTTATCCTTCAAAGCAATGATTTGTTAACTTCTATTTGGAGATGTTGCTCCAAAAAGCTTGGTGTTCTTTGTAACTCCCATATCAGTAATTTTTTAAGCTAACTAATGAAATCCTAGTCAACAAAGCAGATTTTTTGAGATGGTCAACAAAATTAATTCGATAGGGAAAAGATTTTCCTCTTTTGTTTTATCTAGAACTTGAAAACAAGTGAGGTTCTTTAACTTATGCAATAAAAATTAATGGATCCTTTAGACACCAAAGGATGGTGGGGTTCTTTTTAAGACTTTGCATAAAATAAAGGTTTGTCTTGTTCTTTTTGAAACCCAAAAACGAAGTTCTTTTCTCTTCCTATGAAAGCAAGGTAAGGTTTTGTTTGTTGTTCTTTTTAAGTACTCCAAAAGAAAATGAGTTTAATTTTACTAATGGGGAAATGAATAAAACTATAAATAACTAACTTAACCAAGTTAGAAATAAAAATTTAATCACAAGCCTAAACTTAGTAAAAGAAAAATCTCCCAATCCTACAAACAAACGTTTTTCTTTTTGTGTCTGTCATGCGGTAATCTACAGATCATATATGCTAGAGAATAGAACTGATGTGCAAGCAAAAAGCTCAGATGTTCTACACTATTATCTTAATGTGCCACACTGATGTTTTAAAGTGCTGAGACCTACAGGAAATAGTGGAAATGCTATGCGCTAAAGTTAAGTCGGTATGCGCTAAGGTATGGTATGCACACGCTAAATAGTCAACAAGATGCATCAAAGAACATACTAGATGTGCTATAGAATGGTATCCACGTGCTGATTCAAGTTTTCCGCGTACCTGCAAAGTTAGTCCTGCATAAAAAATGATTTGATAAATGGGATTATGCCCCACGATGGGCACCAGAAATGTATGCGAGAAAAGTGGTGTGATGAAATGAATATTTTGAATTCAAGACTAGTCCACACACCAATGGTACTCTTGGTGAAAGTTATGGAATTATATGCAATAGCTCAACTTCCCAAGGGATGTTCCATTGTTCTCTATCTCACAAGACCCCTCAAGCCAATGCCTTTTCTCTTAGATCACTAAGAAAAGTGACTTAGGGATGAGAATCATGAGAATGAGGGATGTTTGATCAATCTAACATGAATGCAATCCTAAATGTGCATGATATTAACAAATAAGAATTAAACTATCATGTATATGATGATAAGATGAAAGGATTAGTAAAAGAACTATCCTAACATGATACACTAGCTTGATATGATTATTGTGATAAAGAGATATACTTCTAAAATGCTTATTAGATTATTTCTATTCAAAGAGAGACTAAAATGCTTGATAAAAATGAATATAGACTAGATGAATAAAACTTGGATCCTTGGATGATAGAAGAATGGCTCTATTTATAGGGAAAATAGGGCAAGGAAAGGTCAAGATTAGATGATCCTATCAAGGGTCAGAATTGAAACTTATCAATCCATGTTTACAATTCTCACTAATGAAATATTGACAATTGTCAACATAAGACTACTTGAGAGGAGATGTAAGCAGCATTAAATGCTTGAGAAGACCTCATTGTTACCTTAGGAGGTAAGGGTTAAGGTTAGGTTAAGATTATCCATTGGATAAAGCTTTTATCCAAAGGATAAACTCTTGTAGAAGAGTTAAAGGGATAACCATGGTCAAAGCAATGAATGCTTGATGAGAGCCTTGGGTTAGACGAGGGTTGAGTTAGAGAGAAAGTCTCTAATCATGCAAGAGGGTTGAGTTAACCACTAATGGCTTGGAAGACTTTCAAGGTTAACTTGTTGAAGAGATAAAGCCTTTAATGGTTTCCAAAGACTTTGAGGGTTTGAGAAGTGACTTCCCTTTGCTTAGGGATGTGACAATATATAGTAGATGGGTTAGGCTAATTTAGAAGGGATTAGAAGAATCTAGAAGGGGGTTTAGAGAGGCAAGTAGGAGATGTAGGAAAATGCAAGTGGGTGAGGGGTAATTTTAATTAAAATAAATTGTTATATTTCAACAAAATAGATGCAAGTGGGGGATTTAAATAAATTAGATTTATTTATTTGAAGTGAACAATTTAATTAAATCTAAATTTAATTAAAAAGAGTAGAAGGGGGATTTTAATTAAATAAAGTGATTTATTCAATTAAATGATATGAAAGGCCTAAGTGAATTTAATTAAATAAATTGAATAAATTATTTAATCAAATAGATGAATGTGAATGCTTTAATTAAATTAAATGTAATTAAATAGAGGAATGAGAATAAAATGACTATTAAATATTCACTTAGGAAAGTGGTCATTTTTATACGTCTACATATATAGTAAGAGAAAAGGAGAGGGGAATCACCAAATTCAAAAGGAAGGTTTAAATTGTAAAGGGGTTGTTCTCTTGGGATATATTTATATGTATATATTTACTTACACAAGGGGTATGTAAAAAAATACATATATCTATATATAGTTGATATAGAATTTAAATTGATTAAAGGATATGTATTTTATAAATCATTTTTGGGGAAAGATATATTAAGATATATATATATAATCACAAACATTTATAAATGGATAAATTGAAAGCATATACCCCATTTACATATATTTTAATTAGTTATTTAATGAGGGAGGGTCAATAATGTCGGCAAGTAAATAGATTAGACTATTAAATTAATATCAATATAAAGGATTCATATTAATATTAATATGGTCAATTGGAGATCTACAATTAAAGAACATAATTAACGTCACTATCATATGGGCATTATTTGAGTTATTTTAATTAACTCTAGACGAAAATGGGATTAAATAGTTATTATAAGGGTTTCAATTATAATCATTTGGAAAATTATAATTAAAGTGATTTGAGCGATTTCAAGCTCTTAGCTAAAATTCAATAAATAATTTAATAAATCAAAATGAAACATAAATGTCATCCCCTGGGATAGTATCATTAATTAATTAATTTTAAAGAACTAATCCCTAATGAGTAATATTAGTGGAATGGCTTAGGGGGTTAAATTTTACCCCACTTAGCTAACATACATAGACATTACCCCTCTAGATTTGATTTAATAAAACATTCTAACTCGTTCTCTTGAAGATCGTTATAAATTGATACTTAAGAAATTGAGTTAGTGAAACTAAGTGAGCAACCGCATCTTCACAATATGTAAACACAAGTAATTAGGCCTTCTTTTTTTTAAATTGTTGTGTCTTTGCCCTAATGTTTGGGCATGACAGAAACCCTTATGTGAGCCTTGGAGAGGTTAGTGTGTACTTGAATGTTCGAAGAGATCTTGGATGTGTAAAAGGATCATGTTATAGTGGTATAGGAGGGAATCGTATGTATTTTCATTAAATATGTCATTATGTGTTTCACATGACCGACTCAAATTATGAGTTGCATGAATAGTAGAATAATGTACTTGCATTTGACATATCTGATAGACTTTTAATAAATAGGACGTGTAAATGAAGAACGTGTTTGATGTACGTACATAACAATATATTAGTTAATTGATAGTTTCATTTTCCTTCTTCTCCTCATATTTTGACATTCAATGAATGGTCATAGTTAATGATGTATTTTTTTATTAATTAAGAGTGGCGAGTGTTTTCATTAAAGGGTTAGTTTGTAAGGAATGATTATTTTTATTAATCTCATCTGGATATTAGCACATTAGTGCCATATTTAATATAAGGAAATATCATGATAAGATAATTTTCATTCTTCTATATCAGTAGTGAAATTAAAAATAGTACACTAAAGATGATAGGCATATAGGGAGAAATTTAATCGTACTTGTGTAATCTTGTTAGTTTTCGTGCATATGTATGAATGGATTGAATATCAAAATTCTCTCCCTCTTCTCTCTATCTAGTTATGAAGATTCATACAAATGCTACTAAATGATGTATTTGAAATTAAATAGAAATATTTAATTGTTTGTTAACAAATATTATGAGGCATATATTGAGGAATGTTTGTTTCATTTTGCATTGTAGAATAAAGTATTTTGTTCTGTCTATTAGGACATCATGTCAAGTAAGTAAGTTAATGGAATACTTTTGCATATACTCTATAGGTAGTCCATATGGTTTAGCTGTTTGATAGATCATGATGGGGAACAAGTATTGATTAGGATAATCATATCACTGCATGTAGAATGTGCATAGAGAATAGGAAATTATTCTTTTGTGGTTCCATTTTATGTTGAAAAATAGAAGTCTTAGCTTCACTGAACTTTTACATAAAATGGATAAATGATTATGTTGGGAAGGTGATACTTGTGATAGAGATAGGTTAAGCACAAAATTGTGTCATGTTTCAGGGCAACTTATCAGCACAATTTAATCTAATTAATTCTAAATAAAAATTAATTTTAGTCACACATATAGTCTTTAAAGATTCATTATGGCTATCTTATATATGAGCCACAACTTTTCCAATTGGAACTGTCTACTAAATGTATATTTTATGCCACTTTGGGTCTAACTACCATAATTTATTTATTTATTGAAAAAATTGATGTTTCAACAACTCCTACTATTATATATAATTTTTTATTTTGAAATGTAAAACTACCCTTTTATAGATCTATAAGTGAATTTTTTGAAATATATCTTTTAATATTTCAATTATTTTTTATATTTTATATATTTTTTTATTGAAAGTGCGTCATCAACACTAAAATATAAGGTAGATTATTTTGTAAAGGAAAAATACTAAAATTTATTTAAAATTTTTGGAAAAAAAAAAAAGCACTAGAGAAAAGAGTCTATCTCAAGAGGATATAATTTTTTTTATAGTTTAGATAAATAATTAAGAAGAAAGGCGACTTTAAATGGAAAGAGTTATATTTTAGTAAATAGAACTTTTCAAATTTATTGAAAAATATATATACATAAAAAATAGTTAACAATATATTTTTGCACTAAAGTTCCAAGTTATCGATAATTTTTTGTTGAATTACTACATTATATTTTATTAGGATAAAACTAGTTTTGAAGGGACCTCGAAACCCTTACAATCAATGAAATGCCCTCAAATAATACGCTAGACTACCCAACAGTGAAAAACATTTTAGAAAGGACTTAAAACCTTCTGGACTTATGGGCATCTAGAACCCAACACCCAAAGACTACACAAAGTATAAATAAAAATATAGAGCATCAACAACCAGTCAGACACCAACCATACTTCAAGAGTGAAACATTACAAAATGGGCTATTCCAAGCAGATGGTCTAAGTCAGCAAATAATAGACCTTAACAAACCAAGAACGAGGGGTTTTCTAGGAACCCTCAACCAACAAGAAGGGTTTTCCCCATCCTCCCATAACTTTTAATAGAAATTCTAGGCCACCAAAAGCCATGAAGGCAAAAACTAACTAAAAACAAACATTGACCAAATTGGGTCCTTAAAAACTACTAGCGTCCAACCAGTCCTTCAAAGAAATAAAAACATAGGGTTTTCTCAAGCTCCCTCAACCTCATGGCTAGGTTTTGTAAGGCTCCCACAACCTTTCAAGGCCCAGACAATAACATCTCTTCTTGAAAGCACAATCTAGGATGTATAGGGACATGAGGTTTTAACAAGGCTCCCTTAACCTCAAACTTGAGGAAGAACAATACAGAGAAAATCATACCCTCCATCCTCTCCACCTCAATTGGAGAATAAGGAAGGAAAATAGCATGAGGGCAAGTCTTTACTCCAAGACAGTCAAGAGACAACACATCATCAACTTCCCTACAACATTTTCAGGTCTCAACCATAGCATCCACCTTAACCTCAATAAAAGATAGGTCATCTCCAACAACATCCATCTTCAACTGTAAAGAAGATAGGGCCACCTATATAGGAAAATCTAGATAAAACCAGAGATGCTAAGGAAAAAGCCAATTAAAAAATGAGAAGCCAACCCGAGGGCCAACAGGGATAGAAATATTCAAAACCACCCAAAGAGAGCATGCACCAAACAACACCTAGGAGACCACAATGAAGGGCAAAGGGAAAGACTCCAAAAGTAGCCCCAGTTGAGGAAAGAATAACTGCCCTAAAAACAAAAGGGAGATAGGAAAAAGAGCACCCGCTAGTGATGGAAAAAATAGAGCAGAGAAAGGGAAAGAGGAAGACCTCAACACATCCCCCACAACCCCATCAGAAATTATAGCAGCCCCTTCACCATCAAAATCCTCCTATGTCCTATCCCAAGGTTCCCCCACCCAAACACTCTGATTGTAGAGCGACCAGATCACAGAGTGTAGCCCAACGTCCAAGCAAAGCCCGAGAGAAATGATAAAACCATCATCGTCATCGTTCACTTCATCATCTCTGCCATGAGAATCTCCTAAAACCCTCACTCGTACCTCACCTCCTTGCTCTCCTCATTTAAAATTTAGTAATTTGAGTTACTACAATTTTAATTATAAAATCTAAATAAATTAAATAAAAAAGATTGAGAAAGTGATATAAGTTAATGGAATAAGAGATAATTTTGTAGGACAAATATTTTAATAAGAAAATAATAATATGGCATAAGAAATAAAAAATATTATCATTAGCATTAAACTTGTCACAATTTGAATAAACAAAATCTTAATTAAAAATGTATACAATAAAACAATATTAAATAAATATAATGTAAGTAGTTTAGCTGAATAAATATTGTGTGGTAAACTATTTTTTATGTTGGTTTATCTTTTCACAATCGCACTAAGTTGCATTTGTTCACTTGTTTGAGAAACTATGTTTAACAAAAATTAGTACAAAATAAAGATATTATTAGTATTCTTGTATTATTTCTTTTTAATTAATATATTATAATAATACTATAATATTATTCTATAATTTTTTATATTTTTATTATTATTATGTTTTTTATTAAGGATAAATAGGTTTTGAGGGGACTGAAACCCCATACAATAGGTTTTGAAGGGACTCGAAACCCTCATGTTTTACTAGGATTTGGAACCCAAAAAACAACGTTGCCTAAAGGAATAATCATCAGAAAACCACCAGGCCAACCACAAGCGAGACTAAAAAAGACTAGCCTCTAAAACATACATAAGGGTTTTACTAAGGCTCCCTTAACCTTTGACTGACAACATGGGTTTTCCAGGAACCCATAACCTTCAAAGACACTAGACTACAATAGGTAGCAATACATTCAGGATTAGGACTCAGAGGGTTTTGAACGGCTCCCCTAACCAACAACCTGGGTTTTGAACTAGCCCCCAAAACCAACAGAGAAGGGTTTTCCTAGGATACCTTAATGTGCAACATAGATCTCAGGTTGCTAAAAACAAAACCTATCCTTAACCGAAAACCAAAACAACAAGTGCCTAGGCTGGGCCCTTGAAAACTACTAACATCCAGCCTGATTGTGGGTTTTACAATGCTCCAACAACCTGAACCAGACATCAATAAAATAAACAAAAAACAATAGCCAAGAGGGGGATTTTGAAAGGCTTCCTGAACCTTCATAATGGGTTTTAAAGTGTTTCCCATAACTACCATGAAGGGACCTGTCACCACCCAACATCTGATCAGCACTCGCATTCCAGCATGACACCTCTCCACCTCAATAAGAAAGGAAACCACGTCAATAGGAGCTGGAAGGAAAGACACCAAACATAGGGAAAATGAAGCAGATAACCCCACAAGAAAGACCATCAGCACTTGTCCCAGGTAGTCGATGGAGGATAAGATGTGGTGGAGGAATCATCACCACATCTTATCCTCCATCGACTACCCGGGACAAGTGCTATTAATACCATCCTTTTAAGGATAGGAAGCTTAGATATTTGTGAAAACTTTAGATTCAAAGATTTATATTGTAATTAATGATAAGAGTAACTAACACTTTTTTGATAGCATTAATATTGTAATTAATGCTCATCCAAAATTGTAAGGAGAAGATAGGTGCCAAAGTGATTGATTATTGGAAAGATCGAAATTGGGTGGACCCCGGATCTATTGATCCCAAACTCAAGCAGGTAATTTTAATGATCAACCACATTGTCTTAAATACTAGAAGGGAAGACCATATGGTGTGGTGTGGGACTTCCCACTTCCTGCATCATCTCCATATCCATTTATGATGTAATGACGTGCACATGTTCAGTGTTATTTTATTATTTGAAATTTATTATTATTATGTTGTTATTTATTATTATAAATATTATTATTATATTCGTAATAAAATTATTTTATTATCATACTTTAATACTCTTAAATTGAATGAGAATAATTAAATTAATATTGTTAATTTATAATTTTTCATATTAAATATATGTTTATCTATTTATATATGTAAAAAAAATAAATAATTGTAATTTAAACACTTAAAAGTCTCATATCTTAAATTTTTTAAAATTAAATAGCAAAGTCTTGCATTCATTGTATTTTATTTTTTATTTTTTTTGTAGAGATATCTTTTTCACTCAAAATAATAGAAAATAATATATTAAAAAATATTCAATAAAAATCATTAACTAACATCAATTTCTTATCTCAAAAAACATAAAATTATACTATATATAAAACAATTTTCATCAAAGAGAATGAACAATAGATTTTAATTATAGCACTTTAATAAAAATTAATAATATAAATATTAAATGAAAAAATCTAGATTCCATAATTATCATATTTAAAATATACGTCAAAAAATAATTTTATTTTAAACATTATATGAAAGAAACAAAATCTAAAAAATAGTACAAAATTAAAATAAATAATTTTTTGATAAAAATATTATAAATTTCAAGTTTAAAGGATTCTTTTATTGTTTTTTTATTTTGATAGTCCCAAAACTAAAAAACTACATTGAGAATGAAATCAATTGATCTCTATATTCGTTTCTACGATAGATGGAGGGGAGATTCATTCCTTTGTTCATTGCAAACATTTAAATGAATGTATGTCAAATATTTGTCTAGTATGCGATTTTATCAGGAACCAATAATAATTAATGGCATTTCAATTGGCAAACAAAAGATAATAAAGTGCAGAAGATCATTCAACTTTGAAAACATGTGATGGGATAAGAAGCGGTATATATTAATTATGTGATCATTATTTTAAAATGAACAAGAAAAAATAGAGTTCAAAAAATAATGTCCACTAAATTATAATAATCTTAGAAGACGGTAAACTGTTAGACATGTCAAAATTAAAATTATACTAGAGGAAAAAGACAAGTGCTATTAATACCATCCTTTTGAGGATAGGAAGCATAGATATTTGTGAAAACTTTAGATTCAAAGATTTATATTGTAATTAATGATAAGAGTAACTAACACTTTTTTGATAGCATTATTATTGTAATTAGTGCTCATCCAAAATTGTAAGGAGAAGATAGGTGCCAAAGTGATTGATTATTGGAAAGATCAAAATTGGGTGGACCCCGAATGTATTGATCCCAAACTCAAGCAGTAAATTTAATGATCAACCACGTTGTCTTAAATACAAGAGGGGAAGACCATATGGTGTGGTGTGGGACTTCCTCGGGGACTTATTCAGTCTCTTTTGTTCTCCTTTTACTAGCACAATTCAAAGATCCTACTCCTTGCTGGGCTAAGGCTTGGTATTCAGGCTCGATTCCTAAAATCAATATTTTTTTGTGGATCCTTTTAGGAAATAAGATTGTAACTACTAATAATTTGAGAAATAGGGGATTTTTTTAACCAAAAATATTCTATCTCTTTCTTAATAATGAGGAATCTGTGAACCACATCTTTTTACACTTTCCTTTTACCACTCCTATTTGGGGGATTTTTTTTCAATTGTGGGGGTTGAATTGGATTTTCCTGGAGGAAATGCATGATTGTTTAAGAAGCTAGCATTATTCTACCAATAACATCACCATAAGAAATTTGTGGAAGTTTTATTTTTCCCATATTGTTTGGGGGATATGGAAAGAAAGTAATAATAGAATATTCTGAAATGATATTAACACCTCTGAAGTGGTGTGGGTCAAGATAAAAAATAACTGTGTTGAGAATGTGATGGCCAGGGGGGTGCATTGGTGTAGCAATAAGGAGGACTTTGAGGTTCTCAAAAGATAGAATATCCCAGCCTTTTTGGGCTCCAACATCAACCAAATCAATAAATATTGTGTTGCTGGTCCTTTCCCCCTAATAACTGATTTAAGGCCAACATTGATGGTGTGGCGAAAAGAAACGTGAGACCTGCTAGTTGCGATGGTGTTACCTAAAATGGGGCTGGCTTTTACATTGGGGCAGTTGCCTATCCCTTGGGAATTCAGACCAATGATCTGGCGGAATCTATGGGCGCTCTTCAATCAATTAAATTAGCCTCTAATTTAGGGGTCAAAATGCTATGGTTGGAAGGCAACTCTAAAAAATATTATTAACTGCCTTCTAGGTAAACATCAACCTTCGTGGACTACCAAAAACATCATTTATTCTACCAGGGAGTTTCTTTAGGGGTTTAAGAAAGGCCATATTTCCCATGTTTATAGAGAATAGAGGCTACCACCATTGATAAATCAAAAAGTCATCCACAGGTCTGGGTGGTTCTTCAAGCTACCAAGATGATGGATTTCATGGAGTGCATGTACGAGAAACAACCTGAACTTATGAGAATCTCCAAGAAGGGATGCAACAAAGGTACGTTAACCATAGGCAACAGGAAGGTCAAGGTGACTGAAACTATGATTATGGAGGCAACGAATCTTCTGATAGACGACATCACATTATATAGGGACAGAAAGATTTTAGATGCTACTGTGGAGAAATTTCTGAAGGATGAGGAGGAGAAAGCTAGACTGGTGAAGGGTAGCCATACCTACTTCTCGCCAAAGGTAATTAAATTAATTTGGTGAAGGGTTTTTCTTGCTATAATGAAATTTATCACACTCGATGGTAGATACACTAGGGTTTACAACTACCATTTTGTCTTAATCACTTTAGGTATAAAGATAAAATTTATATTAAATATTATCTTTTTTGTGCCCTTAATGCAGGGATCAAGGATGCTATATCCAACCTTAGTATTAACCCAGCAATACATGAAGGTTTGATGGTGATTCTGTATGATCACATCAAGAATGCTACTGTCCAGTTGAATATAGCTGAGGTCTCTGAGTCAGAAGAGGATTTCAATGACTTTGATGATGAGGAAGGTGAAGGCTATGACATAGAAGCCGAAACAAAGGATGATCCCCAAATTCTTGGGTCGAGCCAAGAAAAATAGAAAAACAATGCATGGGAAACAAAATAAAGGGCTAGCCAAAAAGAAGCAAAGAGTGGAGGATGAGGATAGCTAGTATGAGGAGGATAATGAGACTGACAATGACATGGATACTGAAAGCGAGGAGATGCAAACTCTTGTGAACCAGAAGCAGAAAAAGAAGACTTCTAAAACTAAGGATGTGGGTACCAAGGACCGGTCGCCTCTCATGACTGATTCTAAGGATAAGGGCCTGATGGGGGAGGATACAGCCATGAAAGAAGCTCAGAGCTCTAATGTCAGAGAGGTTGGATTGGAAGTGAATCTTGAAACCACTGGTGACAAGACCCAAGAAGAGAATCACCTGGATATTGACCTCTGCATCAATAATGTCATGGAAAGCTTCAAACAGGTGCTCCTCTGGATGCATAAGGAAATTGCTGACATTAAAACCAAGCAAGCCTAGGAAGCTGGGAAAATCGTGACTTTACAAGGTTTAGGCTCAGGAAAGTTCAAGTCCCTCCCAGATTGTCTCAATGGGCTTACCAAAGCTATTGGTAATGTAGAGGAGATTATCAATGCTAAACAAAATAGTTTTCTTATCCTGGAGAACAGAGTAGGGGCCATTGAAAAAAGACTTGATGGGGTTGAGAACACACTCAACAAAATAGGTGATCAAAGTCATAAGATTCTTAAGACTGCCTTGGCTAGTATGAAGGCTCTTATCAGTAAGCTAGAGAATAACCATGGGGATAAGGTCGTGGTGGGCATTATTGATGTAAAGGATGACACCCTAGATGATAAGGAAATATGGCTTGGGAGAAGAATGCGAGCGAGAACTAAAATGATGCAAAGCCACAACAAGGAAATTGAGGATATCAAGCAGGCAACTAATAATATGGAACAACTAGAGCTGGAAGCTGCTGAAATGCTTCAAAACTTGTTTGTTGGTGTTTTGTTTGTTAGCTATTCTTTCTTAGTGTGTTGTCTTTTGTGTTTTGCTACGCTTTGATGTAAATCTTTTGATCTTTTGGCTATAATGGGTTTCAAGGCCCCATCAAAACCTGTTTTCCCATATTAAAAAACTAACACTTTTTTGGTATTAATATTCAACTCAAAAGAAAGAATATTACTGCTATTTTTTATATGCATATGCTTTTGATTAAGATAAGTAATATTTTGAAAGGGTCAAATACTTGAACCATAAAAAGGATACAACAAGAAACCTAACGAAACACAAACAAATAGCCAACCTATTGGTTTAAGAAGTGTTCCAAATCAATTTTCTTTTTCAAAATGACAAAATTGTTTTCCCGGGAATATTCACAATAGCATTTACATCTCCACCTGCAAACCTCAAACTTTTGAGAGAGGCATTGAAGGATAATATACATATGTTATACCAATGTTATTTAATTACCAAAAACAACTGATGCCATAAAATGGCAAACCAATAGTTTCATAGTACTTCAACTTCGATTAAAACACTAAATCAGTACTTCAAATGGATTATTTGTCGTTAAAAAATCTTAGAGAGAGACTAGAGAAAAGAGTTCACAAGAACGATAGCAATAATGATAACCATTGTCCATAAGAATCCCAAATGTAATGCCTTCCATTGTTTGTTTACATATTTTAAAAATGAATGGTTAATTGAAGAAAAATAGTGAGGTCAATTTTTACATTACTTCTATTATAATATTCTTGTTTTCTTAATCATAATTTATTATTTGATTACCATAAACGTGATTCTATGGGTCTGTACTATCACAGAACACTACAATTATAAATTATTTATTTATTTTATAGGTATTCTCTCCGTGGTTGCAGTATACGAGATCCTCTCCTTTGCACTAAGCCTTGCTCCACCCCTTCCACACCTACGAAATTCAGGTGGTTCGCATGATCTTCGAGTATTTGCATTAGGACAACTCCTGTTAACATATATTTAATAGGTATCCTTTGTGTGCTTGTAGTGACAGGAGATCCTCTTCTTCGCACTAAGCCTTGATCGACCTCTTCTACGCCTACGAGATTCAGACGGTACATATGATCTTCTAGTTTTTGCATTAGGATAACTGCTGCTAATATATATTTTATAGGTATCATCTCTGTGGTTGCAGTGACAGTAGATACTCTTCTGTGCACCAAGCCTTGATCCATCTCTTCTACACCTACAAGATTGAGGTTCTACGCATGATCTTCGATTTTTTTCATTAGGACGACTTCTGTTAACATATAGTTTATAGGTATCCCCTCTGTGGTTGCAGTCATGGGGGATCCTTTTCTTTGCGCTAATCCTTGAGTCACCACTTCTACGCCTATGAGATTGAGGTGGTATGCATGATCTTGGAGATTTTTCATTAGGATAGCTCGTGTCAACATAAATTTTATATGTATCATTTCGGTAGTTGCAGTGAGAAGAGATCTTCTTCTTAGGATTATGCCTTGATCCACCTCTTCTATGCCTACGAGTTTGACGTCGTACGCATGATCTTGGAGTTTTTCCAGTAGAACAACTCCTGTTAACATATTGATCATCTGGATCTTCAAATTCATTATCACAACGTTTTGGCAACTCAAATTCTTCCCTATTAACATAGCCAACCGAAACTGACGACCTTGGAAATCTCGGCGCAAATTGTGACTGTTGCCGTTCGCCTAATAAAACACGTAAATCGTCCAAGTTGTCGCAGATGTTTTCTAATGGTTCATTAAAAGTACTCTTTGCACGGGTAGATATGTAGGCATTTTCGAATAAGTAGTTACGTAAACTGTGATATTCAGTTTCTAGTTTACCTGACTCTTCTTTTAAGGCAAGCACACGGTCGCTAAGATCATCCAAACACTGGTGAAATGATTGTAAAATGTTCTCCTCTTCTCGCTGCCTCTGCTCCATTTCATATAAAATCTGCTCATCGGCCATGTTTTGGCTTTGCGTCAATACTTGTACAGCGATGATACAAGTTCTAGTTCTAATTGGTATGATAATTCTGGACTTTCTACCCTCTTTATCTATCTCTCGAAGGGGTTATTGGAGATTGAAGAGGTATATTATGCGTGCCGCTTCAACTTTTGGATTATTAAGGGAACTAAATAGAACCAAAAATAACGAAAATAATGGTAAGCGTGGCTGCTACTTAGTATACATAATAACAATAATTACTTAGTATACCAGAGAATGTCTTTATTCACAGTTACCCGATACATCAAATACAACATATACACTCATTGAAGAGACTGGGAGAAGAAGAAAGGAATAGTCACAACTGTTAGAGTTCACATCATCAACAATCTCCCACTTGAAATCCAACCCATACAACTACGAACAATGATATCCCTTGCATTTTTATGCTTAATCTCACATTGTGAGCCCTATACTAGAGGATTTTAACTTCTCACTAATCTATTAACGAACACTTTGAATTAATCTTCTCCGAGTTAAATCTGAATTAATAAAACTTAATAACTAAATATCATCAACAAAACACTGCTTGTATGTAAACTCATGCCCTCTGAATATACATTTTTTATGTATGTGACAATCCAAACTTTTATCCTCTTTGCTAAATTTAGAAAAACACTTATCTTCATCCTACCCCAAATCTACACCTCCCATGTAACTTCCAATATTTGTTACTAGGACATCTTTAGAGTGTTTAGGAACTTCTGTTTGAATATCGACAACCTCAAGATGAATTTTATATTCATATACAACTTTGCCTTGACAGAGCCTCAAGAAAAGCCTTTGAATTTCAAGTATAAGTATAACATATGGTATATTGTATTGTTTTATAGAAGGGCAGGCCTACGGTACATTCTATTAGAAAAATGATTTTTTTCATCATGCAGTTAATTTCTCCCACCATGTAGTCGGTCAAAAACTGAATTGCACGATAGTTAGATTCTCATGCATACTTAGCATGCAATAGTTTTTTGTTTTACACATGTAATAAAGTGGTCGTCAGTTTTGTATCCATGCATGCATGCATTCTAGAGCAGTTAGTTACCACCATAAAAGCTATCAAGGTAGATAATTTAGTTTACATATTTTGTATTTAATTATTTCTCCATGTAGCTGAGACTTTTGCATGTATAGTTTCCACCATAAAACTATTTTTTTAATTTTTTATCAACAATTGCTATCAAGATGGGGATAGTGCCCTATATTAAACCAAAATGAGACATACATATTGTCATATATATAACCTCCACATTTATCAAATCTATTTCTAGTACCTATTACATAAGCCTAAGCATGGTAGCCACCCGCATGCCTATGGTTGCCACCTTGTCCACATTTCCTTCTGACAACCAACCTTCTTCCTGGAGCATCATCCTTCTGAAGGGTTCCATATCTGCATTCTTGACACCAACTCTGAACACCTCCCAAGCCTCCACCATGAACTCCTCCTTCTTCATTTTGATTGCTTCAGCAGTAAGCCCGACTTCATCTTGGGGATCTAAACACTCCTTGTCTGAAGAAATACCAATGGGTTGAAGTACAGCCTGAGGATACTGGCCCATTCCTCCTCCACTTCTAGCACCGCTCCTCCTACAACTTCAATATCTTCTTCCCGAACGAAGCCCTCTAACTTTTCCACACAGGCTTCCTTTGAGGGTAAAACATCCACCAATAGACACAGGATAATCTCATATATGAAGCCGTCGCACCAATGCCTATCTTCACTAAATGCATCATCTAGAATTCCCTGGATCGCAAATTAACCTTCAATATCTATGTCAAATAGCCATTCGCATTGAGCTCCCAGAGTCTCCTCGTGGCAAAGGCAACTTAATCTGAACCTGTGAACCATCTTACTTATGCAAAGTGTTTTGATCCTGGCTATCCACTCTAATTTATAACGACCAACTGGTTCTAGAACCCTCTTGGCCATTCTAAATCATTTTGTTGTTTATTCGCGGGCTATCAAGAAACATCGAGGGTACTTCTACCTTCCCTCATGAACCTCTGGATAAGAGTGTACCTTCTCTTATCCTCATAAGCCAATCCACCTTCTGATCAGCCAATTCCTGACTTAGGGATGTGGGTTGCGTCCTCTTGCAATCTCTATAGGATATCACTATTGACTGCATTTGCAGTAGATAAGATGGTTGGCAAAAGAATGTCTAACCCATGATTAGCTAAGAGGTCCGCAACTTGGTTGCCTTCCCGGTATGTATCCTGTATCTGGTAATCCTCTAATTTTAGAAGGTTGTCATAAATTCTTGGGATCCAAGAATCCAACCTCCAATTCAAAAAGTGCTTATTAATGATTCCATTGATAACCACTTTTGAGTCTCCTTCTATCACCACTTTATTCAATCCGTTAGCAGTTGCCCATTTGAGTCCTTCCTCTAGAGCTGTAATTTCTACTATATTGTTGGATACAAATCCTGCTTGTCCACTTACCGCACCTATAAATTCGCCTTTCTCGTATCTAATAATCGCTCCATAGCCTGATAGACCTAGATTTCCTTTGCTAGCCCCATCAAAGTTCATCTTTTTCCAACCACTAGGGGGCATTCCACTTAACCCTTTTTCGACCTATAGTCTTAATTCCTTGGATATGACTGCTAATTTGTTTCAATTTCCACACCTGCTCCATTTTCCTATCCCACTTTGAGTAATATTTATATTTACTTTCGCTTATCTTGCCATTAATTATTTCTTCGATGGCCCCTTGAATTTTATTGATAAGGATGTTAACCTCATTCTCTTTTTCCCTAAAAATCCTTATGCTTCTCTCCTTCCACACATGCTACACCATCAAAGAAGGAGACGTAATCCACAAGCTACCCCATTTAGAAGATCTACCTCCTATCGGCCAAGCCTGAATGAATTCCTTGAATGAGTCATTATAAACCATTTAATTCTGAAGTTGCATCTGCAACCAGTCCCAACACTTTCTAGAAAAAGAGCAATTGTACAATAAATTATTCACTATTTCTTCCTCCATTTTGCAGAGACGACATCTATTGGGCCCCTAGATCCCAATTAACTTCAATCTATCACTAGTAAGAATTTTCCCATGTAGAGAAATCCAAAGAAAGGCCCCCGCCTTAGGTAATACCCACTTGTCCCAACATAAGGCAGTCAGCCAGTCCCCATCTTTTAGCCTCCTTCTCTGCAATTCGTATCCCAAGTTGACCTTATAACTTCCTGATTTGGATGCATTCCAGATAAGTGTGTCTTTTTCGAATGTCAAATAGATGATTTTGCTTCAGAGAATATCATTTATCTTCTCACTATTTGCAATCTGAACATTATCAAATGCCTTCCATCTAATTGGGGAATTTGCACAACACCCTTCTTGGTAATAGTCTGCCACCTGTTCACCCATAGAAGCTTCCATCTCATTTATCCAATCTAAATCATCAATTTCATCAACTAGAGCTTTATCACCATTCCATGAATCCCTTGTTGGGACTATTGTACATCTTCCAAGCCATCTTTGCCCCTAGCACCAAATTCTGCAAGTTCATCTTCCTTAGACCCGCTCCACCTTTCGTTTTGAGCATCCAGAATGTTTCCCAATTTAATAACTGGATCTTTTTTCCATCCTTCGCCTCTTCCCAGATGAAACTTTTTAATAGGCCATCCATTGGCGATAATGCCTTTTGAGGAGCCCTGTAGCATGACAAATAATAAATAGGGATGGCTGAAAGCACTGACTTGGTCATCTGTATCCGCCTCGCCTGCGAAAGCCACTTATTCTTCCATAGGGTTGTTTTGGCTCTGCATTTATTAACAACTTCTTCCCATAGCCTAAAGTCTACTTTGCCTGCAAATAGGGAACTCCAAGGTAATGGATCGGGAATGCAGCTTGGCCGAATTGCAGTACTCTGACTATTTTCTCCTATGTTTTCTTACTAGAATTTAGAAAGTAAATATGGGACTTTTGTTTGTTCATGCTTTTCCTTGATTCCTTTTCGTAAGCTTCCAATATGCTACTGATGACTAGAGCTTCTCTTTCTAATGCATAGCCAAAGAGAATGGTATCATCTACAAATTGAGAATGGGACACTGGACTCAATCTTTCACTGATTGAAAACCCTTTCCAAAGACCTTGATCCACTTTATTTTTTATCTGCTTGCCTAACACTTCTACCATCAGAACAAACAGGAAGGGCGACAAAGGATCTCCTTGTCATATCCCGTTAGAACCTTTGAAGAAACCACATGCAGAGCCGTTAACCAAAATTGAGAAGGAAATAGTTGAAATACATTGGACTATACATCTTATCCATTTATCATCAAAACCAAACTTCTTCAATACCTCTATTAAGAAACTCCACTTGACCTGATCGTAGGCCTTGGAAACATCAAGTTTAATGACCATACCTTGAAATTTAGAAGCATGCATCAAGTGGATGGTTTCAGCTACCATGATGATGCTATCTGTGATTTTATGACCTGGGATGAAGCCGTGTTGTTCTGGTGAGATAATGTTTTTGAGAATTGATTTAAGTCTGTTGGTCATCGCCTTAGATATGATTTTATATAGGGAATTGCAGAGTGAAATTGGCCTAAAATCCATGATTGATAAATAGTCTTGTTTCTTCGGAATTAAAGCAATGTTCGTGTGATTGAAATCTTTGACGAACTTCCCCTGTTTTCTAAAATCTTCTAGAATACCGAGAATATCATTCCCCATGAATTCCCAGCATCTCTGATAAAATTCCACTATGAACCCATCTGGACCTGGTGCTTTGTTAGGATGTTGATCAAAGACCACCTTTCTAACTTCAACAAGTAAAAAGGGACAACATAAAGATCGGTTATCAGCCTTTGAAATTACTTTTGGGATGATGTCTGCAAGAAATTGGGACTGTGGATTTTGAGCTATTGCATTCCCCAATAGATCTTTGAAAAAGCTTATCATTGTCTCCTCTATGGCTTCTGGGGAAGAGTGCAACTTACCTTCTAGATCAGTAATTCTAGAAATTTTGTTCTTGGATCTGAAGGATTTAATAGATGCGTGGAAAAATTTCGTTTTTGCATCTCCCTCTTTTATCCAGAGCTCCCTAGATTTATCACGCCAAAAAACCTCTTCTTTGTGAAGAATTTCTGCCAATTCCTGCTTGAGTGAGACTTCTCTATTGTACATGTCATTTGTCATCCCAACAGAGATGGTTATCCTATTAATTTGATTAAGTTCCTCCTCTATTCTATTTCTTTCTGCAAAGATATTCTTAAATGAATCTCTATTCCAAATTTTGATCTTTTCCTTTATAACTTTTAATCTTTTTACGAAACAAAAGCTCGGGGAGCCCCCAAAGATATTACTATCTTCCCACCATTCCTTAAGAAGTGATAAAAACTTAGGGTCTCTCCACCACATACTTAGGAATTTGAAGCTGCTTCTTTCTTTGTTAAATGTTTCACTCAATTTGAGTTCAACTGGAAAATGATCTGAGAGTGATATAGGAAGAATTAAAGCTTCTACCTGAAAGGACGACTTCAACTAGGCTTCACCAATAAGATGCCTATCCAACCTTTCCGAAATATGTGCAAATTTGGCTCTTTTGTTCATCCAGGTGAGATCCATTCTTAGGAACTACATCCATCAAATGATTTTTCATTACAAATTCTCTAAAATCTTCCATTATCTTGTTTGACATTCTCAATCCTCCTTTTTTCTCATCCAGATCAAGCAAGGCATTGAAATCGCCAACCACTACTACCTTATTATTACAAATTTCCATCATTTTTTTTGTGAGAGTTTGCCATGTCTCCTATTTTTCCAATGTTTTGATTGGACTATAGACATTAATTAGTGGAAAGTTCAATTCCTCCTTAAAGTTGAAGATAGAGAAAATCATCCAATGTTTTGCCTTTTCCAGCAAGGTTATTCTGACTTTTGCATGATTTCAAATGACTCCCAATCCACCAACGGCCCCTAAAGCTTCTTGAAAGATGCCTTCCTAAACTTTAAAATAACTAATGAAACTAGAAGGCTTTTCTTCATTGAACTTCATTTCGTGTAAGGCAATAATATCACTACTAATTCTAGCCAATGCTCTTTTTACCAAGCGTCTTTTGTCAGGGGTCGATAGGCCCCTGACATTCCACGTGGTGATTTTCATATTTTGCCAGGGGAAATTCCTTCTCCCCTAGCTTTTCTCATGAAATCAAAAACACTGACAATTCCTTTCTCCTTGGCACTTTCTTCTCTCTTTTGACGGTTACTTCTCCTTCCCCTGGAACCTTTGCCCTTTCCCAGGAGTATGTTCGCCGATTGGCTAATGCATCTTGGATCAACATTTTCCAATGCATCCTCTTGATCACAATCTTCGACAAATTCTTTATCCAATTCAAATTCTGTATCTGATAGGCCTTTTCTCATATAAAATGTTTTCTGTGGTGAAAAGGCAACCCCTCCGTCCTCTGATCTTATCACTGCTTCTTTATAGGAACCCTCACCTACAACTTGAGAGATATTCTCTTCAATAGGCCTTTTCTTCGCCTTCAAATTTTTCTCTGCAATCTTTGCCGATGAATTTCCCACCTTTTCTTTATTTCTCATGGAATTTTCTACATTTACCTCAACCTCCAAATCCCCAACTATTTTCTCTATCTTTTTCCTCCATAGTTGCTCTGGGTTCCTAACAAGTTTCCTGGCCTTCCTAAAAAACTTTCTACAATCCTCTCTATCGTACGATTTGTTACCACATCTAGAACAAACTCTCCTTTCTTTTTTGATTTCTAGATGTTGTCTCCATATATCATTAGTAGTTTGTAAATAGATATATTCAGGAATTTTGTTAACTGCCGCAACTTTGATTTTAACCAATTTGCAAAGTTCTCCCTCATCATTGAAGTTGATTTCTAACACTGATCCTAATGTCCTACCTATCTTTCCCAAATAGGATTCTTCCCAATACTCTATTGGCAGATTATATATGTTTATCCATATTGGGTTTGAATACACTAACAGTGGGATTGGATTGAAGTTGGGCTTCCAAGGCTGTAAATATACCGCATGCTTATCTGCATACCATTTCTCTTGATTGAGAATGCGCTTTCTTTCCGCTGAATCTTCAAACAACACCAGAAAGAAACCCTTTGGGATAAATTTGATAACAACGCGGTTACCCCAACTCTCTGCCACCCATAATTTTATGTTTTTTCCAAGACCAATTAAGGCCAATGATTCTTGCGATTATAGCATGGTTATTCCACAGTTGACTGTCTTCATCAATTTTCTCCCTAAGATCCACCACCGTCTGCTCTTCCTCCAAATCTTGCCCTTTCTTTGGATTGCCTATGTTGCGTCCTGTTCCACCATTAATCTCCAACCATTTTTGTAGAGCCTTCATCGCACAATTGTAGCATGTTTGTTTTTAGTTTTATTTTTTGTTATATTTTTCATCTCTACCTTCAAAATTGGTATCAAACCTAAGGCTAAATGTTTGTGCAAATCTAAGTTATTTTTTGGTTTAGAATTTTTCTGAGAAAGGAGATTGTTGTAGCGAGTCATGGCAACAAATAATGGTCAAATTCAATCTCAAATACTAATTTTCAATGGTATGTATTATGAGTTTTGGGCAATTAAAATGAACACTTCATTTTTCTCACAAGATGTTTGGGATTTGGTAGAGAAAGGTTTTGCAGAACCACGAGATGAAGAAGCTTATCAGAGATTACAACAAGCAGAAAAAGATCAGCTTAGAGATAATAGAAAAAAGGATGCAAAAGCCCTATTTTTAATTCAGCAAGGAATGGATGAGTCAATCTTTCCTAAGGTTTTAGCAGCAACAAGATTGAAGAAAGCATGAGATATTCTAGAGGCATCCTATCAAGGTAATACGAAGGTGAAAGTGGCTAAACTACAATCTCTTCGGAGAAAATTTTGAAAATTTGGGAATGAAAGAACCCGAGTCTGTAGACCAATTTATGAATCAAGTATTGAATGTTGTGAATCAAATTAGATCTAATGGAAGAGAATTAAGAGATCAAAAGGTGATAGAAAAAATTCTCATGAGTTTGCCTAGTAAATTTGACTCTATAGTTGCAGCAATTGAAGAATCACAAGATTTGTCACAGTTATGAGTAGATGAGTTAATGGGTTCTTTATTTACACATGAATCAAGATTGAATAGAAACAACAATACCTATTTTGAGAATTTTTTCAAAGCATAGGTTTCATCAAGAAAAGGAACAGGAAGACCAAATTCCTAAGGAAGAGGAAGAGGCAGAGGTGGACAGATGAATACAGATAAAGGAGAAATGACCAATCAATATCGTAATTTCGATAATAGAGGACGAGGTAGAAACCAATCTAAAGAAAAATCATCAAAGTTTGATAAATCCAATATTCAATGCTACTATTGTAAGAAGTATGGCCATTTTGCATATGAATGTAGAAAGAAACAAGCAAAATTTGAGAAAACTGTAGCAAAATGTTTAGATTTATCTGATAATAATTCAGGTAGTTTATTTATAACATGAAATGTGGCATAAGAAATCTCTAAGGATGTATGGTTTTTAGATAGTGGATGTACTAACCACATGATTGGTAATAGAGAACTATTTTCTAATTTGGATGATCTTGTGAAATCTGAATAAAACTTAGGAAATGATATTGTAGTATCTGTAATGGGGAAAGGTGTAATAAATGTGTTGACTAAAAATGGAGAAAAAAGATTTATCCCTAATGTTTATTATGAGCCTAGATTAAAAAACAATCTAATGAGTGTTGGTCAATCAATCAAAAAATCATACAGAGTTCTCTCTAATAATGATGTTTGCACAATCTTGGATAGAAATCCTAGTGAGAGGTTTCTTGTCAAGGTCGAAATGACCAAGAACCAGATGTTTCCCCTTCATGTACATGGAATAGAGGAGGCTAATTTCAAGGCATAAATTTTAAACCAGACATGGCTCTGGCATTTGAGGTATAGAAAAATTAATTTTGTTGGCTTGAATTTATTGCAGAGGAAGAATATGGTAAACAGTTTGCCACCTATAATGCACCCTACTATCTCTTGTTAAAGTTGTATAATGTTAAAACAACATAGAAAAATATTTCTTGTACGAAGTTCAAATAGAGAAAGAGTGCCTTTGGAGCTAGTCCACACTGATATATGTGGACCAATGTAAACCTCATCTTTAGGAGGAAGTCTATATTTTTTTATATTTATTGATGATTTCAACACAAAAAGTTGCATATATTTTTTGAAGGAGAAGTTTGATTCTTTCAATAAATTTAAGGAGTTCAAATCAATGGTAGAAAAACAAAGTAGACTCTTCATCAAGGTACTCGGATCTGATAGAGGTGGTGAATATAGTTCTAATGAATTTTTGGATTTTGCAGAGATCAGGGGATCAAGAAATAGTTCACAACAAGGTACACGCCACAGAAGAATAGTGTAGTAGAGATGAAAAATAGAACCATAGTAGAGATGGCAAGGAGTATGCTAGAAGCTAAAAAAAATTATATGATTTTTGGGATGAAGTAGTAGTATGTGTCGTTTACATTCTGAATAGAAGTCCTACAAAGAGTGTTAAAGACATAATCCCTCAAGAAGCATGGAGTGGTAAGAAACATTCTATATCGAATCTAAGAATCTTTGGATGTGTTGCATATGTTTTAGTTCCAACTAAAATAAGTAGAAAATTGGATGCTCAGAGTGAAAAATCTATTTTTATTCATTATAGAGAGCAGTCAAAATCTTATAGATTATATAACCCATTTTCAAAGAAGACGATTGCTAGCATGGATGTCATTTTTATGGAGGAAGAAGCATTGGATGGAAATATTGATAGATTAGTCACAATTGGAGCAGCAATACCAAATAATGAAGAAGAACAAGAAGAGCTAGTTGATCAGCCAAATCAAGTAGGACTAAGTACTCCACCAAGAAATCTTGTGCAAGGTCAATCATAAAAACATGCAGAGCATCCCACACCAAAAGTAGGTAATGAGACGACTCCTACATTTATTAAATAAAAAGGTAAGAAAATGAGAAGATTGAAAGAGATATATGAACAAGGTGAAGAATGATTGGATTTTAGTTCAAATTTTTCTTTATTCTCTTATGATCCTATGTGTTTTGAAGAAATAGTTAAGGAGGAACATTGGATCAAGGCCATGGATGAAGAGATTGATTCCATTGAAACAAATCAGACTTGGGAGCTTGTTGATCTACCTAAAGCATGGAATACCAGGATTGATTCATACATGACAAGCAATGGTTTCTGTAGAAGCAGTTATGAGCCCACTCTATACACAAAGATTAATAATGAATGTCGGATTTTGATTGTGTGCTTATATGAAGATGATTTGATTTTCACTGTAAATTTGTATGTAGACAACTCTAAATTAGTAATAATGAAGGAATTTGAAATGACAGAATTGGGTTTGATGGGAAATTTCTTAGGCATTGAGGTAGTTCAATTTGATAGAGGAATTTTTATTTGTCAATCTAAGTATGCCAAGGATGTATTGAGAAAGTTTAATATGTTGAATTCAAAACCAGCACCAGCCCCAGTTGCAACAAGAATAAAATTAAGCAGAGAGGACAAGGGGTCAAATGTTTATCCAACTTTATTTAAGAGGCTTGCTGGAAGTCTCATGGATCTCACAACTACAACACCAGACATCATGTATGGTGTTAGTTTAATATCAAAATTTATGGAGTCACCAAAAGACTCACATTGGCAAGTTGGAAAGAGGATATTGAGATATGTTGCAGGAACCAAGGGATGTGGAATTTTATATTGCACCACTAATGAGTTTGATTTGATTGGTTATATTGATATTGATTTTGTATGTAATATTGATGATAGGAAGAGCACTTCTGGATATATCTTTCATTCTGATACATCTGCAATCTCATGGGCATCAAAGAAGCAGTTTTTAGTGACCCTTTCATTAGCTGAAGCTGAATATGTAGCAGCCACATCAGCAACATATCAAGCAATATGGATGTGGAGAATTTTGAAGGATCTATCGCATGCTCAAGAAGACTCTACACCAGTGTTCTGTCACAACAAATCAGCACATTGATACGAGATATCACGTCATCAGAGAATTGGTCAACAATGGAGAAATCCATCTTGAATTCTACAAATCTGAAGATCAGTTAGCTGATATTTTACTAAAGCACTACCTAGAGAAAACTTTGAATATCTACAAGAAAATTTGGGAATGATTGAAACTAAAATTGTGAGTGGAAGAAATTAAGGAAGAATGTAAGAAGACTGAGTTTTTTCATCATACAATTAATTTCTCCTTCATCCTACAATTAATTTCTCCCACCATGCAGTCGGTCAAAACCTAAATTGCATAAAATTTAGATTCTCATGCATACTAAGCATGAAATAGTTTTTTGTTTTACGCATATAATAAAATGGTTGTCAATTTTGTATCCATGCATGCATGCATGCTAGAGAAATTAGTTACCACCATAAAAGCCTATAGGGTATACAATTTAGTTTGCAAATTTTGCATTTAATTATTTCTCTATGCAGCTGAGACTTTTGCGTGCATAGTTTCCACCGTAAAACTGTTACCTTTCCATGACTTAGCTAATTAATAGATAGATATTCTAGAAGGTTGATGAATCCTCTATTAATAAAAAGGTGTTGTGATCAGTTCTGTGTATGATTAATAAAAAGATTGTTTTTCTATTTGCTGTAGCTATATGAGTTTTGTGTTGTAGCATGTTTGTTTTTAGTTTTATTTTCTGCTATATTTTTCATCTCTACCTTTACATTCTGAGCCATAGTGACAAGAACTATGCCATGGTCTACGACTGCTGACCCAGGGATTATTTCAAACAGTTCATGGGCCCCGTTAAGATACCCACATCTTGTGTATGCCACGACAATACCAGTCCATGAGACCAAATTCTTTTCACTATAAGATAATTCATTTTCATCTACATTAAAAAATTCAGTATCGGTTGCCTCCAGGATGGTGCTATAAAGAAATGCATCATTATTCTAATTCTTGGAAGTTGGTGAATTTGAAACCGCGTGATTGGGCCTGATCTTTTGCGGTTGCAATTGTAAATCACCTACCCCTTCTACAATACAAATTTCTTTAATTTCATCCATACCAATCGTACACACCGTAGTCTTTCCCCGATGTTGAACTACCTAAAGGGTAGCCAAAAGGCCTTTCTCAAAATCGTGTAGGATGGATATTGCAGAATCGAAAGGAACTCCCCTATTCATGTCTTTTATACTCATATCCATTAAATCTATCCATGGCTTTAAAGACTTCTTCTATGATTGTCATGGTCACCAAGGTAGAGCCCCGATTCACCTACTCTATGCTTACAAACAACCCCATGGGAAGAAGCCTTTTCTTCATGTTCCAATGGAGAGTTTGAATCTCTTCGCCAACACTTTTGAGAGACTCCTTGATTCCTTCTAAAGTTCTGGTCTCAACCTCTAGTACAACACCTTGGTCTATTCGTTTTCTTCCACCACTTACTCTTCGACCAACATATACCAAAGATAAACTTCACATCACATCAAATGTATATCGATTTTTCCAATGAGAACACTTTACATCACCTCCCATGTATCTACTAATGATTTATCCTTCCTTATATATCACCCACAATATCCCAAAGTATAAATTATGTCAGCTCAATTAGTACCTAATGAATGGATTGTGTAACATAACATAGGTTGCCCTCAAATGTATTTATCATCATCAAAAATAGGTTGTAGATGAATCCAATACTTAGTTAAAAACCAAACATATCATACTATATCCTTCAAAGCTGAAGAAAAAGGCCAAGATTTTGAAATTTAAGGAACATACCACATCGGCTCAAATATCAACACTATTGTGCTCACTATTTGTCTTCATGCCATTGAAGAGATTCAAAATATTATGCGGATCAAGATGAAAGCACTAAGATAATCTAAAACCTTTCTACAAATATCTCCTAGAGTAATCAATCAACAAGTTCTCACAAAAAAGAACAACATTTTTCAACTAGTAAACATTGTGCTAACTAGGCATACTGTAGGACATCAGCATAGTAAATATTGTGTGTTGGAGCACTGAAACACCTAAAATTCATATCAGGTATCCAATACACCATTCTTAACATCCTCCCAAAACCACACAACCATACCAATCACCACAATAGAATGTATACAATTCTAGTGATCCTACTTGGACATGTTTCACTGTCAAACAATGATCTGCGGAGCAAAACCTTATTTCTATAGAGCATATTATGACTTGAAAACTTGACAGTAGGCCCCTAACACACTACCAATCTTAGATATTGAAGCACACAATTAGAAGATGCAATGTGGTAAAGTGCAGAGAAATTTACCAACATGCAGTCATAAGGAAATAGATTGTTCTATACCTATCAACAAATTTCTTCAATCCTCTAATTATGAAGATGAACTCAAATGCCATCCAAATGACTTCTTTAACATCTAGAAATCAACCAAAGTAACTGCATCATATAACCAAGACATAACTCATGTGTATCAATACATACCACCTATATTAGACTAATATATTTTTATTTGATGTAACTCCATACTATCTTCTATGCCTAACCAATTTGCACGGGCACAATTGCTCTCAATTTGCTTAACACACATCATCTGATACATCAATGGACCACCATACATACTCGAATCATCTCCTCAATGGCAACACATATTGTCAGACATCAAGTTGATGTCAATGACAACACATTGTGTCAACAATGTCTCGGTTTGTCATTGATGGTAATACTACAGCATATATCAGTAAATCTACATATCTACATACTCTCCCCCTTTCACCAATATCGACATTATTTATCTAGTATCTCTTTCATATTTTAACTATCTAGCATCTCTCCCCATTTGAAATCAAGGACAAAGACATAATATTTACATCATCCAAAACAATATTGCATATGCTCCCCCTAACAATGTACATTCATTAGAAACTTCTCCCCCTTAAATAGAGATCCCTCCAAAGACAAAACCAATATTATATACAAAAATCTTAAACTATAAACCCAAAAATCACTGTATTCTATTGCAAAATTGTACAACCCAAAGTATTCTTATATATGCCTTAGCTCAATAGGGTATGGGGTGAAATTGAAGGTTTCGATGCTCTTTCTATTGAATCTATCCCACGTAAATTTAATTATAAATTTGATTCTCTAGCCGTGTCAGCTTCTCTCTTGATTTGCCATCCTAAATTCATAGTAGATAGTTACAAGGTGGAGTTAGTATATAGACCAAGTGTCCCTGATAACTCAAAATTTTGGGAGGTCTTTGAAAATGATAAGCACATCAAAAACTTTCTACATTGCGCTGAGATGTTCATAACAAAATTCTTTGAAGGTTTTGAAACAAAATGTAAGGATTTCTCTCCAGTTCAAGGAGAGAAACCACGAGATGAAATTGTTCAGCTAAAATAGGTTGTAGATGAATCCAATACTTAGTTAAAAACCAAACATGTCATACTATATCCTTCAAAGCTAAAGAAAAAGGCCAAGATTTTTGAAATTTAAGGAACATACCACATCAGCTCAAATATCAACACCGTTGTGGTCACTATTTGTCTTCATGCCATTGAAGAGAAATTCAAAATATTATGCGGATCAAGATGAAAGCACTAAGATAATCTAAAACCTTTCTACAAAAATCTGCTAGAGTAATCAATCAACAAGTTCTCATAGAAAAGAACATCTCTCAACTAGTAAACATTGTGCTAACTAGGCATACTATAGGACATCAACATAGTAAATACTGTGTGTTGGAGCACTGAAACAACTAAAATTCGTATTAGTTATCCAATACACCATGCTTAATATCCTCCCAAAACCACACAATCATACAAATCACCACAATAGAATGCATACAATTCTAGTGATCCTACTTGGACATGTTTCACTGTCAAACAATGATCTAAGGAGCAAAACCTTATAACTTTTACTATAGAGCATATTATGGCTTGAAAACATGACAGTAGGCCCCTAACACACTACCAATCTTAGTTATTGAAGCACACAATTAGAAGATGCAATGTGGTAAAATGCAGAGAAATTTACCAACATGCAATCATAAGGAAATAGATTGTTCTATACTTATCAACAAATTTCTTCAATCCTCTAATTATGAAGATGAACTCAAATGCCATCCAAATGACTTCTTTAACATATAGAAATCAACCAAGGTAACTGCATCATATAACCAAGACATAAATCATGTGTATCAATACATAACATTTATTTTAGACTAATATATTTTTATTTGATGTAACTCCATACTATCTTCTATGTCTAACCAATTTGCAGGGGCACAATTGCTCTCAATTTTCTTAACACACATCATCTGATACATCAAATCATCTCCTCAATGGCAACACATATTGTCAGACATCAAGTTGACGTCAAGGACAACACATTGCGCCAAGAATCTCTCGGCTTGTCATTGATGGTAATACTACAACATATATCACTAAATCTACATCTCTACATACTCTCCCCCTTTCACCAATATCAACATTATTTATCTAGTATCTCTTTCACATAGAACCTATCTAGCATCTCTCCCCATTTGACATCAAGGACAAAGACATAATATTTACATCATCCAAAACAATATTGCATATACTCCCCCTAACAATGTACATTCATTATAAAATCCCCCCCCTTCAATAGAGATCCCTCCAAAGACAAAACCAATATTATATACAAAAATCTTAAACTATAAACCCAAAAATCACAGTATATTCTATTGCAAAATTGTACAACCCAAAGTATTCTTATATATGCCTTAGCTCAATCTTAAAGGTAAGATTTAGTAATTACTCGTATTCTAAGGAGAGCCACTCTTACCATAATTTTGATTGTTTTAATTTTATTAGGCCGCTTAGATAATAATCCAAAAGTTGAAACGACAAGGACATTTACCTCTTGAATATCCTTTCAACCCTTTTGAAACATACATAAAGAGCGTAGAGAACACCACAGAATTCTCATCTATTAGAACTAGATCTAGTATCATCACTGTACAAGTATTGAGGCAAAAACAAAACATGGCCGATGAGCAGATCCTATATGAAATGGAGCAGAGCCAGCAGGAAGAGGAAAACATTGTACAGTCACTTCACCAGCGTTTGGAAGATCTTGGCGACCGTGTGTATGCCTTAAAAGAAGAATCAACCAAATCAGAAATAGAATTTCATCGTTTATGTAACCACATACTGGATAATGCCTCCATATCTCCCCGTACAAAGAGTACGTTTAATCGACCATTAGATAAAATCTGCGACAATCTGGACGATCTACATGTTTTATTGAGGAAACGGCAATGGTCACATCCTGCGCGTACATTTCCAAGGTCATCGATTTCAGTTGGTTATCTTAATAAGAAAGAGTTTGAGTTGCCTATTGGCTGTAGTAATGAATGTGAAGTTCCAAACAATGAATATGTTAACAGGAGGGATCCTAATGCAAAAACTAGATCATTCGTACCGCCTAAATGTGGTAGGCGTAAAAGAGGTGTGTCAGCGTTTACTGCAAAGAAGAGGTTATGCTCTCACTGCAACCACAGAAACCATACGTATAAGGAATAGTTTGAGTTGCCAATACGTTGTAGTTATGAATGTCAAGATCCAAACGATAGATATGTCAACCAAGATACTAATAGGATTTGTCCTAATGGAGAAAGTAGAAGACCATGCGCACCACCTGAATCTCGAAGGCGTAGAGGACGTGGATCAAGGCCTACCGCAAAGAAGAGGATTCGTTCTCACCGCAACCACAGAGATAATACCTATTAGATATATAAATAAATAATTTTTCCATTGTAGGCTTCTATCCGTGAATAGTATCACAGACGCATATTATCATGTCATGTGAATTGTGGTCATTTTATTGGTATCACTTGTTTGGGCTAAGGGGTTTGTTTTTTCAACCTTCCCTTCTTGGTAGCTATGGTTTCAACCCTTTATCTATCTATTGTTAATGAGAGTTTTTGTATTTCTATGAATATGCATTCTTCTATGAAAGAGAACTTTCTTTTTAGAGTTGGATCTTCACTAGCGGTTGTTGGTTGGCTTTTGTTGCATTTTGTGCGCTAGTTACCATTTAGAGAATTAATAAGAGGGGTATCTACTTCCCTTGTCCCTACGTCTATTATGGTCACTAGCTTCCTTTTGAGAGTGTTGTTTTCTTCTTATTTTTTAGTGGTACTACTAACGATAGACTTATTGAGGTTGGCTGTGATGTTTGTTTATAGGGATTTGTACTAGTATAATGTTTAGAGATGCCTTTAAAAACCCTTTTTATTCTAGAGCATCCTTTGGTCATATATTTAGAGGTTGATGACACTGTCATTGTTTTTTCCTATCTCAATGTGGCTAGTGATATTGTAGACAATGGACCTATTGATATAGTCCAATATGTTCTATCTATATGAATCACTATAGGTAAACGTTTAGAGGTGCCTTTTGAAACCCTTTGGGTTGTTTTGTTCTAGTCCATTCCTTAGCTATCCTATTTAGTGTTTGTCTAAAATGGCTAGGTTATTATTCTACTATAAGGTTTCTAGGTAACTTCCAAAACTAGTTATTTTTTAGAGCTTTGTGGTTTCCTTCATTGTCTAAGAATGTCTCTGTAAAATGCCCTTAGACAAAAGGTTGTAGAAAGGCTTTCAAAATCTGCTATTTGTTTATTGTTTTCTTAACTGATTTGTTTCTTGTGTAAGGGTTGTTTTTTGGAAGATGGTTAGGGATTCCTCCCTAAGCCCTTTAGTTATGAAAATATCATGTTTTTGGAGATTTCAAAACCCTTGTTCCTACCTATTGGTTAATCCAATCAAAATCCCCTCCTTGAAAAAGGGTTTACCCTTTTTTTATATTTGGGGGTCTCATTTCTCATGAGCTCCTTTGGCTTGTCTACCTGGTTGGCTATTATGTAAAGGTTAAGGCCATCTCATTTCTTTGATCAAACCCTTGAAAGTAGGGTTTCAGGATAGATTTTAGAAAAATAATCACAAAATACTCAAATCTTAATGAAATATTATTAAACTGGTTTCTATAGAAAGGTGATTCAACTAGATTTCAGATGGCACTAGTCTCACATCCCTATTCAATTGTACAAGAGAGTTATGAATGCTATAGCAGCTAAAAACCACAAAACAATCTGGAAACAAGGCTTTATTTTTGTATTATTCTTCTTGTCTTCAACCAAAAACTCCCTAACAACCATTCCTTGACCCAAAAGAGGCTATTTAAACCTTTTTACAACCATTTCCAATTGTCCCTAACTTATTTTTTAATAGGTGACTGTTGGTTACAAAGAAATGCTCATTAATATGGCAATTTTGTGAAAGTTGCATAGCAACTTTTGTAGAAAGCTGACAACTTTGTTCAAACTCAAAAAAATGACTCAAACCCACCTATACTCACCCTAGACATATTAAAATAGACTTAAAAGGACTTATTACATCAATTCCATCACTTGGAGTACTTTCACCATGATTGACCACATTTGGCCCTTGTTGGTCTACATATGATGATTGGCTTGAAAGCCTTACAAATTGAATTGTATGACCTTGAAAATGAAATTTTATTTATTAAAATTGGTCCTTATGATCTTATTATGTGTCCACAAGACACATTTAAAGAAATAATTACAATAAATCTTTCATGAGGCATAAGAGTGACTACTAACCATAGACCTATTGAGGTTGGTTGTGATGTTTGTTTGTAGGGATGTCTACTAGTATAATGTTTAGAGATGCCTTTAAAAACCCTTTGAAATTTTTTATTCTAGACCATCCTTTGGTCATAGATTTAGAGGTTGATGTCACCATCATTTATTTTTCCTATCTCAATGTGGCTAGTGATACTGTAGGCAATGGACCTATTGAGATAGTCCAATATGTTCTATCTATATGAATCACTATAGGTAAACGTTTTAGGGGTCCCTTTTGAAACCCTTTGGGTTGTTTTGTTCTAGTCCATTCCTTAGCTATCCTATTTAGTGTTAGTCTAAAATGGCTTGGTTATTATTCTACTACAAGGTTTCTAGGTACCTTCCAAAACTAGCTATTATTTAGAGCTTTGTGGTTTCCTTCGTTGTCTAAGAATATCTCTATACAATGCCTTTAGACAAAAGGTTGTAGAAATCCTTTCAAAATCTGTTATTTGGTTTATTGTTTCCTTAACTGATTTGTTTCTTGTGTAAGGGTTTTTTTTTGGAAGATGGCTAGGGATTCCTCCCTAAGCCGTTTAGTTATGAAAATGTCATGTTTTTGGAGATTTCAAAACCCTTGTTCCTTCCTATTGGTTGCTCCAATCAAAATCCTCTCCATGAAAAAAGGTTTAACCTTTAATTTTTATTTTGGGGGTCTCATTTCTCATGAGCTCCTTTTGCTTTTCTACCTAGTTGGATATTATGTAATGGTTAAGGCCATCTCATTTCTTTGATCAAACCCTAGGAGGTAGGGTTTCAGGATAGATTTTAGAAAACTATTCACAAAATACTCAAATCTTAATGAAATATTATTAAATAGGTTTCTATAGAAAGGTGATTCACGTAGATTTCAGATGGCACTGGTGTCACATCCTGATTCAATCGTACAAGAGAGTTATGAACATTATAGCAGCTAAAAACCACAAAACAATATGGAAACAAGGCTTTAATTTTGTATTATTCTTCTTGTCTTCACCCATAAACTTACTAACAACCATTCCTTGACCCAAAAGAGGTTCTTTAAACTTTTTTACAACCATTTCTAACTCTCCCTAAACTATTTTTGAATAGGTGACTGTTGGTTACAAAGAAATGCTCATTAATATGGCAATATTTGCAAAAAGTTGACAACTTTGTTCAAACTCAAAAAAATGACTCAAATCCACCTATACTCACCCTAGACATATTAAAATAGACTTAAAAGGACTTATTACATAAATTCCATCCACTTGGAGTACTTTGACCATGATTGACCACATTTGGCCCTTGTTGGTCTACATATGATGATTGGCTTGAAAGCCTTACAAATTGAATTGTATGACCTTGAAAATGAAATTGTATGTATTAAAATTGGTCCTTATGATCTTATTATGTTTCCACAAGACACATTTAAAGAAATAATTACAATAAATTCTTCATGAGGCATAAGAGTGACTAGGTGCTCTTGCACCATACTCCCCATGGAAATGAAACTCAAGTCCCTTGAGTGAGGACCTGCAACAAGATAATGTTTTATATTTTCCATCTCTGATCTCCAAATTTTTCTCTCATGTGGTGTACCTTTCCAATGAGCTAGGTACTAAAAGCATGCACCGACTCTTGATCCTGCACAAACATTCTATCTCATCTTTAATCTTGGTTTGCCCATTCTCTTGCAAAAAGATAATTAATGCCCTTTCGAATCTAATATTCCTGAAACCTGCACTGAGACAAATACAATAACAACTTCATAGATAAAAACAATTTGATTAGTATCAATGTCATACATGAAATTTTTGATTTGCTTCTTAAATCTCCTAGGTGCCTCCTACCACATGACATTGCCTAAGGGAGTTATCTAAATTATTTTATCATAATCTTATCATCAACCTGGTCCTCTTTTAGTAAGTTTGTAAGAAAATTGGGAAGACCAACCAATGATCTTTGACCATCTTCTTCTAAGGAAATTGGAAAATGTGAGAAGAGTCCTACTTGGGAGGGGAAGAACTCTTAACTTAGATTCATTGCCAACTCTCCAATCTTGGAGATCAAGAGTTTTGAAGGATTTGAATTTTAGAAGAAAAATTTAGCTAAGGGAAGGAAGCTTGTAGTTGGTGGGATGTTTGATTTTCTTGGGTTGGAAGGTCTTCATCAAATATTCATCACCACATTCCATTTGCAGGAGTTGAGGTTCGTGCATGTCACCTTAAAAATTAAGTGTGTTTTCTTGTTGTTTTATGTCTAAATCTTGAAGTTTGAAAGTGTTTTTGTGCGAGATTCATGACTTTGAGTTATTGTGATTTTGATGTGTTCTTGCATATTTTTGTATTCATTTCATATGGTTGTATATAAATGGGAGTTAAGACCACACTCACCCTTGGGGGGGCATAGTAGTCCTGGGGTGAAGGGAGTTTGATAGCCTTAGGGTGTAGATCTTTGTTCGGGGAAGAGAGAGAAACTTGGATTTGGGATCCTTGTTGCATTTTGTTATTATTTTTATAAATTTGGGGGCAATAAGGAGGGATTGGCATGTTTTCGTTTGTGGGTCATAAGGGGTTTTGATTTGGGTCATGAGAGACCAAGTCAAAGGAAAGAAAAGGGAGGGAGAGGGAGAGGGAGAGGGAGAGAGAGAGAGAGAGAGAGAGAGAGAGAGAGAGAGAGAGAGAGAGAGAGAGAGAGAGAGAGAGAGAGAGAGAGAGAGAGAGAGAGAGAGAGAGAGAGAGAGAGAGAGAGAGAGAGAGAGAGATTGTTGTTTATGATGAAATTTAATGGTTAATGTTATGGATGTATTTGTTTCTCATTTCTATGGCAGATCACCCCTTTGATTTGGTCCATCTTCACCCCTATATTTCAAGTCATATTTGTCATTGTGCAAGATTGGAGAGATGGGAGTTTTGTGTTGATTCTATAAGTTGCTGAAATATGGTTTTTTATGTGTAAGTATGGCTGTAACTTGTTTGGTACCTAGATCTCCCTAGCTCGTGGGTGGCCTCTTGTCGGCCTAGGTTGGGAGGCGAGCCTCTGTTGTCACAATCAAAGAGTTACTTTATTATAGGTCTGCATATTGGTTGTAGAAGATTGAAGGAAAAAAAATGGGTTAACTACCTATGTGGATAATTGAAGAGTGTTATCAAGTCGTATCCTCATGATTGTTTCAGATTATGGTACTTTTTGTGTGATTAGTGAAATTAAATAAAAAAGGGTTGTAAAAGGGAAAAGAAACCTATGTATTTCACTTTCCTACTATTGAAATTTTTTTTTTAAATTATGTGAAAAGAATGTATATGTTCCATTAAGTTTATTTACTTAGTAGCAAAGAAAAAGAGACAAGGAATATGTAGTTAAGTCTGTTGTAATCTTTATTTGATAAAGAATACAAAGCTGGAAAAATATTTACCTTTTAATGGTATTGAGATGTTAATTTTCAGATTTAAGCTAATGTGGAAATCAATGAAACCATGCAATTTCCTAAACTTGTATTGCATTATATACATTTCGTTATCAACTCATTGTTAGTTTTCATTCCTAGATGATTATTTCAAATGTCAACTTGAAAGGGAAGAAAATTCCTAAATCTGCATCTTGCATTAACGTCTAAATGAGTGTTAGCATGAGATTAATCTTTATTTAAGTCTGATTCTAAACTTAGGTAATGTTCTGCATTTTAAGATATTGAAAGATTATTCTTACAAAAATAAAGAAAGAGCTTCCTTCTATTATCTGCTTTTACATTTATAACAATCTAGAAAAATAGATTGCTTTGAGAAAATAATATTGTAGTTAGATTTAATCCAAGATTAAAAGAAATGGTATAACAACAATAGGAAAAGGTTCTTTATAATTTCCTGTTTTACATTCCATGTCATTTAGTCAGAAAATGAAATGAAAGAACATTAGATTTAAAAAAAACATTAGGAACTAGATAAAATTATTTGAGAACTTAGTATTCAAGTCCTCTGTTTTATTTTATTTTTTGGGCTTGAAAGGAGGAAGGATCTCCATAGTAGGGATTCCTCCTCTCTTTCTCATTCCTCTTTTATAACTCTTTATTTAATCATATATTGGATCAACATTAAACCAAAAAAAAAAAGAGATCTAAAGAACCTACATCTATGTATGTTTATGTATGTATATATTTATGTATGTATATATGTATGTATATATATATATATGTATGTATATACATATACATATACATATATATGTATATATCTATATATGTATATATATGTATATATGTATATATATGTATATATACATATATATATATATATACATATATGTATTATATATACATATACATATATACATATATATACATATATATATACATATATGTATATATGTATATAATACATATATGTATATATAATACTTATTTGCATATATATATATGTATATGTATATGTATATGTATATATGTATATATACATATATGTATTATACATGCATATACATATATTTATTATATATATGTATATATATATGTTATATATATATGCATATATATATACATATATATGTATATGTATACATATATATGTATATGTATACATATATATGTATATGTATATATACATTTGCATATACATATACATATACATATACACATGTAATATATATATATATATATGTATATATCTATATATATATATTTGTGTGTGTGTATGTGTGTGTGTGTGCACGTGCGCGTGTGTGTATCTCTCTCTCTATACATATATATAGATGTATATATATGTATATGTTTATATATGTATATATATACATATATAAATCTACACAAAAAAATAAACTTAACAAAAGAGACTGATATTTTAAACACCAAAACAGTCTGTACATATACATATATGTATTATATTATATATATAAAAAAAAAATAATGTTTAAACAAAGACGAAAAGGGGGGGAGATGGGAGGAGGGGATGGCTCCACCCCACCCCTGTGGTGAGCGGCCTCACCGATTGGGCCATGACCCATGATGGGGAGCAGCGCCATCGGGGGTTGCGACACACACAGTGGGTCGCGACCTTCACAGTGGGCCACGAGCCACTATGGGAAGCGGTGCCACCGGGGGTGGCACGACTCACATAGACGGCCACGACCCACCAATGGGCACGTCCCACCATGGCTCCCAACAAATGAGGGCCATGAAAACAAACCCCTCAGCATACAAATCCACCGCCACTCCTCTTCCGCCCCTCCTTGTTTCAAAAAAAAGATGGTAAGAAAAGCACTATGCCCTAACTTATTGATAATTAAGGGCATATTCGAAGGGATCTTAGAAAATGGTATAAAATTTTAGGGTTAATATATAAAAAAAGTAAAATTATATTGTATGCGGGAAAAGTGGTGCAATGTAATGAATATTTTAAATTCAAGACTAGTCCACACACCAATGGGACTCTTGGTGCAATTTATGGAGTTATATGAAATAGCTCAACTTCCCAAGGGATATTTCATTGTTCTCTATCTCACAAGACCCCTCAAGCCAATGCCTTTGCTCTCAGATCACTGAGCAAAGTGACTTAGGAATGACAATCATGAGAATAGGGGATGTTTGATCAATCTAAAATGAATGCAATCCTAAATGTGGATGATATTAACAAATAAGAATTAAACTACCATGTATATAATGATAAGATGAAATGATTGGTAAAAGAACTATCCTAACATGATACACTAGCTTGATATGATTATTGTGATAAAGAGAAATACTTCTAAAATGCTTATTTGATTATTTCTATTCAAAGAGAGACTAAAATGCTTGATAAAAATGTGTATACAATAGATGCATAAAATTGGATCCTTTGATGATAGTAGAATGGCTCTATTTATAGGGAAAATAGGGAAACGAAGGGTCAAGATTGGATGATCCTATCAAGGGTCAGGATAAAAAGTTATCAATCCATGTTTACAATTCTCACTAATGAAATGGTGACAATTGTCAACATAAGACTACTTGAGAGGAGATGTAAGAAGCATTAAATGCTTGAGAAGACCTCTTAGAAGGTAAGGGTTAAGGTTAGGTTAAGATTATCCATTGGATAAAGCTTTTATCCAAAGGATAAACTCTTGTGCAAGGGTTAAAGGGATAACCATGGTCAACGAAATGAATACTTGATGAGACCCTTGGGTTAGATGAAGGTTGAGTTAGAGAGAAAGTCTCTAATCATGAAAGAGGGTTCATTTAACCATTAATGGTTTGGAATACTTTCAAGGTTAAATTGTTGAAGCACTAATACATTTGCCCTAAAATTCCAATGGCGGTTTCTAATGGAGAAGGTATATTGTGAATAAATTTGTTTTTTTTTTCTGAAAAATTGTCTGCATTCATTGGAATTCTGACGATAATTCAATAAATATTTGTGGCAGAGAAGGAAATGGCAATGACATTTGTGTTTTTTTACAAAAAGTGCCCGAGTTTGTTGAAATTCCCATTCTCTTGTTGTCATCCTAGCAATGTATTCCCACCCACAGTTCCACCTCTATTTGCTACAATCCCCTAGCCTTACCTCCACCACTACTCATTACCTGTTCCTGGTCATAGCTGTTTAGGAGGGAACCACTGGTCGAGCGGTTAACAGGTTTTTGTTCTTATGGTGGAATTTTCCTGGAACTGGAACAAAGCGCGGGATCTTTGAAGCAGAATCTTTGACTTGGTCGTAGAAGGAATTCGAACAAGGATTGAAGGCCCCCCACTTCCTGTTCATGGTGTGGTTGACTATCTATACATACAGTGACGAACTATATTGATCGAGGTTGTGTCTGCGTACGTAATGCCACGGCCGACTTTTTCTGGGCGATCATTCGGGCCTTAAAGTAGACCCACAAGGGAGAGGTTTTTTCTAATCTTAACACTTTTTGTTTTTATGAAATTTGAGTGAAGTAGACCACAGTTGCAATTGTTATGGAACCCGGGAAGCTACTTGAAATTTCATATTGATCAACCTTGTGAGTAAACCACTGCTCCATTTGGTTTGTCATAACAATTTCAGCACCATCCATGATTAGTCCATCATCAATCATGATTAACAAGAGGGAACTTATCCAATGTAAAATAACACCATGCAATGAAACTTAAGACATAACTCATTATTCTTCTGTATGAGATTTTTCAACCAATATTATCATATTTCAGCTTGTGTAACTTGATATTTCAGCTGGGCCCAAATACATGTAACTTGTAATTATGTCTTGCTTGGGCAAGACCTATATATAATGTAACTTGTGGATAGGACAGGACCTATAATTGTAACTTGTAATTTGGTCTGACCCTAATTGGGTGATGTAACTTGTGGTCCTATATTGAATATAACTTGTAGATAGGGTATGTCCAATATGTATTTTGAGCAATTATGTAATTGGGTTGGGCCCAAACTCATGTAGCGTGTGATAAAGGCAATTAAGCAATAACATCTTAATAGGTCAACACCTATTTGGATGATATACATAGTATTATTATTAAATTAACAAGGCAGGCCAACTTGAGACTTGACATCACAAGTCAAGTATATAAGCAAATCATTTGCATGGCATAATGAATCAATAACATACAAGGCGAATTATTGTTAACGTTGTCAACACATGTAATCTACTCTACAACATTTGGCGATCTCTCTCTCTCTCTTGTGCGAAATTTCTCCTCATCCATTGTGTGAAGGTTGTTTGTTAGGTGATACTAAGGATTAATATTCAATAAGTATAATAATTACACTAATACATATATCACTCTCATGCCTTCCTTAATTTGATATAAGGTCCCTCTATCCTGTTAATGCATCATAGCCTCGGTAAGATAAATGATTGAATAAGAGATAAATGAAGTCTCTCATTCAATCATCTATCCTATCGATAAGCTATGAGGAAGACTTAAAGCTATCGTTCCTTCATTTGATGATCATTCTTAAATTTGTATATATTCAACATACTTGCAAAGTTTGATCAATGCTTAACTACCGATAATCATCAGTTATAAATATCATAACACAAAATATCGATTGGCATCGGTTTACATTAAAACCAATGCACTCCGATTAATATCGGTTAACATATTAACTATGAACACCGATTGTTATCGGGCTTAACCAATGCACTCCGATTGATATCAGTTAACATATTAACTTTGAACATTGATTGTTATTAGGATTAACTAATACATACCAATTAGTATTAGTTGTCATGCATATGATAGACATGTCGATTAAGTATCAGGTGGTTTGTTAAGTGTATACACCGATTTAGGTTTCTATCCTCCTCCTTTGTTGAAATCCCCTCCCCCATTGTCTAATATATCTATGAATTTTCCAACAACTTTTAATATCACAACAAGAGATAATTTTTTATGAGTTTCTTAAAGCTAACTTTATTACTCTCCCATTGAAAAACTGAGGAAAAAACCATAAAAAAAATTAGGACAATCCTTTCTTCACGCATCATCAACTATTCCACTAATGAATGTCATGATTTGGAGATTAAAATTATACAACTTATTATAGTTCTAGTAACATTTAAATAATAAGTTAAATGTATCCCAGGTCGATGCAAAGCAACCTCTTCTCCACCAATACCAGATAGAAGAGAAATAACTTTAATTTAATGCCATCAGGATAAAAGACTTTAATGAGGACATATAAATGGTATGCAACTATATCTATTTGGAATGCATTACCCAAACAGCACAATCGATCAATCAGACACGAAGTTCCACGAGTGTGATCTTTTTCAAATCCTAATATGATTTATATCTCATCAACCTCTAGAGGAGCCACTTGACCTGGCTCCACCCAAACCAAGATCCATTCTTCCCACTTTTCAAGAATGTATTTCTATTCACTATCTTGCACTTTCCCTCATGAATTTTGAATTATAGTGTAGAGTTCTGTAGCGTCCTAAAATTGCGACACTTGCAATTTCGACTGCATTTTGGTCTTCACGATGGCGATGCAACACGCAACCTGAATGGAGACCCCGAAACCTGATTATGACACTGAAAACTGCATTTTCAAGCACCCTGGCCTGAACCTCCTTGCACCCTGTTGTCCCGGGAGGTGGGACCAGAGCGCCCAGCGCCCTGGTCCTTCAGAACCAGGGCGCCCAGTGCCCTGGTCCCCCAGGACCATGGCGCCCAACGCCCTGGTCCCTGGGTCCTATTTTGGGCCCGGTCTCCTAAGGGGTCTCGGGTCTTTTTGTTTGCAAATTGGAAATTACCTTTCCTGGTCGGCCTAAGGTCGGAATAATCAGTCTTTTAACCCTAATTGGCAAGTATATAAACTACATTTTCTCTCTCATTTTGGGTAGAGAAAAAGGAAGAAGAAGGACATATGTATACAAGCATGGAAACTATAACATTCAAGCATTCAAACATTCAAGCATTCAAGCATTCATTCCAAGTCTCTATTCAAGGCTAAGTGTTGCATTCAAGACAAGGATTCAACCATTGAAGAGGAGATCACATACTACATATTACAACAACATACAACATCTATACCTTCGCACATAAGGATACAAACATCCTTAGAACAAGGTATTAGTACTTGTTTTACATACATTTACATTTACAACACTTGCTCATTTCTTGGTTAATTCCAAAACCGGGGTTTGACCTAAAGGCAAACCCCTAATCCCTAACCCCCCAATCATCTTCGCTTTTCTGTGTGTAGGTTGCAGGTACGCGGCTGAAATTGAAGATCTGGAATCCTTGTGCAGAGACGAACAGATCCCCCTTCGTTTCGCGGATTTTTCAGAGGACCGTGGTGCTCGGGCGCCATCGTCCTGACAACTTTCACTCAAATTTGCAAGACAGCGCCGTATCGACATTTTACTGCTAATTCTAGGTCCGCAACTTCATCCTATATTCCTATCTCAGTTTATAAGCGAATCTTTGTCACTTTCTATACATTCCTAGCTTAATCATTCTATCTACATTCTTTACAAAAGAGGGTAGCCTTGCTGTCTTAACCCTTGAAACGCATTTAGCATCCAATCTTGCATTGCGTGGGATTGGATCTTGTGGGTTTCAACCCCTCTTTTGAATGTAAAGTCTCTCCCCTAAGTGAAAACCATCAACCCTAGTGAATCTCCCTTCTCTCTCCTCGGAGTTGGAAGAGGGGAGAGCAACTAGGGTTCGATCACGATTTTCCACTTTACAAGTTCTTCATGAAGGACACTACCACATCATCTAGAGTCTATGCTTCATTTTTTTTTGTTGATCCCATGGAGGCCAATAGTCCTTTATCTGAGGAAGTGATTCTTGAAGAGTCATGGGGGGGAGAGTTAATGCTTGAAATCACCCTTCTATTGGGAGATTGTGTACATAACCTCTTGGTCTTCAGAAAGATGAAAATTACTTCGAGTCTGCCAACTCTAGTTCCACACTATAGAAATTTTCAAATATTGCCTTCCTAATATCCTTCAGTGCAAAAGCATCATTCTCATAATAGAGAAAAGGTGCTCCTTGCATGAACACATTGATTTCCTCCAAGTGTGACCCAATAGGTTTTGCAGGAACTCCAAAACCAATTAGTCCCTCCGGACATAAATTAGAGACGTCACATCACACACTCCAGACATTGTTTGTTTGTATTGCATACTCTCTATGTATTTATCACCCTTTAACACTTTCCTCTGCTTTTCTCCAATTGCTCTCTTCTAGGCAAGCTGATGAGCTTGGTTTCATGTCATTCAAGATAATGCATGCTTGCTTTCTTTTATGAAATTTACTTGCACATGAGTCTCCAGCTTGTATGTTCTGCTTCCGTACATATAAATTTTAATTCACACTTAGATGATAATTAAATTAAATAAGAATTGGTAAAGAAAATATTTAATCATTAGATTATACATATTATCTGATGGAAAGATCCTAGACAATTCTTGGAGAAAGGAAACATCATTGATAATCTTTTTTTGCAAATAACATTGAATCAAATAAATAATAAATGTTTTATGCAATTTTTAAAAGTAGAACTCGTTCAAATGTTTCATGCACCGACGACAAAGCCGTCTAACCCACATCATCTGACATCGTCGAAATTCCAATGACAACTAAAGAAACATCCAACAAGGATGCTATATATCCGACATCACTTCCATGTCGGATAGTCGTCAAGGAAAAAACATAGCATCCGTCGAAATTCTGATAGTAATCCACCAAAATTTTTGGTCAGGGGAGCAAATATAGCCACCATCGGAAGAGTTCGTAGCATCATCAGACGTCCAATACAAATGGCATCATCGGGAAGACCAATGATGAGTTTTCGACAGTTAAATTGGTTGGAAGACCAACATGGTATCGTCGGACTTCTGATAATTAGCCATCAGAAATTAGGCCCAAATGTACTAGTGAAGACATAAAGCCTTTAATGGTTTCTAAAGACTTTGAGGGTTTGAGAAGTGACTTCACTTTGCTTAGGGATGTGATAATTTTTAGTAGATGGGTTAGGCTAATTTAGAAGGGATTAGAAGAATATAGAAGGGGGTTTAGAGAGGCAAGTAGGAGATGTAAGAAAATAGAAGTGGATGAGGGGTAATTCTAATTAAAATAAATTGCTTTATTTCAACAAAATATATGAAAGTGGGGGATTTAAATAAATTAGATTTATTTATTTGAAGTGAATAAATTAATTAAAAAGAGTAGAAGGGTGATTTTAATTAAATAAAGTGATTTATTCAATTAAATGATATGAAAGGCCTAAGTGAATTTAATTAAATAAATTAAATTTATTTAATCAAATAGATGAATGTGAATGTTTTAATTAAATTTAATTTAATTAAATAGAGGAATGAGAATAAAATGAATATTAAATATTCACTTAGGAAAGTGGTCATTTTATACGTCTACATTTTGCCCCTCTTTGAAGTGACATGTGTGCACATGTTAATTCAAAGAAATATCTAATGTGTTGCCAAAATTTGATCAATGTGATGTCGTGTGTTGAGATGTCGATGTCATACCCCAGATTTGATAAATGATATTGATGATGCCCCCTCAGGGGATGAATCAAAAAAATTGAAAATTTGGTTGAGTTGATAATCGTTGTAGATTTGATCACATTTTAAAATTTCATCTATTTTTAATGCGTGCCAATTGATTCATCTCCCAATAATGATGTTTGCTAGGGTTAAAAGCGAGACAACAAGCAAAATACATGCCCCACCTACTAACCCTAGTTTACTTTTATCGTATAAAAAGGTAAAAAGTTATTTCATTTGTATCATTTGCACCTTTTGACTTTTGGTGAGAGTGATATTTGGAGAGTGACAAGATGCCAGTTACCTATACTTCACACTGATTCAAGTGCGTTCGTCGATACCAGAGACCCGCCACATATGGTCCACCTGTAAGTCATCTAAATTTTGCCTCTTTTTCTTTTTTTTTTGTTGATTTTGGTCACGTTTTTAATTTTTTTATGTCAAATTTCATGGTTTAGCGCATCCGGTCTGTCTCTTAGTGCATACGATACAATAGTTAGAGTGTAGGGTTAGCGAACTAGTGTAGCATCTAGGAGTCGTCAAGTAATGCGTCGCAGGTTTAGGGTAGCGCATAGGGTAGACTATCACATAGGGATAATAGGGTGGTGCATGCGGGGAAAAGGGTAGCGCGTAGGGTAACCTAGCGCATAGGGTTTGCAGGTTAGCGCAGAGGATAATTGTGATAGCGCATAGCGTAACCTAGCACATAGGGTAAAGTTTATAGCATGTAGCCGAGTTTCGTTAGCGCATAGGTGGTAGCATAGCGCATGGGAGGATTTTCCTAGTCCATGAGTAGAAAAATAGCTAGAAAGTAGTGAAAAGGTGGTGGTGCAGGGGGAAAACTAGATAAAGTAAGATAATTGGGGGGTGGGTAGGTATTTGCCAAGTGCTCCGGGATGGGTATTTAGCCAATTTTGTGCCTGCTGTGCTGAAGTGCGATTGTTTGATAGATATTTGAAATTGCTTTTGCTATTGAAGTACCAAGCTGATTGATTGAATGATGATTCTGATTTTCTTTTGATTTGGATTGTGGATTTTTGCCTTGCCATTGAATTTGATGTTCGATATGAGTTTTGATTCATGATTTTCGATATGGTTCCTGATATGGATTTTTGAGTTTGTGTTATGGGTCTCTCGATATGAATGCTCAATATGGTGCTTACATTATGGGTGTTGATGTTTGATATGAAACTTGATTTGATACTTGCGTTGTTTCAAGATGATTTGGTTTAGATTTTGATATAAGATTCTTCGATATGAGACTTGATTTGATATGTCGTTGTTTCAAGTTGATATTGATGTTCTGATTTCGATATGGGATTTCATTTTCGATATGAAACTTGATTTGATATTTTGTTGTTACAGGTTGATTTGATGTTGGATATATCAGATAGATGTAAAAACTGATATGTGGACATGTTTTTCTGTTACAAGAATGGCTTGGCATGCTGTAGTCATGAGAATGATTTCTGAGTCCATGGTCTTTGATTCCTCGACTGACGCAGCCAGATAGAGATATTATGAGGTGTGGGTTCTCCTCTTTGTTGGACATGCCTTAGTATATCATTAACCGGGGTCTGTTGATAGCATTGGCAGAGAGGTGGCACAGTGACACAAGCACCTTTCACCTAGCTACTGGTGAGATTATAGTCACCCCAGAGGACTGTTATTAGATTCTATGGATTCCCATGATTGGAGCTCTATTTCCTTATGAACAAACCAAGGAGGATGGGGCAAAGGCTCTTTGCTAGATTTTCCACGATGATCAGATTTGTGGATATGAGATCCCTTGGTAGGAGTTCATAGAGTGATTATGCCCCACTACCTTCGATACTGGCAGGTTTTGTAGGTGGCTTCTTGTATCCCTATCATAGGTTGAAGGGACTAGCAGTGGGATGGGATTGGTGCTTGAGGATATGGTGACATAAGGTCACAGGCTTGCATGAGAATCCTGCATGTTGGCCCATCTATACAGACATCTCCATCAGGTGTGGGCTTGGGAGCACATTCTCGTAGTGAGGACACCTAGAGACATGGATAAGACAGTCGGTCGTTTGTATGCATATGGGTACACAGGGATAGTTGTCCACCGTAAGCTAGGCAAGCTAGAGCATTGGAGGAGGGTGTTGGATGACATTGATATGGTCATTTAGAGACCGTATATGGATTGCAAGGTGTGACCGGAGGATGGGATAGAGAGCCCTATGTATAAATGTCATGATACTTAATAGGGCGAATGATGTTTATCATTGAGAGGTTCTTGCACAATCGAGTTCAGCGGCAACATGGTCGAAAGCAGGGTGTACCACATGGAGCATGTTTATATGCTCGTCGAAGGCAAGATGTGCCAGAGTGGGGTCCGACTATTGATAGTGCAACAACGGTGGAGGAGTACATGCATTTGGTCGGACATATATGGGAAATGGGTTCAGAGTGGTAGATGTTGGGATGATGGAGGAGTTTGGAGCACTCTTCATGGCCCATGCCATAGCACGAATATCAGATCTGGCGGATATGATTCCTTCTTTTGATGATGATGAGGATGAGAAGCCTGAGAGGCTGGGGAGATGGAAAGAAGAGGGAGAGGAGTTGGATGAGGGATATGGGGATGGTGGAGGAGATGACAGTAGAGATGGGAGGGGAGGTGGTAGAGGGAGACAAGGAGATAGAGGAGGGGGTGGAGGAGATAGAGGGAGGATTGGAGGGATGGAGGAGATGGAGGAGATAGAGGGAGGAGAGAAGGTGGATTAGTCAAGCGAGTAGTTGGTGAGGGAGGGAGGGGAGGTTTCATGGTTGGAGGTGGTGGAGTTGGCCGGTCAGGTAAGGTGATAGCACCTGTGGGTGGAATGGATGAGTTTAGGCAACTGACTCAGAGGAGGAGATCAAATGTATTACTTCCATCGGCGCCTAGGATGGGGATAGCAATAGGTGGTACCCTGACACTGGTACCCATTTAGGTGCGGGTACCCACCCACTAAGAGGACACACAAATTAGGTCCCTACAGTTGTCAATGCAGTAGCGCCAGATTACGCAGATTACCATTGATCGGGATACGGTGATAGAGCACTTAAGTCGAGCAAAGGTGTGGGTGGATAGCTTGGAGAGATTGGTAGCTGGTGGTTCTGTGAGAGACACACTGAGAGATATGTAGTATGCAGACAAGGAGGGTGAGTACTACAGGCATTTATATGAGGAGGTACTTCCTAGAGATCTGAGAGCTCCTAGCTATGTTGCGGTGAGATCCACCCAGAGATCCAGGTGCTGGGACATGTGCTACATGTAGTACCCCTACCCTAATCAATTTCTAATCTCAGTTTGACCTTGGTTAGTTTATCATAATATAATGATTATAGTCAGATGTTTTGATTTAGTGCATAGCTGCTAATGTGGTTTTTGCACCAATTTGTATGCAAGTTAATTAATTCTCCTATTTTCGTGTTATTATCTCGGGCTAACACTTTCATTAAGTTTATATATGTATGCATGTATGACTTTTGGTTGCAAGAGATTTTAGGTACCACACTGCATGAGTGCGAGGTTCATCTTCACCTGGATTTGCAGGTTTGAGTGTACCTCTTTAATCCTTAGAGTTGGATTAGGTGGTCGTAAGACCCTAGCTGACCATAGTCGTGCTCAAGTGAGCATCGCTAGTCATCGTCGATATTCCCTTTTTGTTTGGGTTTGCGAGTCGTCTGTCTGGTTGACCTTCTTGGTTTGTATGTTTGGTGTGAATGGTTAAATTGATTAATTAGTCCTTAGTATTTAATATGATTAAATATGTGTTTGTGCATTAAAGATTAATGGACTAAATTAGACAGGATTTCTTTATGTGATTTATCGTTAATTTGAATTGCTCGATTTAAATTGGGAGCAAGTTCAATTAAATGGTAAATGTATTATGTTTATGCCTATGAAAAGAAAGATTTAATTTTAATTGAAATAGAATTAATTTTATCTTCTTGGCATTTTTGAAATAGAAAGGTTAAATTTCAGTTGAGTGAGAAAATCAATTTTAAATTGAAAAGCAATTTAATTTATTGATATAGTTGGAAAAGAATTATTTTTGTGTATTATTTTAAATAAAAAATTTTAATTCCAAAAATAAATTTTTGGTCAAACTTTTCCCATATAACGTAGACCTTTGGAAAATATTGGGGATTGAATTTTTTTGGAGAAAAATATTTTTGGAGAATATTTTGGATGCAAAAATCAAGGGTTTTGGGAGGAAGAAGGTTTTTGGAGCTTGCAGGTTGGGCTCTCCTTCAATTCTCTTCTAGGATTGCATATGGAGGTAGGAATTACCTTATTTGTCTTCCTTGTTGCCAAAAAAATGGACTGTTGGTTGAAAGGAAAATGCTTGTTGTTAAAAAAAATAAATCTTTCAAATTGATTTTAGATTTAATTTGGAGTTGTGATTTTAGAACTATGCTTATTAGCTTGTGTTCTTCAAGAAAAAGAAAAATAATATGGTTGAATCATTATGATGAGAATGGTCCCTTTGTGCCCAAATATGGGTTTTGTTGGAAAATTTATTTGGGGTTTTTGTTATTCCTCAGTTTATTTTGGGTGTTTGAAACCCTTTTGTGTTTGGAAGGAAGAATACCCATCAAAAAAAATATGAAACCAAAACATATTTCATATAAACCTGATTTTATTGTAAATCAAAATTTATAAAATAAATTCGATTTGTTGTTTTTAAAAAAAAAATCGAACTGTGCATGTTAAAAAAATTAATTTATATTATATTGGAGGGGTTGGAGAGCAGGGAGCAGAGCTCTACCCGCCTCCTCCCCCCGTGCAGGTCGCAGCCGGTAGAGGCCGCAGCTCACTGCAACCCCCGTGGCGGTCGCAGTCTCTGCATCCCCGCCGTGGTGGCCGCATGGAGCGGCGACCCCCACTGTGGCCGTAGGGCGCTACGTCCCTCATGAGGGAGACGCAAGTCCTGCGCCATAGCGGTGGTGGCACCCATGGCTAGGGCACGACTGGCCCAAACCCTTGTGAAAGGGAGGTGGGCCCGACTGCTTTTTCACCCCTTTGTTTATTTTGTAGTTTTTAAAAAAATAGTTTTTTTTTTAATATTTTTTTTAGTAAAAAATAAAATATATAATAATAATTTTAATATTATTAAATGTAAATTTTTATTAAGTTTTAATTAAGTTTAAATATGGAATTTAAATAATAAATTATGATATTTGTAATTGATTAATTGTATAGTGGCAATATACTTTAATTAATTTTCAAATTGTAGTTTATTATTAATGCATATTTTCTAATTAGAAACTTAATTTGTGGTTTTGTTATTATCAATTGTATATATATATTTTATTAATTTCGGATTAATAAATAGATGGTAATTAATATTTAAATTGGTAATTTTTCTATATGCGTAAGGAAATAATTGTTAAGTTAGGAATGGACTATCGTTAATTGGATCCCTTATATGTTTATGTTTCCTTGATCCGTATACTTTAATTTGGTTCTGAAAAGATGAATTTGTAGGATTTATTTTGAACCAGTATGTCAATGATGTTTTAATTGAAAATTAAATATCATATTTAGTTGGTTAAATGGTTTTTTAATTATATTCATGTGAAATTGGATTAATAACTCTTAGTGGCGTATTTATGTATGTTCGATGCGAATGAACATCAGTGAGTTAGAAAACTAAGAAAAACCTGTACCTAGATGAGGTAGATAACTGCAATCTGACTTAGATCATTTAGAAAAATTGATCGACATTTAATGTCTAAATTAATTTGGAGAAAGATTGTATCTGCAGTTTATTACTTATGCAAGTTTAATTTGTGTATTCACTTTTGCTTATGTAATGGCAAGCTTTGACTTGTTTCATTGGACCCTGTCGCATGGTTGATTTGGGTACCTATTTCTGTCCTTAGTTTTGAGTTGACTGTTATTTTGTTGTGTTATTGTATTGGTCATATCCTTGTATGGGTGTCGAATGATGATTCACGGTTGACCATAGTTGGTCAGGTCTCTGGTTAGAGTACTGTCAGTAAATGTACCTCTTATGAAGTCATGTTTGACCAAATGGTTGTTTCCTCATTTTGGAACTCCATTTGCTTGACCATGTGTGTTCATTGGTTTCTGAGGTTGCTTGGGTATAGGCTAGTGTCATATGGGAAAGTGGCTTTCGATTCGGGGCCACGCCCAAAGTGGCTATTGGGTAACCCATCGAAAGTGAGTCTAATAAGTGATAACCTAACAGTAGATTAGACTGTTAATCTCTAAGTAAGATAATTGTGCCTCACACATGGGACTAGTGCTAACATAGACTCGACATGCTATGAGAAGGCCTGAAATGGCAAACCATCATCCTTGTCTTCACGAGAGGATGTGTGGGTCCACATGAGGCTTGGATGGGCCGGAGGTTCGGATTAGGTTGCCAGGGTAACCCAATGTATGGGGCCAGAACCTATGAAGATCTACCAGGGTAGCCATACTAGGTTGTGTGATGACACTTGTCCCTACGTTCGCTAGTGTGTGTTGATGTATGGTCTTGATAGGAGCACTTTTATGGAGTCGTCCTGTTGCTTATCCCCTTGTGAGTACCTGGTTTCATGTTAGACCTTGGGTGGTGATGACTCAGTTTTGTGAATGCTCTAATGGACCCTTGTATTAGCTTTGATTATGATCAGCTGGATCCTGTCCTTTTTAAGGATCGTTCATGTATTATTGACCGATGTGGTCGCTTGTATATTGTTTATGTTTCGCCTTGATGGCAGGATTGTAAATGGTGTAACTTCATGTATTCTTAATTTTATTAATTATAAGAGGGGTCTTGCAGTTGAGCAGACCCGGCGATGTAGCCTTTAGGGGTGAACTCCGAGATCATTTTGGTGTTATGTGATGCTATTCTCTTATTTTTCCCTTATTCAAATTTATCTTGTATGAATGGCATATTCATAGAATGTATAAGTGGATAAGATGGAATTAATTTTAAATGCATGTATGCAATCCTCTCTTGAAAGCAGTAAATCGGAATATGAAAGAATGTAGCTTAGGATATTGGATTATATTCAGTTATTGTTAAGGAAATTAAGTGTGTATGGATATATCTCATATGTTTATGATGAAATTCTAGTGTGTTAGAATATTAGATGCACGACTTTTATTTTAATGAAAATTATGAATGAAGGATATAGATAAATCTGAATGGATGAACCTTATCTTGTGAATTATATATTTCCTTCTTTTGAAAGAAATTATCCTAGTTAAGAATTATCTCATTATTAAGATAATCAACTTATTGGATTAATTGTGTGAGTTAAGTGAATTGTGAAATTTAAGTAAGCTCGTTGGGAAACTCTTTAGGTGTTAGTTTATGTCTTCTGCTATGTAATCTGAATCTTTGATATATTGTTGTATCTTAATGTGGTGTAACTTTAAAAAAAAAAATTATTGCACTTTATTCTTGTGTTATGGCTTAATCCCTTCGGGGTTTCCTGGTGGGGCATTACATTTGGTATCAGAGCCCATGTTGCAAACACTGGGATCTCTGGTGTCACGTGTGCCCTTAGTTGGTGTGAGGTGTATCGACCTTATGTGCATGCTTGTCCTCCTTTTGTATGTGAGTGATTGAGTAGACCTTAACTTGTGTCTAACGTGTGTGTTCACACCTTCTTTTCCACCTTCTTGATGTTGGTGCTTTGGAGTGATTATAGGTGCTTTGTTGCTTATTGATGTATTGGTCTATGATTACTCATATTCTGAAAGAGGGTCGTATGTACCTTCCTTATTGATTGTTGTACTCTTTAGACATATCCATTTGGGTTGGTCAGTGCTTGTTTGGAATCTGAAAGTGCGAAACGTGCTTGTTTAAGATTATGAACTAGCTTAGTGTTGTCCACTTGAAGGACTAGTATGGCAAATATTAAATGCTTATTTTGTAGAAAATTGAATGATTATCACCCTTCCTCCTTTCTCTCTCTAGAAATTAAATGTGTGTGATGTGTGTAATGATCTCTTATATGAGGTTTCTTTTTGCAAGAGAAAGGCTATGACTTCTTGAACCCTTGTGTGAACCCTATGACGCTTATGTGATTAGATAATAAAAGGGCTTTGGGTTGAAAGTTAATATTGGTTGTGGGGTGAAAACCATATGTTTACATTAAAGAATTCTCCATGTGTATTGTAGGAGTAACATAACTAAATTCTATCTTATGTAATGTGCATTAATATGTAGATAGTTGTTATGTGAAACTGCTTTTCTTATAAAAGAAGTATTAAAGGGAACATGTTATAGTAGCTTCGAGAGTGATAATGTGTTCCACGAAAGATTGTTTTATGTGTTTCATTAAACCAGTTCAATTGAGGATCTATTTTAACAGTGCTCCATTGAACTTGCTTTTGGGTATATGTAATTACCTTATTATGTTTAGAAAGTGCAAATGAAAAGCTTGTTTGATGTGTAGGCGTTGATATGTATTATTTTGTTGATAGCTCCTCGCTTACCTTCTTATCGTAACTTGATTTTTAATGATAGGTTGCAAATTATGACACATGTCTATATTGTATTATGAATAAGTGAGTGTTCTCAAGAGGTCTTGTATTGTCGAAAAGATTGCCTATTTTGATATCTATTGTTTGGAAAACTAGAACATCACGTTGCAACCATAATAAATGGAAATGTCATGTTAGGCTATTTGGCATCCTTCTAAAACGGTAACGAAATGAAAACTGTGCAATTGAAATGATAGGCCTTCAGTGAGAAATTTTAGTATATAGTGTGATCTTGTTGATCTTGTGTCATTGTAGGAAATGGTTTGACTATCAAACTCTCTTTCGCTTCTCTTTCCCTAGATTATAATATTTTTAGAAATGATATTAAAGGATGCATTAATTTAATTAGAATGTTTATAAAACATATGAAATTGTATGTTGCTTTTGGACTTCTTATGGAAAGATGAAAGTCTTAACCTTCAAAAAGAAATTTGCATAGTTAGTAATGTGGTTACGAATGCTTAAAAGAATTCAAGAAAGATATAGGAATGACGATATTTCCTTATGTAATTGTGAATTGTTAATAATTTTGGTACTTGTATCTAGAGTAAACTTGATTTAGTTAATCATGTGGGAAGCATAATTAAACCTTCCTTGAGTAGATGATAGCGTACTGAAAAGTACTCCCCGTAAATGTGCCTAAACCAGTATTGGTATATTTGTGTGTATTGTAAGAAACCAATGCTTATTATATGTGCCCATGGGTTGGTGAAGTAATCGACCATGGAGGATATGTTTCTTATGAGTATGGAAAACCATACTGTTTATGTGATGTTGCTTATTTGTTTCCCTACTGAGTACCAAACCTCGGGTTGTGGGTAATTCAGTATGTTAAGGGGTAGTATTAGAAGTCACCATTCCTTGAATAGTATGGTTTGGCGTACGAGTAATGTCGGTGCGAAGTGACTTTAGCTTCTCTATTTAAAGGAATGATATAGTTATACTATAAAATTGTATCAAAGGTGTACTCAATAATTTCCCTTTTGATGAATCTATTTATAGGTTTATGTGTGGTAGCCTATTCCTTTCCTTTATTTGAGCATTTTGATGGTGATTCTTGTGTATAGTGATGGTGTATTTTGGAGGATCCTTTGCCTTGTCTTCATGAAAGGTAGGTTTATCCACATGAGCTACCAGTTAGTATGTGCTGGTGAAAATGTGGGTGGACCTTAGTCATGTATACCTCTGGCTTATGGTGAGTATCCTTCTAGATACGTCACTATGTGGGATGTGACCTGCGCATGCTTGTTTTCGTGAGGTACACTACCATGCGGGATACGTCCATTGCATGTCTTCTCCACTTGGGGTATTGCCATGCCGCGTGATGATGTGATGTGGGGTGATGTCGAGGTGCACACTGCCATGCCATGTGGGTAGTGTGACTATGTCGCACCACATGAAGAGCTATTGCAATACCTAGACGATTGTTCCTTCCTTCCTCGTTGGTGGCTAGATGCTAGTCACATAGTGATCTTATGTGCAGTTGTGATATTCTTTATATTTCTTTGGGGACCAGCAATTTATTTTACTTTGACTTTGAAGGTTTAGCCATGATTTTGTGATCTTTTGCACTTTTGATTTGGTGTTGCGATTCTGGATTATTTTATTGCCTTACTGTTGGAATTGATGATTTATTATCTTTATTCATTTGTACTTTGGTGGCTAAACTGGTTTATCCTTATTGTTTTCAGATGCTGGTCTTGTGTTGAAATGTGAGATTCCTCTTCAAGGATGTATGAGACGGTCTTGGTAGAGTGTGTACGAGGAAGTAGACATAGGGAACCTTGAGGATGGGGGTATGTGAGGCTGTGATGCAGCTAGGATCCACTACCTACCTATGTGTGGTGACTATCTCTTGGAGGCTAATCACCTTACTCAACAAGGGATGTTCATGAAGGTCTTGTATGGAAGGTAGCACCGCTATGGTGTACCCTAGCACCATCAAGCCTTTGAGTGAGATATTGGATATTTATGATCATATTGTTTTTCTGAGATCAGGCATAGAGATGCTGATCATGCATGTTATCTTTGACCGAGCATTAGACATGCTCACATGTGGGCTTTTGAGTTATGCATTCCAGTTATGTGGATGGTTATTATTTGTACCATGGAGTAAATTGAGTTAACTTGTCACTATGTTATGGGACATAGTCTTTGGAAAGGTTTTCTTATGCCTGGCAAGTGTAAACAATTGAGTTATCTGTGTTGCTCTTATTTCATGAAAGTTAATTTGGTTGTAGAAATTGATATTTGAAGCTAGTTCTATGTGATTAAGTTTTATGGAAAAGATGGATTGGCAAAAGAAATTGATCATGATGGCATGTTTTCTTGTCATTTTTGGTAGATGATTATGGTAATTATTGTTTACCTCATTGTAATGCTTTATTTTGGTGTAATGAAAGAGAGAAAATTCTTGTTCCTCTACTATGATTATTGATGATTCCTAGAATATTTTAAGAAGCGTATGGTTTTTAGATGTACCTTGCCAATGGGTAATGGCATTCGTAAAGGAATTAGCAATAATGTTTCAATTATTTATGAAAAGATTCCTATGTGCAATTTGATATTTGCTGAATGAATTTCAAGGCTAATGTGTGCGACATGTTCTCCATCTAGCCTTACGACTTCCAGGAGTAAGTCGGAACCTAGGGGGGAAGAATGTAGTACCCCTACCCTAATCAATTTCTAATCTTGGTTTGTTCTTGGTTAGTTTATCATAATATAATGATTATAGTCAGATGTTTTGATTTAGTGCATAGCAGCTAATGTGGTTTTTGCACCAATTTGTATGCAAGTTAATTAATTCTCCTATTTTCGTGTTATTATCTTAGGCTAACACTTTCATTAAGTTTATATATGTATGCATGTATGACTCTTAGTTGTAGGAGATTTTAGGTACCACGCCGCATGAGTGCGAGGTTCATCTTCATCTGGATTTGCAGGTTTGAGTGTACCTCTTTAATCCTTAGAGTTGGATTAGGTGGTCGTAAGACCCTAGTTGACCATAGTCATGCTCAAGTGAGCATCATTATTCATCGTCGGTATTCCCTTTTTGTTTGGGTTTGCGAGTCGTTTGTCTAGTTGACCTTCTTGGTTTGTGTGTTTGGTGTGAATGGTTAAATTGATTAATTAGTCCTTAGTATTCAATATGATTAAATATGTGTTTGTGCATTAAAGATTAATGGACTAAATTAAACAGGATTTCTTTATGTGATTTAAAGTTAATTTGAATTGCTCGATTTAAATTGGGAGCAAGTTCAATTAAATGGTAAATGTATTATGTTTATGCCTATGAAAAGAAAGATTTAATTTTAATTGAAATAGAATTAATTTTATCTTCTTGGCATTTTTGAAATAGAAAGGTTAAATTTCAGTTGAGTGAGAAAATCAATTTTGAATTGAAAAACAATTTAATTTATTGATATAGTTGGAAAAGAATTATTTTTGTGTATTATTTTAAATAAGAAATTTAATTCCAAAAATAAATTTTTGGTCAAACTTTTCCCACATAAACTAGACTTTTGGAAAATATTGGGGATTGAATTTTTTTGGGGAAAAATATTTTTGGAGAATATTTTGGATGCAAAAATTGGGGGTTTTGGGAGGAAGAAGGTTTTTGGAGCTTGCAAGTTGGGCTCTCCTTCAAATCTCTTCTAGGATTGTATATGGAGGTAGGAATTACCTTATTTGTCTTCCTTGTTGCCAAAGAAATGGACTATTGGTTGAAAGGAAAATGCTTGTTGTTAAAAAAAATAAATCTTTCAAATTGATTTTAAATTTAATTTGGAGTTGTGATTTTAGAACTATGCTTATTAGCTTGTGTTCTTCAAGAAAAAAAAATAATAATATGGTTGAATCATTATGATGAAAATGGTCCCTTTGTGCCCAAATATGGGTTTTGTTGGAAAATTTATTTGGGGTTTTTGTTATTCCTCAATTTATTTTGGGTGTTTGAAACCCTTTTGTCTTTGGAAGGAAGAATACCCATCAAAAAAAATATGAAACCAAAACATATTTCATATAAACCTGATTTTATTGTAAATCAAAATTTATAAAATAAATTTGATTTGTTGTCTTTTAAAAAAAAATCAAACTGTGCATGTAAAAAAATTAATTTATATTATATTGGGGGGGTTGGAGAGCGGGGAGTGGAGCTCTACCCGCCTCCTCCCCTCGCGCAAGCCGTAGCCGGCGGAGGCCACAGCTCACTGCGACCCACGCAGTCTCTGCGTCCAAGTCGCGGTGGCCGCAGGGAGTGGTGACCCCCACGGTGGCCGTAGGGTGCTACGTCCCCCGTGAGGGACCGCAGGTCCTGTGCTGCCCGCAGCTAGGGCACGGCTGGCCCAAACCCCCGTGAAAGGGAGGTGGGCCCGATCGCTTTTTCACCCCTTTGTTTATTTTGTAGTTTTTAAAAAAATTGTTTTTTTTTTAATATTTAAAAATATATATATATATATATATAATTTTAATATTATTAAATGTAAATTTTATTTAAGTTTTAATTAAGTTTAAATATGGCATTTAAATAATAAATTATGATATTTGTAATTGATTAATTGTATAGTGGCAATATACTTTAATTAATTTTCAAATTGTAGTTTATTATTAATGCATATTTTCTAATTAGAAACTTAATTTGTGGCTTTGTTATTATCAATTGCATATATATATTTTATTAATTTCAGATTAATAAATATATGGTAATTAAGATTTTAAATTGGTAATTTTTCTATATGCATAAGGAAATAACTGTTAAGTTAGGAATGGACTATCGTTAATTGGATCCCTTATATGTTTATGTTTCCTTGATCCGTATAGTTTAATTTGGTTCTAAAAAGATGAATTTGGAGGATTTATTTTGAACCAGTATGTCAATGATGTTTTAATTGAAGATTAAATATCATATTTAGTTGGTTAAATGGTTTTTTAATTATATTCATGTGAAATTGGATTAATAACTCTTAGTGGCGTATTTATGTATGTTCGATGCGAATGAACATCAGTGAGTTAGAAAACCAAGAACAACCTGTACCTAGATGAGGTAGATAACTGCAATCTGACTTAGATCATTTAGAAAACTTGATCTACATTTAATGTCTAAATTAATTTGGAGAAAGATTGTATCTACAGTTTATTACTTATGCAAGTTTAATTTATGTATTCGCTTTTGCTTATGTAATGGCAAGCTTTGACTTGTTTCATTGGACCCTATCGCATGGTTGATTTGGGTACCTGTTTCTGTCCTCGGTTTCGAGTTGACTGTTATTTTGTTGTGTTATTGTATTGGTCATATCCTTGTATGGGTGTCGAATGATGATTCGTGGTTGACCATAGTTGGTCAGGTCTCTAGTTAGAGTACTGTCAGTAAGTGTACCTCTTATGAAGTCATGTTTGACCAAATGGTTGTTTCCTCATTTTTGAACTCCGTTTGCTTGACCATGTGTGTTCATTGGTTTCTGAGGTTGCTTAGGTATATTCTAGTGTCGTATGGGAAAGTGGCTTTCGATTGGGGGCCGTGCCCAAAGTGGCTGTTGGGTAACCCATCGAAAGTGAGTCTAATAAGTGATAACCTAACAGTAGATTAGAATGTTAATCTCTAAGTAAGATAATTGTGCCTCACACATGGGACGAGTGCTAACACAGACTCGACATGCTGTGTGAAGGCTTGAAATGGCAAATCATCATCTTTGTCTTCACGTGAGGATGTCTGGGTCCACATGAGGCTTGGATGGACCAGAGGTTCAGATTAGATTGCCAGGGTAACCCAATGTATGGGGCCGGAACCTATGAAGACCTACCAGGGTAGCCATACCAGCTTGTGTGATGACACTTGTCCCTACGTTCGCTAGTGTGTGTTGATGTATGGTCTTGATAGGAGCACATTTGTGGAGTCATCCTGTTGCTTATCCCCTTGTGAGTACCTATTTTCATGTTAGACCTTGGGTGGTGATGACTCAGTTTTGTGGATGCTCTAATGGACCCTTGTATTAGCTTTGATTATGATCAGCTGGATCCTGTCCTTTTTAAGGATCGTTCATGTATTATTGACCGATGTGGTCGCTTGTATATTGTTTATGTTTCGCCTTCATGGCAGGATTGTAAATGGTGTAACCTCATGTATTCTTAATTTTATTAATTATCAGAGGGTTCTTGCAGTTGAGCAGACCCAAAGATTTAGCCTTTAGGGGTGAACTCCGAGATCATTTTGGTGTTATGTGATGCTATTCTCTTATGTTTCCCTTATTCAACTTTAGCATGTATGAATGGCATATTCATAGAATGTATAAGTGGATAAGATGGAATTAATTTTAAATGCATGTATGCAATCCTCTCTTAAAAGTAGTAAATCAAAATATGAAAGAATGTAGCTTAGGATATTGGATTATATTCAGTTATTGTTAAGGAAATTAATTTTGTATGGATATATCTCATATGTTTATGATGAAATTCTAGTGTGTTAGAATATTAGATGCATGACTTTTATTTTAATGAAAAGTATGAATGAAGGATATAGATAAATCTGAATGGATGAACCTTATCTTGTGAATTATATATTTCCATCTTTTGAAAGAAATTATCCTGATTAAGAATTATCTCGTTATTAAGATAATCAACTTATTGGATTAATTGTGTGAGTTAAGTGAATTATGAAATTTAAGTAATCTTGTTGGCAAACTCTTTAGGTGTTAGTTGATGTCTTTCGCTATGTAATCTGCCTAGTCTGCCTATGAGAGCTGCTTCGCTGAGTAAATAATTGAGAGGATCAATTATTTCTACTAGCTTTATTTTGTGAGCTAGCATGTAATGTTGGAACTTTTGAGAAGCGAAGACTACAACTAAGAAATACTTTTCAATAAATATGTAATTGAGCTCATAGCCATTTAATGTTTTGCTGATGTAATATACAGCTCGCTCCTTGCCTTCTTGATCTTCTTGTGCTAATAGTGCCCCTAATTATATTTGTTGTTGATATGTAGAGAATAAGCAGCTTTCCTACTATTGGTGGTACCAGAATTGGTGGGTTCATTAAATATTGCTTGATTTGATAGAACAATTCTAGACACTTGGCTTCTCATATGAATGGTATATTCTTATGTAGCAAATTATTGAATGATAGAATTTTATCTACTATTTGTGCGATGAATCCCCTAATTGACTGGAGTCATCCTTGTAGAGATCTGAGTTGGCTAATGTTCTTGGGAGGTGGCCATTCCATGATGGCCTATACCTTCACTGGATCTACTTCAATGGAATTTCTCCAATCTTTCAAATATTTTCTCTAATATGCCCAGATGTTCAGCCCAGGTAAATGACTTAGCTAGTAAATCATCCACATAGTCCTCCATGAAGGTATGCATCATATCATGAAAGATTGTCATCTTTTCTCTCTGATAAGTTGCCCCAACATTCTTTAAGCCAAAAGGCATTACATTCCAACAATATGTTCCCCAAGGATAGGTGAACATTATTTTATCTTGAACCTCTGGAGCTATCTTGATTTGATTATAGCCAGAAAAACCATCCATTAATGATAGCATTGCATGGCCTACTGTGAGGTCTACAATTATGTCGATGCTGAGGAAAGGAAAGTCATCCTTTGGACAGTATTTGTTAACATCCCTAAAATCTGTGCATAGCTTGATGCTTCCATCTAGTTTTGAAACTGGCACAATGTTTCAAATCCATTCAGCATAGTCTATAGGTTGAATAAATCCAACGTCTAATAACTTCTTTAGTTCAGTTTTGACCATTAGTGCTACATGCAGATTCATCTTTCTCAATCTTTTCTTGACTGGCTTAGTTCCTAGAATAATAGATAAATGATGCATGATTAAGTGTGGATCAATCTCGGGTATATCTGCATAGGACAAAGAAAAATTGATTGTCTTTTCTTTGAAGAATTTGATAAACTCTGGTTTTTCTTCATTTGTCAGTGATTCTGCTAGATGTATTTTCTTAGTTGTTTCTTCTGTACCAATGTTGATTGATTGAGTGGGCTCAATCAATATGGGCGATCTCTCCTGATAGTGTTCAGGATGAGTGTCAAGTCTCCCATCTTAGGTTCCTTAAAAAGGTTTTCACCCTCAGATGCATCCTTTATTTTGACATTTTTGTGATCTAGTACTGCCATTGATTGGTTTTCACCATTAGATCCTTTATTTCTTTCATTTTTGTGACTGAGAGCCTTGAAACCCTCCTGATTGCAAATATTGCTATTTTTTTTGCTGGTAGAGTCTTTTTCCGGGTTGACAGTTCACAAGTAATGGATAATGGATTCATCATCTAGAAATATGGGTAAGTCATGGTGTTCAAGCTCATCCCAGTCTATGAGATCAGGAAATACGAGTGGTAAAGAGTCATTGGGTGGGTCAAGGTCAGCTGTGGTAAGTGTCATGATAAAGGAATCTTTAATGTTATCTGGGATATTGGATAAGTTAATGATATTTTCGAGGCCTTTGATGGTATCATCTTCTGTGTAGACTTACCTGTAATGTCGTTGCTCATTTTCTTTGGCTACATAGATATGTTGTGGACCAAATTCAAGTATTCTAAACTTTGTGCCTTGTCCTTCTTGAGAAAGGGGTGAAAAGAGATCCCTGATAATTGATACCAGTCTGATAGTTTTCTCTGATTCTGTATCAGAACCTGCTTGTACTCTTTGCATTTTTTCATATACTATCTCTCCTTGGGGAATAGTGATTTCTTTAGGGGGTGATTCTGCCTTGTTTGGAATAGGTTCTTGAACGTGGTATACTTCTGCATAAGATGCTTCTTCTCCTTGAATGGCCAACTCCTCTTGTTGTTTCTCTTTTTTGTGGTGTTCTCGCTCTTTCCTGATTGTTTTTGTTGATTCATGTAGTGCCTCCTTCCATGAGTCCTCCTTGTATTTATTCTTTTCTTTCCACTGAGGTCTTTTATATTTGTTCTTATTTTGGCTTGGGGATAGTTTGTGTCCATAGCCTTATCTCGTTTTGTCCCTAGAAAACTGTGAAGGAGGGTCCAATGGTTTTGTAATGTCTTCTTGATGTTTTCCAATAGGCCCTTTGCCATTGTATCCCATCCATTAGATGATCAGGAATCCCTTTCCATACTATTGCATCGATATAGCTACCTCCATAGTAGTAGCTCTGACTTCTTTCTCATCCTTGTATAGCTAGCTAAGGATGTCCTCTTCCGATCCATGTGCTAGTGTGCTTAATTGGATAAATTTGCCATCAAACATGGTGATGGGCTGTGTTGCTTGATGTGTTGATGTAGAAGGTTGTCCATGAGATTTTGGTGATGTTGGTAAGTTGGTTAGACACATAGGTTCAAAAGAGTATTCTCTCATGCCTTTCTCTTTAATTTTCATCTTTTGATTGAATCCATGGATAAAGATTTGAGCTTTTCTTTATGATGATCTGATGTTGATGAAGTTTGGGCTTCCCTGTTACGTGGAACCAAGTTGCCATGGGCTGCCCCCATAGCATTGCAATGTTGAAAGGGGTTATTAACTGCTGATATAGAAATCTCCTGCCCATTATATGGGAATTTGACACACTAGTGGTAAGTTGACGATACCACTTGCATTTCATGTATCCAAGGACAACCTAATAAAATATTATATGTCAGGTCTATGTCTAAACTTGGCATATCGTGTCCCTTTCTATCAGTCCTACCTGAATAAGTAATATTAATGTTCCCTTGGATGATCTTTCTTCATCATCATATGATTTGATGGTGATCTTTTTTTGTGGACCAGTAGACTGCTCAGAGAAGCCTAATGCATGGAGAAGTTTTAAGGTATAAATATTGAGCCCAACTCCTCCATCTATTAATACTCTTTTAAATCGATGTTTGTAGACTAAGACTTCAATGTGAAGAGGAGTATTATGTGGGTGGCTCAATGAGATATTATCATTCTCAAAAAAGGTGAGATTATGAGGCACTATCATATGAGCCACCATGGCTTGAAATTTGTCAATATTCAGATCCTGAGGTACATTTGTTTCCAATAGTGCTTGTTCCAGGATGTCTTTATGTTTTGGAAAAAGTTTGAGTAACTTGAGTATGGATATTTGAGCGGGGGTTCTATGCATTTGACTTACCAAATCATATTGAGTCTTTGGAATAGTACTTGTTGTTGATGTATGCCCTTTCAAGACATATTTTTGAGCTCTACTGGTTACATTGATCGATTCATGTTCGTGTTTGTCTTTGATTTTAATGACATTTACTTGATTGTCATCTGTCGATATATGATTGATGGTGTTATTGTATATGTGATTGATGCAAGCTCCTCGTGTATTGTTTGATGATGAAGCTCCCTCTTTGTTGTAATTTGGAAGTGGATTTTTAAAGGCGTGATGATCATCATTTGTTTTGAGACCATCAACCATTAAATCACCTCTATAAATCATGTCTTGAACAATGTTTTCAAGCCTCATGCAATCATTTGTTTGATGTCCTTTGTTTTGATGAAAACCATAGAAGTGTGAGTCATTCCAGCAAGGTGGTTTGACTTAGGGTTCAAAGTTGTTTATAGCTGGTAATGTGATAATCTTGTTTGCCAGGAGTTCTCAAAATTCTGATTCTAACGATTGCCCCAATGGTGTGTAAAAGTGTTGATTTGGAAAATTGTTGGTGCTACCCCTTGAATTTGGATTAGGTCCTCGATTTGTGTTGTTGTTTTGGGTAATGTTGGCATTGTTTATATTTGAAGATTTCAGATTAGTATTTGGTGTGTAAGTGTCAGTGCCTTGGTTAGCACCCTTTTGATTCTTGGTATGCTGAGGATTACCTAATAAAGCCAATATTGGTTGCTTGGATTTTACATCATTAGCATCAATCCCTCCCTCATTACCAGAGTCTTGTTTCTGGTCCAGAACTTGGATTTGTCTAAGTTTTTGTTGTTGTTCTATTTGTTGAAATTAGAGTTAGATGAATTAGCTCCTTCTTTGAAGAACTTCAATTATCCTTTCTTAATACATGCCTCCTCTACTTGGATTCCGTTTTCAATCAACTTGGAAAAAGATGGTATGCATTGGATCTTGAGTATGTAACTCATCGCACTATTCAGATTGTCGATGAAAATTTTTATCTTTTCCTTTTCGATCACATCTCGAGGATATCTTGAAACCATCCATCTCCAACATTGAAGAAACACCATGATCATTTCATTGTTTGACCAACTCATCAAAGGATCTGATGGGAGGTGTAAGTTTGTATAACCTCTAAATTGTTTGCCCTTCCAAGCTTCTTGGGAATAGCCTCATCAAATAGGTGTCACATTGGGAAAATTCAAGGTTCATGGTACAAAACTCTCGAACATGATTGCGAGGATCACTCTTACCATCATATTTGTCATATTTAGCTATATCAAAATTTGGGGGGAAAGGTATCATGTTCAATCTCCTGTCAAACGGGTAAGGACATATTTGTAGTATTTGCATTTACTGTGTAAGAGTGACCATGGGGGCATTTGTTTGCTGAGGGAAAGGTTCTTCCCTTTCCTTATCCCTAGTTCGGGAATGAATGTGTTCTAGTATGTTATGTTGTTTAGGTATATTTATTTTAGGTTCACGTATTTCCTCTTCTCTTTGTTATTCTTGATAAGTATAATTTGGAGACCTTCTCCTAAAGATTTCAGTGTCAAAGTCTTCTGGAATCCTAACTCCTTTTCTTGTTAGCATGAGCATGTATTTTTCTTTGTCAGATTCTATGAGTCTTTCCATAAGTTTTTGAAAGGAGCCGCTTTCTTGACATTCTTGGAGGAGCTCCTGAGTAATCTCTATGTCCTCTAGATTTAGATACTCGAAAGGATTTGATAATCTTTGACCCATACTCTACTCTGGTTGTGGTTCGCTTTGCCTTTTTCATTGAGAGCAAGTGACAACAGGCATCTAATAGAAACTTTTTGTGACAAAGGGGATGAACTCCTCTTCTTCGTGTTGTTCGGGGGTTGGTGGTTTAAATCAAGCTATGTTATAAGTGATGCAAACTTCCAGGAAGAAAGATGGATTGATCTATCCTCTGTGAATTAAGCGTTGATTGAATGCTGATTTTTGGCAAAAGGATCTACTTCTCAAAGTCTCTTTGTCAAATTTGTTTGACTTGTCTTGAAGATATAAGCGCATATGAATGAGAAATGTGTGATGATATTTGAAGAGTTGGCAATTGATGTAGAGAAATATATTCCATTTAGCAGGTTTCCGAGAACTAGATTGTTGTTTCTTCAACTTAGTGTTGTGATGAAGACTTTTTCTTCTAAAAATATGAGTGGTCATACATAGGTGATCAATGGTTTCCTTTGATTTGGTTGGATTATGATACTTGGTTTGAAAACTTAAGCCTACTCTATCAAATGAAGGTTTAGATGCCCCCTCATGACAAAGCACGTCAAATGATATGGAATAACAATTTCTTGATATGGAAACTCGATTTGACAACTTAGGTTTAAACTAGGTATGCTTTGATGATGGATTTCGTTTAATTGGTGGACCTTTTGATCAATGTGATGAGGTTACCCGATTTTGATAGGAGAAAGTGTTATCCTTAGCTAGTTTTAGATTTTGACAACTGTTGTTCTAATAATGACTTGTTTGATTGTTCGATTGTTCAAAATAGTTTCTGATGTTTTGACTCAAGTTTCTGCCTAATGAAGTTGAGTGAAGATCCAAAAAGGGTGTTTGAAACTAATGTTAAAATTTTTCAAGAATGTTCATTTTTGCTCTCTATTTTTCATAGTTTTACGTATGCGCTAAGACAGAGACTGGATGCACTAAAGTTTAACTAAGATGTGTTATTTAAAATCACCAATGTGCTAAGCTGACTATGCTATGCGCTAAACTAGAGTTTTGACTTATGCTATGTCAGGAATGGTTATGTGCTAATCTATCCTGAATATGTGGTAAAGTTTAGACTCAAAGCGCTACAGTTTACCCCCAATGCGCTAGGCTGATGTCTTAATGCGCTAATATGTCTTTAAGAAGTGTTAATGTTTAGTTGCCAAATGTTCAAACTATTATGCGTTGTTTTAAGGATGAATATGCTATGTTGTAGCTTTGATGCGCTAAAGTTTTCTTCAGATGCGCTAGGATGTTGCTCCTACACGCTAAATTGCTCTGCTTTATTTTTCAGAGAAATTTTAACACTTTTTTCAACTTTGAAGGATGGTTTTCTGAAGTATAAAATGCAAACACGACATGAAAATGACAGCCATTTTTTCCTATTCTAAACAAAGAGTGTATGTTCTGCAAGGATGTGTTCAAATCCCCAATTTTTTCACGGGTTTGGATTCAAAAAATACAATTCAGACAAACTCTTTATTCAAAAGTCATCAACAATACCATAGCCCACTAGTCTCGATACTCCATCTGCTCAAACAGCCTTGTCACCCCTAAGGGGCGCCCATTCTTTTGCCTATTGCTAGAAATTAACCCAAACTTTATTGCTTCACAATTGAGTAGATATCTTGGGAGATATATGGTGAGTAATCTTGGGGGTGGATTCTTCCCCACCCTTGCACTATGATATTGAAGTTGTCTGTATACTGAATCAGCTGAAGGTTTCTATTTCTAAGGTTTGTAATCAAGCTTCATGTTCAGTCATCAGTAATAAACTCCCTCGAAAGGCTTCCCAACCTTTAGAACAGAGACTTTACGTATCGTAAAGATACTGGGGGAAGGCTAATCATTGTGAAAAACCATTGAAAGGGACTTTCCTCACCCTCCATTTTTGATTATAGTGGGTTGGAACACTTGGCGATAAAGTCATTTCCCACTTAGGTCACTCCTCTCTCACTGACCATTTAAATGGCGCTCTAAGAGCAACTCGAGAGGGTAGGACTGCTAAAGGATTTAAAATGCTTGAAGTAAAAAAATATTTTTAGATTGGTTTGGCTTTTTGGTCACCCAGTTAAGGGGAGAGAATATACCTTCCACTGGAGACAAGGCACACAAAGTTATTTTTATCCTTCAAAGCAATGATTTGTTAACTTCTATTTGGAGATGTTTCTCCAAAAAGCTTGGTGTTCTTTGTAACTCTCATATCAGTAATTTTTTAAGCTAACTAATGAAATTCTAGTCAACAAAGCAGATTTTTCGAGATGGTCAACAAAATGAATTCGATAGGGAAAAGATTTTCCTCTTTTGTTTTATCTAGAACTTGAAAAGAAGTGAGGTTCTTTAACTTATGCAATAAAAATTAATGGATCCTTTTAGACACCAAAGGATGGTGGGGTTCTTTTTAAAACTTTGCATAAAATAAAGGTTTGTCTTGTTCTTTTTAAAAACCAAAAAACAAAGTGTTTTTCTCTTCCTATGAAAGCAAGTTAATGTTTTGTTTATTGTTCTTTTTAAGTACTCTGAAAGAAAATGAGTTTAATTTTACTAATGGGGAAATGAAGAAAATTATAAATAACTAACTTAACCAAGTTACAAATAAAAATTTAATCACAAGCCTAGACTTAGTAAAAGAAAAATCTCCCGATCCTACAAACAAACATTTTTCTTTATGTGTCTGTCATGCACTAATCTACAGATCACATATGCTAGAGAATAGAACCGATGTGCCAACAAAAAGCTCAGATGTTCTACATTGTTATCTTAATGTTCTACATTGATGTTTTGAAGTGTCGAGACCTACAAGAAATAGTGGAAATGCTATGTGCTAAAGTTAAGTCGGTATGCACTAAGGTATGGTATGCATGCTCTAAATAGTCAACAAGATGCATCAAAGAATAGACCAGATGCACTATAGAATGGTATCCACACATTGATTCAAGTTTTCCACGTACATGCAAAGTTTATCCTGCATCCAAAATGATTTGATAAATGGGGTTATGCCCCACGATGGGTGCCAGAAATGTATGCTAGAAAAATGGTGCGATGAAATGAATATTTTGAAATCAAGACTACTCCACACACCAATGGTACTCTTGGTGAAAATTATGGAGTTATATGAAATAGCTCAACTTCCCAAGGGATGTTCCATTGTTCTCTATCTCACAAGACCCCTCAAGCCAATGCCTTTTCTCTTAGATCACTGAGAAAAGTGACTTAGGGATGAGAATCATGAGAATGAGGGATGTTTGATCAATCTAACATGAATGCAATCCTAAATGTGCATGATATTAACAAATAAGAATTAAACTAGCATGTATATGATGATAAGATGAAAGGATTAGTAAAAGAACTATCCTAACATGATACACTCGCTTGATATGATTATTGTGATAAAGAGATATACTTCTAAAATGCTTATTAGATTATTTCTATTCAAAGAGAGACTAAAATGCTTGATAAAAATGAATATAGACTAGATGCATAAAACTTGGATCCTTGGATGATAGAATAATGGCTCTACTTATAGGAAAAATAGGGCAAGGAAAGGTTAAGATTAGATGATCCTATCAAGGGTCAGAATTGAAAGTTATCAATCCATGTTTACAATTCTCACTAATGAAATGGTGACAATTGTCAACATAAGAATGCTTGAAAGGAGATGTAAGAAGCATTAAATGCTTGAGAAGACCTCATTGTTACCTTAGGAGGTAAGGGTTAAGGTTAGGTTAAGATTATCCATTGGATAAAGCTTTTATCCAAAGGATAAACTCTTGTGGAAGAGTTAAAGGGATAACCATGGTCAAAGCAACGAATGCTTGATGAGAGCCTTGGGTTAGACGAGGGTTGAGTTAGAGAGAAAGTCTCTAATCATGCAAGAGGGTTGAGTTAACCACTAATGGTTTGGAGGACTTTCAAGGTTAACTTGTTGAAGAGATAAAGCCTTTAATGGTTTCCAAAGACTTTGAGGGTTTGAGAAGTGACTTCCCTTTGCTTAGGGATGTGACAATATATAGTAGATGGGTTAGGCTAATTTAGAAGGGATTAGAAGAATCTAGAAGGGGGTTTAGAGAGGCAAGTAGGAGATGTAGGAAAATGCAAGTGGGTGAGGGGTAATTTTAATTAAAATAAATTGTTATATTTCAACAAAATAGATGCAAGTGGGGGATTTAAATAAATTAGATTTATTTATTTGAAGTGAACAATTTAATTAAATCTAAATTTAATTAAAAAGAGTAGAAGGGGGATTTTAATTAAATAAAGTGATTTATTCAATTAAATGATATGAAAGGCCTAAGTGAATTTAATTAAATAAATTGAATAAATTATTTAATCAAATAGATGAATGTGAATGCTTTAATTAAATTAAATGTAATTAAATAGAGGAATGAGAATAAAATGACTATTAAATATTCACTTAGGAAAGTGGTCATTTTTATACGTCTACATATATAGTAAGAGAAAAGGAGAGGGGAAACACCAAATTCAAAAGGAAGGTTTAAATTGTAAAGGGGTTGTTCTCTTGGGATATATTTATATGTATATATTTACTTACACAAGGGGTATGTAAATAAATACATATATCTATATATAGTTGATATAGAATTTAAATTGATTAAAGGATATGTATTTTATAAATCATTTTTGGGGAAAGATATATTAATGTATATATATGTTTATATATATATATATATATATAAAATCACAAACATTTATAAATGGATAAGTTGAAAGCTTATACCCCATTTACATATATTTTAATTAGTTATTTAATGAGGGAGGGTCAATAATGTCGGCAAGTAAATAGATTAGACTATTAAATTAATATTAATATAAAGGATTCATATTAATATTAATATGGTAAATTGGTGATCTACAATTAAAGAACATAATTAACGTCAATATCATATGGCATTATTTGAGTTATTTTAATTAACTCTAGACGAAAATGGGATTAAATAGTTATTATAAGGGTTTCAGTTATAATCATTTGGAAAATTATAATTAAAGTGATTTGAGTGATTTCAAGCTCTTAGCTAAAATTCAATAAACAATTTAATAAATCAAAATGAAACATAAATGTCATCCCTTGGGATAGTATCATTAATTAATTAATTTTAAAGAACTAATCCCTAATGAGTAATATTAGTGGAATGGCTTAGGGGGTTAAATTTTACCCCACTTAGCTAACATACATAGACATTACCCCTCTAGATTTGATTTAATAAAACATTCTAACTCGTTCTCTTGAAGATCGTTATAAATTGATACTTAAGAAATTGAGTTAGTGAAACTAAGTGAGCAACTGCATCTTCATATTATGTAAACATAAGTAATTAGGCCTTTTTTTAAAAAAAAATTTGTTGTGTTTTTGCCCTAATGTTTGGGCATGACAGATACCCTTATGTGAGCCTTGGAGAGGTTAGTGTGTACTTGAATGTTTGAAGAGATCTTGGATGTGTAAAAGGATCATGTTATAGTGGTATAGGAGGGAATTGTATGTATTTTCATTAAATATTTCATTATGTGTTTCACATGACTGACTCAAGTTATGAGTTGTATGAATAGTAGAATAATGTACTTGCATTTGACATATCTGATAGACTTTTAATAAATAGGATGTGTAAATGAAGAACGTGTTTGATGTGCATACATAACAATATATTAGTTAATTGATAGTTTCATTTTCCTTCTTCTCCTCATATTTTGACATTCAATGAATGGTCATAGTTAATGATGTATTTTTTTATCAATTAAGAGTAGCGAGTGTTTTCATTAAAGGGTTAGTTTGTAAGGAATGATTATTTTTATTAATCTCATCTGGATATTAGCACATTAGTGCTATATTTAATATAAGGAAATATCATGAGAAGATAATTTTCATTCTTCTATATCGGTAGTGAAATTAAAAATAGTACACTAAAGATGACAGGCATATAGGGAGAAATTTAATCGTACTTGTGTAATCTTGTTAGTTTGCATGCATATGTATGAATGGATTGAATATCAAAATTCTCTCCCTTTTCTCTCTCTCTAGTTATGAAGATTCATAGAAATGCTACTAAATGATGTATTTGAAATTAAATAGAAATATTTAATTGTTTGTTAACAAATATTATGAGGCATATATTGAGGAAAGTTTGTTTCATTTTGCATTGTAGACTAAAGTATTTTGTTCTGTCTATTAGGACATCATGTCAAGTAAGTAAGTTAATGGAATACTTTTGCATATACTCTATAGGTAGTCCATATGGTTTAGGTGTTTGATAGATCATGATGGGGAACAAGTATTGATTAGGATAATCGTATCACTGCATGTAGAATGTGCATAGAGAGTAGGAAATTATTCTTTTGTGGTTCCATTTTATGTTAAAAAATAGAAGTCTTAGCTTCACAGAACTTTTGTGTAATTGTTAAGAACTATAAGAATGTTGTGATTGGTCAGTGAAAATATAGAAATGATGCTACTTCCTTACCTTTTTTTGAATTGGGATTTCTATTAAAATGGATAAATGATTATGTTGGGAAGGTGATACTTGTGATAGAGATAGGTTAAGCACAAAATTGTGTCATGTTTCAAGGCAACTTATCAGCACAATTTAATCTAATTAATTCTAAATAAAAATTCATTTTAGTCACACATATAGTCTTTAAAGATTCATTATGGCTATCTTATATATGAGCCACAACCTTTCTAATTGGGATTGTCTACTAAATGTATATTTTCTGCCGCTTTGGGTCTAAATACCATAATTTATTTATTTTAAAAAAAAAATGATGTTTCAACAACTCCTACTATTATATATAATTTTTTATTATGAAATGTAAAACTACCCTTTTATAAATCTATAAGTGAATTTTCTGAAACATATCTTTTAATATTTCAATTTTTTTTTATATTTTATATATTTTTTTATTGAAAGTGCATCATCAACACTAAAATATAAGGTAGATTATTTTGTAAAGGAAAAATACTAAATTTTATTTAAAATTTTTGGAAAAAAAAAAGCACTAGAGAAAAGAGTCTATGTCTAGAGGATATAATTTTTTTTTATAGTTTAGATAAATAATTAAGAAAAAAAGTGACTTTAAATGGAAAGAGTTGTATTTTAGTAAACACAACTATTAAAATTTATTGAAAAATATATATACATAAAAAATAGTTAACAATATATTTTTGCACTAAAGTTCTAAGTTATCGATAATTTCTTGTTGAATTACTACATTATTTTTTATTAGGATAAAACTAGTTTTGAAGGGGCCTCGAAACCCTTACAATCAGTGAAATTTCCTCAAATAATGAACTAGACTACCCAGTAGTGAACAACATTTAAGAAAGGACCTGAAACCTTCTGGACTTATGGGCATCTAGAACCCAACACCCAAAGACTACACAAAGTATAAATAAAAATACAGAGCATCCACAACCAGTCAGACACCAACCATACTTCAAGAGTGAAACATTACAAAATGGGCTAGCCCAAGAAGATGGTCTAAGTCAGCAAATAATAGACCTCAACAAACCAAGAATGAGGGGTTTTCTAGGCACCCTCAACCAACAAGAAGGGTTTTCCCCATCCTCCCATAACTTGTAATAGAAATTCTAGGCCACAACAAGCCATGAAGGCAAAAACTAACCAGAAACAAACATTGACCAAATTGGGTCCTTGAAAACTACTAGCGTCCAACCAGTCCTTCACATAAACAAAAAACATAGGGTTTTTTCAAGCTCCCTCAGCCTTGTGACTGGGTTTTGTAAGGCTCCCACAACCTTTCAAGGCCCAGACAATAACATCTCTTCCTGAAAGCACAATCTAGGATGTGTAGGGACACGAGGTTTTAACAAGGCTCCCTTAACCTCAAACTTGAGGAAGAACAAGACTGAGAAAATCATACGCTCCATCCTCTCCACCTCAATTGTAGAATAAGGAAGGAAAATAGCATGAAGGCAAGTCTTTACTCCCAGACAGTCAAGAGACAACACATCATCAGCTTCCCTACATCATTTTATGGTCTCAACCATAGCATCCACCTTCACCTCAATAAAAGATAGGTCATCTCCAACAACATCCATCTTCAACTCTAAAGAAGATAAGGCCACCTCTATAGGAAAATATAGATAAAACTAGAGATGCTAAGGAAAAAACCAATTAAAAAATGAGAATCCAACCCAAGGGCCAACAGGGATAGAAATATTCAAAACCACCGAAAGAGAGGGTGCACCAAACAACGCCCAGGAGACCACAACAAAGGGCTCCAAAAATGAAAGTTGAGGAGGATAACCCATATCAAATAAAAGGTTACCATTCCCCATGAAGCACATCAGGCCTAAAATCCTCAAAAAATAAAGACCTCCTTCCAAAAAATAGGGCCACAGAACTGGTTCGGTAGCATTTCACAAAATGACAGAAGCAACAAAAGAAACCCAAAACATAGCCCACCTACTCTTCCCATGGACCAAACCTACCATATGGAAGAAAAATGGGCTGAATAAGGGCATCTCCGCAAAGGGAAAGCCTCCAAAAGTAGCCCCAGTTGAGGAAATAATAACCGCCCTAAACACAAAAGGGAGATAGGAAAAAGAGCACGCGCCAGCGATGGAAAAAATAGAGCAGAGAAAGGGAAAGGGGGAGACCTCAGCACATCCCTGACAACCCCATTAGAAATTACAGCAACCCCTTCACCATCAAAATCCTCCTATGTCCTATCCCAAGGTGCCCCCACCCAAACACTCTGATCGTAGAGCGACTAGATCATAGATTGCAACCCAACATCCAAGCGGAGCCCGAGGGAAATGATAAAACCATCATTGTCATCATCCGCTTCATCATCTCTGCCATGAGAATCTCCTAAAACCCTCGCTCGCACCTCACCTCCTTGCTCTCCTCATTTAAAATTTAGTAATTTGAATTACTACATTGTTAATTATAAAATCTAAATAAATTAAATAAAAAAGATTGAGAAAGTGATATAAGTTAATGGAATAAGAGATAATTTTGCAAGGACAAATATTTTAATAATAAAATTATAATATTGCATAAGAAATAAAAAAATATTATCATTAGCATTAAACTCATCACAATTTGAATAAACAAAATCTTAATTAAAAATGTATACAATAAAACGATATTAAATAAATGTAATGTAAGTAGTTTATCTGAATAAGTGATGTGTGGTAAACCATTTTTTATGTTTTTTTATGTTTGTTTATCTTTTCACGATCGCACTACGTTGCATTTTTTCACTTGTTTGAGAAACCATGTTTAACAAAAATTAGTACAAAATAAAGATATTATTAGTATTCTTGTATTATTTCTTTTTAATTATTATATTATTAATATATTATAATAATACTATAATATTATTCTATAATTTTTTATATTTTTATTATTATTATGTTTTTGATTAAGGTTAAATAGGTTTTGAAGGGACCCAAAACCCTCAGATTTTACCAGGATTTGGAACCCAAAAAACAACGTTTCCTAAAGGAATAATCATCAAAAAACCACCAGGCCAACCACAAGCGAGACTAAAAAAGACTAGCCTCTAAAACATAAATAAGGGTTTTACTAAGGCTCCCTTAACCTTCGAATGACAACATGGGTTTTCTAGGAACCCATAACCTTCAAAGACACTAGACTACAACAAGTAGCAATACATTAAGGATTAGGACTCAGAGGGTTTTGAATGGCTCCCCTAACCAACAACCTGGGTTTTGAACTAGCCCCCAAAACCAACAGAGAAGGGTTTTCCTAGGATACCTTAATGTGCAACATAGATCTCAGGTTGCCAAAAACAAAACCTATCCTTAACCAAAAACCAAAATAACAAGTGCCCAGGCTGGGCCCTTGAAAACTACTAGCATCCAGCCTGCTTGTGGGTTTTACAACGCTCCCACAACCTGAACCAGACATCAATAAAATAAACAAAAAATAATAGCCAAGAGGGGGATTTTGAAAGGCTTCTTTAACCTTCAGAATGGGTTTTAAAGTGTCTCCCATAACCAGCAAGAAGGCACCCATCACCACCCAACATCTGATTAGCACTCGCCTTCCAGCATGACACCTCTCCACCTCAATAAGAAAGGAAACCACCTCAATAGGAACTGGAAGGAAAGAGGCCAAACATAGGGAAAATGAAGCAGATAACCCCAAAAGAAAGACCATCAACACTTGTCCCGAGTAGTCGATGGAGGATAAGATGTGGTGGAGGAATCACCACCACATCTTATCCTCCATCGACTACCCGAGACAAGTGCTATTAATACCATCCTTTTAAGGATATGAAGCTTAGATATTTGTGAAAACTTTAGATTCAAAGATTTATATTGTAATTAATGAGAAGAGTAACTAACACTTTTTTGATAGCATTAATATTGTAATTAATGCTCATCCAAAATTGTAAGGAGAAGATAGGTGCCAAAGTGATTGATTTTTGGAAAGATCAAAATTGGGTGGACCCCGGATCTATTGATCCCAAACTCAAGAAGGTAAATTTAATGATCAACCACGTTGTCTTAAATACCAAAAGGGAAGACCATATGGTGTGGTGTGTGACTTCCCACTTCCCGCATCATCTCCATATCCATTTATGATGTACTGATGTGCACATGTTCAATTTTATTTTATTATTTGAAATTTATTATTATTATGTTATTATTTATTATTATAAATATTAGTATTATATTAGTAATAAAATTATTTTATTATCATACTTTAATACTCTTAAATTGAATGAGAATAATTAAATTAATATTGTTAATTTATATTTTTTCATATTAAATATATGTTTATCTATTTATATATGTAAAAAAAATAAAAAATTGTAATTTAAACACTTAAAGTCTCATATGTTAAATTTTTCTAAATTAAATAGCAAAGTCTTGCATTCATTGTATTTTATTTTTTATTTTTTTTTGTAGACGTATCTTTTTCACTCAAAATAATAGAAAATAATATATTAAAAAATATTCAATAAAAATCATTAACTGACATCAATTTCTTATCTCAAAAAACATAAAATTATACTATATATAAAACAATCTTCATCAAAGAGAATGAACAATAGATTTTAATTATAGCACTTTAATAAAAATTAATAATATAAATATTAAATGAAAAAATCTAGATTCCATAATTATCATATTTAAAATATATGTCAAAAAAAAAAATTCTTTTAAACATTCTATGAAAGAAAAAAAATCTAAAAAATAGTACAAAATTAAAATAAATAATTTTTTGATAAAAATATTATAAATTTCAAATTTAAAGGATTCTTTTATTGTTTTTTTTATTTTGATAGTCCCAAATCTAAAAAACTATATTGAGAATGAAATCAATTGATCTCTATATTCCTTTCTACTATAGATGGAGGGGAGATTCATTCCTTTGTTCATTGCAAACATTTAAATGAATGTATGTCAAATATTTGTCTAGTATGCGATTTTATCAGGAACCAATAATAATTAATGGCATTTCAATTGGCAAACAAAAGATAATAAAGTGCAGAAGATCATTCAACTTTGAAAACATGTGATGGGCTAAGAAGTGGTACATATTAATTATGTGATCATTATTTTAAAATGCACAAGAAAAAATAGAGTTAAAAAAATAATGTCCGCTAAATTATAATAATCTTAGAAGACGGTGAACTGTTAGACATGTCAAAATTAAAATTATACTAGAGGAAAAAGACAAGTGCTATTAATACCATCCTTTTAAGGATAGGAAGCATAGATATTTGTGAAAAATTTAGATTCAAAGATTTATATTGTAATTAATGATAAGAATAACTAACACTTTTTTGATAGCATTAATATTGTAATTAGTGCTCATCCAAAATTGTAAGGAGAAGATAGGTACCAAAGTGATTGATTATTGGAAAGATCAAAATTGGGTGGACCCCGAATCTATTGATCCCAAACTCAAGTAGGTAAATTTAATGATCAACCACGTTGTCTTAAATACCAGAAGGGAAGACGATATGGTGTGGTGTGGGACTTCCTCAGGGACTTATTCAGTCTCTTTTATTGTCCTTTTACTGGCACAATCCAAAGATCCTACTCCTTGCTGGGCTAAGGCTTGGTATTCAGGCTCGATTCCTAAAATCAATATTTTTTCTTGGATCCTTTTGCAAAATAAGATTCTAGCTACTAATAATTTGAGAAAGAGTGGATTTTGTTAACCAAAAATATTCTATCTCTATCTTAATAATGAGGAATTTGTGAACCACATATTTTTACACTTTCCTTTTACCACTCCTATTTGGGGATGTTTTTCAATTGTGGGGGTTGAACTGGGTTTTCCTGGAGGAGATGCATGATTATTTTAGAAGCTAGCATTATTCTACCAATAACATCACCATAAGAAATCTATGGAAGTTTTCTTTTGCCCATATCCTCTTGGGGATATGGAAAGCCAGTAATAATAAAATATTCTGAAATGATATTAACACCTCTGAAGTGGCGTGGGTCAAGATAAAAAATAACTAAGTTGAGAATGTGATGGCCAAGGGGGTGCATTGTTGTAGCAATAAGGAGGACTTTGAGGTTCTCAAAAGATAGAATGTCCTAGCCTTTTTGGGCTCCAACATCAACCAAATCAATAAAATATTGTGTTGCTGGTCCTTTCCCCCTAATAATTGATTTAAGGCCAACATTGATGGTGCGACGAAAAGAAATGTGAGACTTGCTAGTTGCGGTGGTGTTATCTGAAATGGGGCTAGCTTTTACACTAGGGCGGTTGCCTATCCCTTGGGAATTCAGACCAATGATTTGGCGGAATCTATGGGCGCTCTTCAATCAATTAAATTAGCCTATAATTTAGGGGTCAAAATGCTATGGTTGGAAGGCAACTCTAAAAAACATTATTAACTACCTTCTAGGTAAACATCAACCTTCATGGACTACCAAAAACATCATTTATTCTGCCAGGGAGCTTCTTCAGGGGTTTAAAAAATGCCATATTTACCATGTTTATAGAGAGGCTAATAGGAGTGCTGACTTGGCTGCCAATGAGGTAGTACAAAGCGAGCTAATTATTACCTAGAATGGCGAAGGGGAGCTAGTTTTGTAGGCAGTCGAGAAGGAGGTACAGTAATCAATGTAGGTTCACTTCGCATGCTTTATGGGTATTTTTCTCCCACTTGAACAATAGATTCAGAAACTTCTACAGATTTTGGGTGGTTTCTCACAGAAAGTTTGTAGTGAAGAAAGGTATCAATTGGGAATTACAGACAATTGACATCAATATCATTATGGGTGGAAAATGAAAGAGAATAGAGGCTACCACCATTGATAAATGGAAGAGTCATCCACAAGCTTGGGTGGTTCTCCAAGCTGCCAAGATGATGGATTTCATGGAGTGCATGTACGAGAAACGGCCTGAAATTATGAGAATCTCCAAGAAGGGATGGAACAAAGTTACGTTAAACATAGGTAACATGAAGGTCAAGGTGACTGAAACTATGATTGTGGAGGCAACAAATCTTCTGATAGACAACATCAAGTTCTATAGGGACAAAAAGATTTTAGATGCTACTGTGAAGAAATTTCCGAAGGAGGAGGAGGAGAAAGCTAGATTGGTGAAGGGTAGCCATACCTACTTCTCACCAAAGGTAATTAAATTAATTTGGTGAAGGGTTTTTCTTGCTATAATGAAATTTATCACACTTGATGGTATATACACTAGGGTTTATAGCTACCATTTTATCTTACTTAATCACTTTAGGTATAAAGATAAAATTTATATTCCATATTATCTTTTTTGTGCCCTTAATACTGGGATCAAGGATGCTATATCCAACCCTAGTATTAACCCAGCAATGCATAAAGGTTTGATGGTGATTAAGTATGATCACATCAAGAATGCTACCATCCAGTTGAATATAGTTGAGGTCTCTAAGTTGGAAAAGGATTTTGATGACTCTAATGATAAGAAAGGTGAAGGCTATGACATAGAAACCGAAACAGAGGACAATCCCCACATTCTTGGGTGAATCTTGAAACCAATTGTGGCAAGACCCAAGAAGAGAATCACCTGGATATTGACCTCTACATCAATAATGTCATGGAAAGCTTCAAATAGGTGCTCCTCTGGATGTATAAGGAAATTGCTGACATTAAAACCAAGCAAGCCTAGGAAGCTGGGAAAATCGTGACTTTACAAGGTTTAGGCTGAGGAAAGTTCAAGTCCCTCCCAGATTGTCTCAATGGGCTTACCAAAGCTATTGGTAATGTAGAGGAGATTATCAATGCTAAACAAAATAGTTTTCTTATCTTGGAGAACAGAGCAGGGGCCACTAAAAAAAGACTTGATGGGGTTGAGAACACACTCAACAAAATAGGTGAGCAAAGTCATAAGATTCTTAAGACTACCTTGGCTAGTATGAAGGCTCTTATCATTAAGCTAGAGAATAACCATGGGGATAAGGTTGCGATGGGCATTATTGATGTAAAGGACGACACCCCAAATGATAAGGAAATAGGGCTTGGGCGAAGAATGCAGGCGAGAACTAAAATGATGCAAAGCCACAACAAGGAAATTGAGGATATCAAGCAGGCAACTGATAATATGGAACAACTGGAGCTGGAAGCTATTGAAATGCTTCAAAACTTGTTTGTTGGTGTTTTGCTCGTCAGCTATTCTTTCTTAGTGTGTTGTATTTTGTGTTTTGGTATGCTTTGATGTAAATCTTTTGATCTTTTGTCTATAATGGGTTTCAGGACCCCATCAAAACCTGTTTTCCCATATTAAAAAACTAACACTTTTTTGGTATTAATATTCAACTCAAAAGAAAGAATATTACTGCTATTTTTTATATGCATATGCTTTTGATTAAGATAAGTAAGATTTTGAAAGGGTCAAATCCTTGAACCATAAAAAGGATACAACAAAAAACCTAACGAAACACAAACAAATAGCCAACCTATTGGTTTAAGAAGTGTTCCAAATCAATTTTCTTTTTCAAAATGACAAAATCGTTTTCCCGAAAATATTCACAATAGCATTTACATCTCCACCTGCAAACCTCAGACTTTTGAGAGAGGCATTGAAGGATAATATACATATTTTATACCAATGTTATTTAATTACCAAAAACAAATGATGCCACAAAATGACAAACCAATAGTTTCATAGTACTTCAACTTTGATTAAAACACTAAATCAGTACTTCAAATGAATTATTTGTCATTAAAAAATCTTAGAGAGACTAGAGAAAAGAGTTCGCAAGAAAAATAGCAATAATGATAACCATTGTCCATAAGAATCCCAAATGTAATGCCTTCCATTGTTTGTTTACATATTTTAAAAATGAATGGTTAATTGAAGAAAAATAGTGAGGTCAAATTTTACATTACTTCTATTATAATATTCTTGTTTTCTTAATCATAATTTATTATTTGATTACCATAAACGTGATTCTATGGGTCTGTAGTATCACAGAACCCTACAATTATAAATTATTTATTTATTTTATAGGTATTCTGTCCGTGGTTGCAGTATACGAGATCCTCTGCTCTGCACTAAGCCTTGCTCCACCCCTTCCACACCTACGAAATTCAAGTGGTTCGCATGATCTTCGAGTATTTGCATTACGACAACTCCTGTTAACATATATTTAATAGGTATCCTTTGTGTGCTTGTAGTGACAGGAGATCCTCTTCTTTGCACTAAGCCTTGATCGACCTCTTCTACGCCTACGAGATTCAGACGGTACATATGATCTTCTAGTTTTTGCATTAGGATAACTGCTGCTAATATATATTTTATAGGTATCATCTCTGTGGTTGCAGTGACAGTAGATACTCTTCTTTGCACCAAGCCTTAATCCATCTCTTCTACACCTACAAGATTGAGGTTCTACGCATGATCTTCGATTTTTTTCATTAGGACGACTTCTGTTAACATATATTTCATAGGTATCCCCTCTGTGGTTGCAGTCACGGGGGATCCTTTTCTTTGCGCTAATCCTTGAGTCACCACTTCTACGCCTATGATATTGAGGTGGTATGCATGATCTTGGAGATTTTTCATTAGGATAGCTCGTCTCAACATAAATTTTATACGTATCATTTCGGTAGTTGCAGTGAGAAGAGATCTTCTTCTTAGGATTATGCCTTGATCCACCTCTTCTATGCCTACGAGTTTGACGTCGTACACATGATCTTGGAGTTTTTCCAGTAGAACAACTCCTGTTAACATATTGATCATCTGGATCTTCAAATTCATTATCACAACGTTTTGGCAACTCAAATTCTTCCCTATTAACATAGCCAACCGAAACTGACGACCTTGGAAATCTCGGCGCAAATTGTGACTGTTGCCGTTCGCCTAATAAAACACGTAAATCGTCCAGGTTGTCGCAGATGTTTTCTAATGGTTCATTAAACGTACTCTTTGCACGGGTAGATATGTAGGCATTTTCGAATAAGTAGTTACGTAAACTGTGATATTCAGTTTCTAGTTTACCTGACTCTTCTTTTAAGGCAAGCACACGGTCGCTAAGATCATCCAAACACTGGTGAAATGATTGTAAAATGTTCTCCTCCTCCCGCTGCCTCTGCTCCATTTCATATAAAATCTGCTCATCGGCCATGTTTTGGCTTTGCCTCAATACTTGTACAGTGATGATACAAGTTCTAGTTCTAATTGGTATGATTATTCTGGACTTTCTACCCTCTTTATCTATCTCTCGAAGGGGTTTATTGGAGATTGAAGAGGTATATTATGCGTGCCGCTTCAACTTTTGGATTATTAAGGGAACTAAATAGAACCAAAAATAACGAAAATAATGGTAAGCGTGGCTACTACTTAGCATACATAATAACAACAATTACTAAATCTTTGCAAATGCATGGCTTGTCAGCAAAACTGCTTTTCAGTGATTCCATTTTAAAATAAAATATTTTCTACAAATTAAAATATAATAAATATTTTATTTTAATTAATCAATTGAGATAGTCAAAGGTACATCTTGTATATTTAGATGTTTCCCATTTTAAGAGCTCTGATGAGTCTTTCAAATTAATTGAAACTGTGTAAAAATTATCAGTTATAGTAGACTATTATATGATTTATAAGTTGTGCTGTTTACATTCTACTTGAACAATTGTAAAATTATAGATGAGTATTAAAATATTTTTATATTATTAATAGTGAAAGATGTATATTCATTTATTTATTAGAAGTGTTAATTAAATAAGAGCAAATAAAATGAAGACAAAATCAGATATGAAAACGTAAACCAGATCAAGCACGAAACACAAGATTTATAGTGGTTCGTCATAAAGGTTGTGTCCACTCTCAACCAGAGAATGTCTTTATTCACAGTTACCCAATACATCAAATACAACATATACACTCATTGAAGAGACTGGGAGAAGAAGAAAGGAATAGTCACAACTGTTAGAGTTCACATCATCAACAATCTCCCACTTGAAATCCAACCCATACAGCTACGAACAATGATATCCCCTGCATTTTTATGCTTAATCTCACATTGTGAGCCCTGTACTAGAGGATTTTAACTTCTCACTAATCTATTAAGGGACACTTTGAATTAATCTTCTCCGAGTTAAATCTGAATGAATAAACTTTAATAACTGAATATCATCAACAAAACACTGCTTGTATGTAAATTCATGCACTCTAAATATACATTTTTTATGTATGCGACAATCCAGACTTTTATCCTCTTTGGTAAATTTAGCAAAACACTTATCTTCATCCTACCCCAAATCTACACCTCCCATGTAACTTCAAATATTTGTTACTAGGACACCTTTAGAGTCTTCGAGAACTTCTGTTTGAATATCGACAACCTCGAGATGAATTTTATATTCATATACAACTTTGCCTTGACAAAGCCTCAATAAAAGCCTTTGAATTTCCAGTATAAGTATAACATTTGGTATCTTGTATTGTTTTATAGAAGGGCAGGCCTAGGGTACATTCTATTAGAAAACTGATTTTTTTCATCATGCAGTTAATTTCTCCCACCATGCAGTTGGTCAAAAACTGAATTGCACGATAGTTAGATTCTCACGCATACTTAGCATGCAATCATTTTTTGTTTTACACATGTAATAAAATGGTCCTCGGTTTTGTATCCATGCATGCATGCATTCTAGAGGAGTTATATACCACCATAAAAGCTTTCAAGGTAGATAATTTAGTTTACATATTTTGTATTTAATTATTTCTCCATGTAGCTGAGACTTTTGCATGTATAGTTTCCACCATAAAACTGTTTTTTTTATTTTTATTTTTTTATCAGCAAGTGCTATCAAGATGGGGATATCACCCTATATTAAACCAAAATGAGACATACATATTGTCATATATATAACCTCCACATTTATCAAATCTATTTCTAGTACTTATTACATAAGCCTAAGTATGGTAGCCATCCACATGCCTATGGTTGCCAGCTTGTCCACATTTCCTTCTGACAGCCAACCATTTTCTTGGAGCATCATCCTTCTGAAGGGTTCCATATCTGCGTTCTTGATACCAACTCTGAACACCTCCCAAGCCTCCACCATGAACTCCTCCTTCCTCATTCTGATTGCTTCAGCAGCAAGCCGAACTTCATCTTCGGGGTCCGAACACTTCTTGTCTGAAAGAAATACCAGTGGGTTGAAGTATGGCCCGAGGATGCTAGCCCATTCCTCCTCCATTTCCAGCACCACTCCTCCTACAACTTCAATATCTTCTTCATGAACGAAGCCCTCTAACTTTTCCACATAGGCTTCCTTTGAGGGAAAAACATCCACCAACAAACATAGGATAATCTCGTATATGAAGCCATCACACGAGTGCCTGTCTTCACTAAATGCATCATTTAGAATTCCCTGGATCATAGTCTAACCTTCGATATCTATATCAAATAGCCGTTTGCATTGAGCTCCCAGCATCTCCTTGTGGCAAAGGAAACTTAATCCAAACTTGTGAACCATCTTACTTATGCAAAGTATTTTGATCCTGGCTATCCACTATAATTTATAACGACCAACTGGTTCTAGAACCCTCTCGGCCAGTCTAAATCATTTTGTTGTTTATTCACGGGCTATCAAGAAACACCGAGGGTACTTCTGCCTTCCCTCGTGAACCTCTGGATAAGAGCATACCTTCTCTTATCCTCATAAGCGAAACCACCTTCCGATCAGCCAATTCCTGACTTAGGGATGTGGGTTGCATCCTCTTGCAATCTCTGTAGGATATCACTGTTGATTGCATTTGCAGTAGATAAGACAGTTGGCAGAAGAATGTCTAACCCATGATTAGCTAAGAGGTCCACAACTTGGTTGCCTTCCTAGTATGTATGTTGTATCTGGTAATCCTCTAATTTTAGAAGGTGGTCATAAATTCTTGGGATCGAAGAGCCCAACCTCCAATTCAAAAAATGCTTATTAATGATTCCATTGATAACCACTTTTGAGTGTCCTTCTATCACCACTTTAGTTACTCCATTAGCAGTTGCCCATTTGAGTCCTTCTCTAGAGCTGTAATTTCTACTATATTGTTGGATACAAAGCCCGCTTGTCCACTTACCGCACCTATAAATTCACCTTTCTCATCTCTAATAACTGCTCCATAGCCTGATAGACCTAGATTTCCTTTGCTAGCCCCATCGAAGTTCATCTTTTTCCAACCACTAGGGGGGGGGGTCCACTTAACCCTTTTTCGACCTATAGTCTTAATTCCTTGGATATGACTGCTACATTGTTTCAATTTCCACACCTTCTCCATTTCCCTATCCCACTTTGAGTAATATTTATATTTACTTCCGCATATCTTGCCATTAATTGTTTCTTCGATGGCCCTTTAAATTTTATTGATAAGGATGTTAACCTCCATCTCTTTTTCCCTAAATATTCTTATGTTTCTCTCCTTCCACACATGATACACCATCAAAGAAGGAGACGTAATCCGCAAGCTACCCCATTTAGAAGATCTACCTCCTATCAGCCAAGCCTGAATGAATTCCTTGAATGAGTCATTATAAACCATATAATTCTAAAGCTACATCTGCAACCAATCCCAACACTTTCTAGAAAAAGAGCAATTGTACAATAAATGATTCACTTTTTCTTCCTCCATTTTGCAGAGACAGCATCTGTTGGGCCCCTAGATCCCAATTAACTTCAATCTGTCACTAGTAAGAATTTTCCCATGCAGAGCAATCCAAAGAAAGGCCCCCGCCTTAGGTAATACCCACTTGTCCTAACATAAGGCAGTCGACCAGTCCCCATCTTTTAGCCTCCTTATCTACAATTCACATCCCAAGTTGACCTTATAACTTCCTGATTTGGATGCATTCTAGATAAGCGTGTCTTTTTCGGATGTCAAATGGATGATTCTGCTTCGGAGAATATCATTTACCTTCTCACTATTTGCAATCTGAACATTATCAAACGCCTTCCATCTAATTGGGGAATTTGCACAACACCCTTCATGGATATAGTCTGCCACCCGTTCACCCATAGAAGCTTCCATCTCATTTATCCAATCTAAATCATCAATTTCATCAACTAGTGCTTTATCACCATTTCATGAATCCCTCCAGAATTTAGCCTTACAGTCGTCGCCTATTCTCCATGTCAGATGATCAGTAATGATTCTCCTACTTTCCCATATGAGTTTCCATATTGGAGAACCTCCAATTGAATTTCCCATAATGAAAATTCTTTTTGGCTCATTTGAATCTAGGTATTTATGCGACATCATCTTGCACCAGCCTTTGTTGGGACTATTGTACATCTTCCAAGCCAGCTTTGCCCCCAGCGCCAAATTCTGCAAGTTCATCTTCCTTAGACCCGCTCCACCTTCCATTTTGAGCATGTAGACTATTTCCCAATTTAATAACGGGATCGTTTTTCCATCCTTCGCCCCTTCCTAGATGAACCTTTTTAATAGGCCATCCATTGTCGACAATGCCTTTTGAGGAGCCCTGTAGCATGAGAAATAATAAATAGGGATGGCTGAAAGCACTGACTTGGTCATCTGCATCCGCCCCACCTGCGAAAGCCACTTATTCTTCCATAGGTCTGTTTTGGCTCTGCATTTATTAACTACTTCTTCCCATAGCCTAAAGTCTACTTTGCCTGCGAATAGGGGAACTCTGAGGTAATGGATCGGGAATGCACCTTGGCCGAATTGCAGTACTCTGACTATTTTCTCCTGCATTTTCTTACTGGAATTTGGAATAAATATGGGACTTTTGTTTGTTCATGCTTTGCCTTGATTCCTTTTCGTAAGCTTCCAAAACACTGCCGATGACTAGAGCTTCTCTTTCTGATGCATAGCCAAAGAGAATGGTATCGTCTGTGAATTGAGAATGGGACACCGGACTCAATCTTTCGCTAATTGAAAACCCTTTCCAAAGACCTTGATCCACTTTATTTTTGATCTGCTTGTCTAACATTTCTGCCATCAGAACAAACAGGAAGGGCGACAAAGGATCTCCTTGTCGTATCCCGTTAGAAGCTTTGAAGAAACCACACGTAGAGCCGTTAACTAAAATTGAGAAGGAAACAGTTGAAATACATTGGACTATACATCTTATCCATTTATCATCAAAACCAAACTTCTTCAATACCTCTATTTAGAAACTCCACTTGACCCAATCGTAGGCCTTGGAAACATCATGTTTAATGACCATACCTTGAAATTTAGAAGCATGTATCGAGTGGATGGTTTCAGCTGCCATGATGATGCTATCTATGATTTCACGCCCCAGGATGAAGACGTGTTGTTCTGGTGAGATAATGTTTTTGAGAATTGATTTAAGTCTGTTGGTCATTGCCTTGGATATGATTTTATATAGGGAGTTACAAAGTGAAATTGTTTTGAAATCCATGATTGATAAATAGTCTTGTTTCTTCAAAATTAAAGCAATGTTCGTGTGATTGATCTCTTTGACGAACTTCCCCTATTTTCCAAAATCTTCTAGAATACTGAGAATATCATTCCCCATGAATTCCCAGCATCTCTGATAAAATTTCATTGTGAACCCATCTGGACCTGGTGCTTTGTTAGGATATTGATCAAAGACCGCCTTTCTAACTTCAACAAGTGAAAAGGGACAACATAAAGATCGGTTATCAGCCTCTGAAATTACTTTTGGGATGATGTCCACAAGAAATTGGGACTGTGGATTTTGAGCTACTACATTCCTCAACAGATCTTTGAAAAAGCTTATCACTATCTCCTCTATGGCTTCTGGGGAAGAGTGCAACTTACCTTCTAGATCAGTAACTCTAAAAATTATGTTCTTGGATCTGAAGGATTTAACAGATGCATGGAAAAATTTCATATTTGCATCTCCCTCTTTTATCCAGAGCTCCCTGGATTTATCACGCCAAAAAACTTCTTCTCTGCGAAGAATTTCTACCAATTCCTCTCTGAGTGAGACTTCTCTGTTGTACATATCATTTTTCATCCCAACAGAAATGGTTATCCTATTAATTTGATTAAGTTCCTCCTCTATTCTGTTTCTTTCTGCAAAGATATTCTTAAATGAATCTCTATTCCAAATTTTGATCTTTTCCTTTATAACTTTTAATCTTTTTACGAAACAAAAGCTCGGGTAGCCCCCAAAGATATTACTATCTTCCCACCATTTCTTAAGAAGCGTTAAAAACTCAGGGTCTCTCCACCACATACTTAGGAATTTGAAGCTGCTTCTTTCTTTGTTAAATGTTTCGCTCAATTTGAATTCAACTGGAAAATGATCTGAGAGTGATATAGGAAGAATTAAAGCTTCTACTTGAAAGGACGACTCCAACCAGGCTTCACCAATAAGATGCCTATCCAACCTTTCCAAAATATGTGCAAATTTGGCTCTTTTGTTCGTCCTGGTGAAAGATCCATTCTTAGGAACTACGTGCATCAAATGATTTTGTGTTACAAATTCTCTAAAATCTTCCATTATCTTGTTTGACATTCTCAATCCTCCCTTTTTCTCATCCAAATCAAGCAAGGCTTTGAAATCCCCAACCACTACTACCTTATTATTACAAATTTCCATCATCTTTTTTTGTGAGAGTTTTCCATGTCTCCTATTTTTTCAATGTTTTGATTGGACCGTAGACATTAATTAGTGGAAAGTTCAATTCCTCCTTAAAGATGAAGACAGAGCGAATCATCCAATGTTCTGCCTTTTCCAGCAAGGTTATTCTGACTTTCGTAGGATTCCAGATGACTCCCAATCCACCAGTGGTCCCTGAAGATTCTTGAAAGATGTCATCCCAAACTTTACAATAACTAATGAAACTGGAAGCCTTTTCTTCATTGAACTTCATTTCCTGTAAGACAATAATGTCACTACTACTTCTAGCCAACGCTCTTTTTACCAAGCGTCTTTTGTCAAGGGTCGATAGGCCCCTAACATTCCACATGGTGATTTTCATATTTTGCCAGGGGAAATTCCTTCACCCCTAGCTTTTCTCATGAAATCAAAAACACTGACAATTCCTTTCTCCTTGGCACTTTCTTCTCTCTTCTGACGGTTACTTCTCCTTCCCCTGGAACCTTTGCCCTTTCCCAGCAGTATGTTCGCCGATTGGCTAATGCATCTTGGATCAACATTTTCCAATGCATCCTCTTGATCAGAATCTTCGACAAATTCTTTGTCCAATTCAAATTTCGTATTTGATATGCCTTTGCTCATATTAAATGTTTTCTGGGGCGAAAAGGCAACCCCTCCGTCCTTGGATCCTATCACTGCTTCTTTATAGGATCCCTCACCTACAACTTGAGAGATATTCTCTTCAACAGGCCTTTTCTCTGCATTCAAATTTTTCTTTGCAATCTCTGTCGATGAATTTCCCACGTTTTCTTTATTTCCCACGAAATTTTCTACATTTACCTCAACCTCTGAATCCCTAACCATTTTCTCTGTCTTTTTCCTCTATAGTTGCTTTGGGTTCCTAACGGGTTTTCTGGCCTTCCTAACAAACATTCTACAATCCTCTGTACCGTGCGATTTGTTACCACATCTAGAACAAAGTCTCCTTTCTTTTTCGATTTCCACCTTTCTTTTTCGATTTCCAGACGTTGTCTCCATATTCCATTAGTAGTTTGTAAACAGATATATTCGGGAATTTTTTTAACTACCGCAACTTTGATTTTAACCAATTTGCAAAGTTCTCCCTCATCATCGAAGTCAATTTCTAACACCCATCCCAACGTCCTGCCTATCTTTCCCAAATAGGATTCTCCCCAATACTCTATTGGCAAATTATACATGTTTATCCATATTGGGTTTGAATACACTAACAGTGGGATTGGATTGAAGTTGGACTTCCAAGGCCATAAATATTGCTTATCTGTATACCAGTTCTCTTGACTCAGAATGTGCTCCCTTTCTGCTGAATCTTCAAATAGCACCACAAAGAAACCCTTCGGGATAAATTTGATAACAACACGGTTACCCCAACTCTTTGCCACCCATAATTTTATGTTTTTCCGAGACCAATTAAGGCCGATGATTCTTGCGATTATAGCATGGTTATTCCACAATTGACTGTCTTCATCAATTTCCTCCCTAACATCCACCACCATCTGCTCTTCCTCCAAATCTCTCCCTTCCTATGGATTGCCTGTTTTCCATCCTGTTTCACCATTAATCTCCAACCGTTTTTGTAGAGCCTTCATTGCATAATTGTAGCATGTTTGTTTTTATTTTTATTTTTTGTTATATTTTTCATCTCTACCTTCAAAATTGGTATCAAACCTAAGGCTAAATGTTTGTACAAATCTGAGTTAATTTTTGGTTTAGAATTTTTCTAAGAGAGAAAGGAGATTGCTGTAGCGAGTCATGTCAACAAATAATGGTTAGATTTAGCCTTAAATACTAATTTTCAATGGTATGAATTATGAGTTTTGGGCAATTAAAATGAACACTTCATTTTTATCACAAGATATTTGGGATTTGGTAGAGAAAGGTTTTCCAGAACCATGAGATGAAGAAGCTTATCAGAGATCACAACAAGCAGAAAAACATTAGCTTAGAGATAATAGAAAAAAGGATGCAAAAGCCCTATTTTTGATTTAGCAACAAATGGTTGAGTCAATCTTTCCTAAGGTTTCAGCAGCAACAAGATCGAAGAAAGCATGAGATATTCTAGAGGCATCCTATCAAGGTAATACGAAGGTGAAAGTGGCTAAACTACAATCTCTTTGGAGAAAATTTTGAAAATTTGGGAATGAGAGAATCTGAGTCTATAGACCAATTTATGAATCAAGTATTGAATGTTGTGAATCATATTAGATCTAATGGAAGAGAATTAAGAGATCAAAAGGTGAAAGAAAAAATTCTCAGGAGTTTGCCTAGTAAATTTGACTCTATAGTTGCAGCAATTGAAGAATCACAAGATTTGTCACAGTTATGAGTAGATGAGTTAATGGGTTCTTTATTTAAACATGAATCAAGATTGAATAGCAGCAACAATACCTGTTTTGAAAATTTTTTCAGAGCATACGGTTCATCAAGAAAAGGAAGAGGAAGAGGCGGAGGTGGACAGATGAATACAAATCAAGGAGAAATGACCAATCAATATCGTAATTTCAATAATAGAGGACGAGGTAGAAACAAATCTAAAGAAAAATCATCAAAGTTTGATAAATCCAATATTCAATGCTACTATTGTAAGAAATATGGCCATTTTGCATATGAATGTAGAAAGAAACAAGCAAAATTTGAGAAAACTGCAGCAAAATATTCAGATTTATCTTATAATAATTCATGCAGTTTATTTATAACATGAAATGTGGCACAAGAAACCTCTAAGGATGTATGATTTTTAGACAGTGGATGTACTAACCACATGATTGGTAATAGAGAACTATTTTCTAATTTGGATGATCCTGTGAAATCTGAAAAAAACTTAGGAAATGATATTGCAGTATCTGTAATGGGGAAAGGTGTAATAAATGTGTTGACTAAAAATGGAGAAAAAAGGTTTATCCCTGATGTTTATTATGAGCCTGGATTAAAACACAATCTAATGAGTGTTGGTCAATCAATCAAAAAATCATACAAAGTTCTCTCTAATAATGATGTTTGCACAATCTTGGATAGAAATCCTAGTGACAGGTTGCTTGTCAAGGTCCAAATGACCAAGAATCGGATGTTTCCCCTTCATATACATGGAATAGAGGAGGATAATTTCAAGGCATAAATTTTAAACCAGACATGGATCTGACATTTGAGGTATAGAAAAATTAATTTTGATGGCTTGTATTTATTGCAGAGGAAGAATATGGTAAACAGTTTGCCACCTATAATGCACCCTACTATTTCTTGTGAAAGTTGTATAATGTTAAAACAACACAGAGAAATATTTCCTATAGGAAGTTCAAATAGAGAAAGAGTGCCTTTGGAGCTAGTCCACACTGATATATGTGGACCAATGCAAACCTCATCTTTAGGAGGAAGTCTATATTTTTATGTTTATTGATGATTTCAGCATGAAAACTTGCATATATTTTTTGAAGGAGAAGTTTGATTCTTTCAATAAATTTAAGGAGTTCAAATCAATGGTAGAAAAACAAAGTGGAGTCTTCATCAGGGTACTCAGATCTGATAGAGGTGGTGAATATAGTTCTAATGAATTTTTGGATTTTGCAGAGATCAGGGGATCAAGAAACAGTTCACAACAAGGTACACACCACAGAAGAATAGTGTAGTAGAGATGAAAAACAGAACCATAGTAGAGATGGCAAGGAGTATGCTAAAAGCTAAAAATTTATATATGATTTTTGGGATGAAGTAGTATCATGTGTCGTATACATTTTGAATAGAAGTCCTACAAAGAGTGTTAAAGACATAATCCCTTAAGAAGCATGGAGTGGTAAGAAACATTCTATATCAAATCTACGAATCTTTGGATGTGTTGCATATGTTTTAGTTCCAACTAAAATAAGGAGAAAATTTGATGCTCAATCTATTTTTATTTGTTATAGCGAGCAATCAAAAGCTTATAGATTATATAACCCATTTTTAAAGAAGATGATTGCTAGCATGGATGTCATTTTTATGGAGGAAGAAGCATTGGATGGAAATATTGATAGATTAGTCACAATTGGAGCAGCAATACCAAATAATGAAGAAGAACAAGAAGAGCTCATTGATCAGCCAAATCAAGTAGGACTAAGTACTCCACCAATAAATCTTGTGCATGGTCAATCATAAAAACATGCAGAGCATCCCACTCCAAAAGTAGGTAATGAGACAACTCCTACATTTATTAAATCAAAAGGTAAGAAAATGAGAAGCTTGAAAGAGATATATGAACAAGGTGAAGAATGATTGGATTTTAGTTCAAATTTTTCTTTATTCTCTTGTGATCCTATGTGTTTTGAAGAAACAGTTAAGGAGGAACATTGGATCAAGGCCATGGATGAAGAAATTGATTCCATTGAAAGAAATCAGGCATGGGAGCTTGTTGATCTACCTGAAGGTAAAGATTGCATTGGTGTCAAATGGGTTTATAAAACCAAATTTAATGTAGAAGGTAAAATTGATAAATATAAGGCTAGATCAGTAGCAAAAGGTTATGCACAACAACATGGAATTGATTATACTGAAATATTTGCACCAGTTGCTAGGATTGATACAGTTAGAATGGTTTTAGCAATAGCTACTCAAAATAATTGGAATTTTTTCAAATGGATGTTAAATCTACATTTTTTAATAGTTTTCTAGAAGAAGTGTATTTGAAACAACCACTAGGTTATGAAGTGCATGGACATGAAGACAAGGTCTATAGATTGAAGAATGCACTCTATGGTCTCAAACATGCACCTAGAGCATGGAATACTAGGATTGATTCATACATGACAAGTAATGGTTTCCGTATCTAAGCAGTTATGAGCCCACTCTATACACAAAGATTAATAATGAAGGTCGGATTTTGATTGTGTGCTTATATGAAGATGATTTGATTTTAACTGGAAATTTGTATGTAGATAGTTCTAAATTAGCAATGATGAAGGAATTTGAAATGACAGAATTGGGTTTGATGAGAAATTTCTTAGGCATTGAGGTAGTTCAATTTGATAGAGGAATTTTTATTTGTCAATCTAAGTATGCCAAGGATGTATTGAGAAAGTTTAATATGTTGAATTCAAAACTAGCACCAACCCTAGTTGCAACAAGAACAAAATTAAGCAGAGAGGACAAGGGGTCAAATGTTTATCCAACTTTATTTAAGAGGCTTGCTGGAAGTCTCATGGATCTCACAACTACAACGCTAGACATCATGTATGGTGTTAGTTTAATATCAAGATTTATGGAGTCACCAAAAGACTCACATTGGCAAGTTGGAAAGAGGATATTGAGATATGTTGCAGGAACCAAGGGATGTGGAATTTTATATTGCACTACTAATGAGTTTGATTTGATTGGTTATATTGATATTGATTTTGTATGTAATATTGATGATAGGAAGAGCACTTCTGGATATATCTTTCGTTTTGATACATCTACAATCTCATGGGCATCAAAGAAGCAGTTTATAGTGACCCTTTCATTAGCTGAAGCTGAATATGTAACAGCCACATCAGCAACATGTCAAGCAATATGGATGTGGAGAATTTTGAAGGATCTATTGCATGCTCAAGAAGACTCTACACCAGTGTTCTGTCACAACAAATCAGCAATTGCATTATCAAAAAATCATGTTTTCAGCAAAGGAGCAAGCACATTGATACGAGATATCACATCATTAGAGAATTGGTCAACAATAGAGAAATCCATCTTGAATTCTACAAATCTGAAGATCAGTTAGCTGATATTTTTACTAAAGCACTACCTAGAGAAAACCTTGAATATCTACGAGAAAATTTGGGAATGATTGAACCTAAAATTGTGAGTGGAAGAAATTGAGGAATGTAAGAAGACTGAGTTTTTTCATCATACAATTAGTTTCTCCCACCATGCAGTCGGTCAAAACCTAAATTGCGTGAAATTTAGATTCTCATGCATACTTAGCATGAAATAGTTTTTTGTTTTACCCATATAATAAAATGGTTGTCAATTTTGTATCCATGCATGCATGCTAGAGCAATTATTTACCACCATAAAAGCCTATAGGGTATACAATTTAGTTTGCAAATTTTGCATTTAATTATTTCTCTATGCAGCTGAGACTTTTGCGTGCATAGTTTCCACCGTAAAACTGTTACCTTTCCATGACTTGGCTAATTAATAGATAGATATTCTAGAAGGATGATGAATCCTCTATTAATAAAAAGGTGTTGTGATCAGTTCTGTGTATGATTAATAAAAAGATTGTTTTTCTATTTGCTGTAGGAATATGAGTTTTTTTTGTTGTAGCATGTTTGTTTTTAGTTTTATTTTCTGCTATATTTTTCATCTCTGCCTTTACATTCTGAGTCATGGTGACAAGAACTATGCCTTGGTCTACGACTCTGACCCAGGGATTATTTCAAACAGTTCATGGGCCCCGTTAAGATACCCACATCTTGTGTATGCCACGACAATACCAGTCCATGAGACCAAATTCTTTTCACTATAAGATAATTCATTTTCATCTACATTAAAAAATTCAGTATCGGTTGCCTCCAGGATGGTGCTATAAAGAAATGCATCATTATTCTAATTCTTGGAAGTTGGTGAATTTGAAACCGCGTGATTGGGCCTGATCTTTTGCGGTTGCAATTGTAAATCACCTACCCCTTTTACAATACAAATTTCTTTTATTTCATCCATACCAATCGTACACACCGTAGTCTTTCCCAGATGCTGAAGTACGTAAAGGGTAGTCAAAAGGCCTTTCTCAAAATCGTGTAGGATGGATATTGCAGAATCGAAAGGAACTCCCCTATTCATGTCTTTTATACTCATATCCATTAAATCTGTCCATGGCTTTAAAGACTTCTTCTATGATTGTCATGGTCACCAAGATAGAACCCCGATTCACCTGCTCTATGCTTACAAACAACCCCATGGGAAGAAGCCTTTTCTTCATGTTCCAATGGAGAGTTTGAATCTCTTCGCCAACACTTTTGAGAGACTCCTTGATTCATTCTAAAGTTCTGGTCTCAACCTCTAGTACAACACCTTGGTCTATTCGTTTTCTTCCACCACTTACTCTTCAGCCAACATATACCTATGATAAACTTCACATCACATCAAATGTACGATCGATTTTTACAATGAGAACACTTCACATCACCTCCCATGTATCTACTAGTGATTTATCCTTCCTTATATATCACCCACAATACCCCAAAGTATAAATTCTTTCAGCTCAATTAGTACCTACTGAATGGAACATGTAACATAACCAAACAAAACCAATAATTAGTTAAAAACCAAACATGTCATTCTATATCCAATAATTAGTTAAAAACCAAACATGTCATTCTATATCCTTCAAAGCTAAAGAAAAAGGCCAAGATTTTGAAATTTAAGGAACATACGACATCGGCTCTAATATGAACACTGTTGTGCTCACTACTTGTCTTCACGCCATTGAAGAGATTCAAAATATTATGCGGATCAAGATGAAAGCACTAAGATAATCTAAAACCTTTCTACAAACATCTCCTAGAGTAATCAATCAACAAGTTCTCATAGAAAAGAACAACATTTCTCAACTAGTAAACATTGTCCTAACTAGGCATACTGTAGGACATCAGCATAGTAAATATTGTGTGTTGGAGCACCGAAACACCTAAAATTCATATCAGCTATCCAATACACCATCCTTAACATCCTCCCAAAACCACACAATCATACCAATCACCACAATAGAATGTATACAATTCTAGTGATCCTACTTGGACATGTTTCACTGTCAAACAATGATCTGAGGAGCAAAACCTTATTTCTATAGAGCATATTATGACTTGAAAACTTGACAGTCGGCCCCTAACACATTACCAATCTTAGTTATTGAAGCACACAATTAGAAGATGCAATGTGGTAAAATGCAGAGAAATTTACCAACACGCAATCATAAGGAAATAGATTGTTCTATACTTATCAACAAATTTCTTCAATCCTCTAATTATGAAGATGAACTCAAATGCCATCCAAATGACTTCTTTAGCATCTAGAAATCAACCAAAGTAACTGCATCATATAACCAAGACATAACTCATGTGTATCAATACATACCATCTATATTAGACTAATATATTTTTATTTGATGTAATTCCATACTATCTTCTATGCCTAACCAATTTGCACGGGCACAATTGCTCTCAATTTGCTTAACACACATCATCTGATACATCAATGACCACCATACATACTCGAATCATCTCCTCAATGGCAACACATATTGTCGGACATCAAGTTGACGTCAATGACAACACATTGTGTCAACAATCTCTTGGTTTGTCATTGATGGTAATACTACAACATATATCAGTAAATCTACATCTCTACATACTCTCCCCCTTTCACCAATATCAACATTATTTATCTAGTATCTCTTTCATATTTTACCTAGCTAGCATCTCTCTCCCTTTGACATCAAGGACAAAGACATAATATTTACATCATCCAAAACAATATTGCATATGCTACCCCTAACAATAGACATTCATTAGAAAATTCTCCCCCTTAAATAGAGATCCCTCCAAAGACAAAACCAATATTATATACAAAAATCTTAAACTATAAACCCAAAAATCACACTGTATTCTATTGCCAAATTGTACAACCCAAAGTATTCTTATCTATGCCTTAGCTCACTCTTAGAGGTAAGATTTAGTAATTACTCTTATTCTAAGGAGAGCCACGCTTACCATAATTTTGATTGTTTTAATTTTATTAGGCCCCTTAGATAATATTCCAAAAGTTGAAACGACAAGGACATATACCTCTTGGATATCCTTTCAACCCTTTTGAAACATACATAAAGAGGGTAGAGAACTCCACAGAATTCTCATCTATTAGAACTAGGACTAGTATCATCACTGTACAAGTATTGAGGCAAAAACAAAACATGGCCGATGAGCAGATCGTATATGAAATGGAGCAGAGCCAGCAGGAAGAGGAAAACATTGTACAGTCACTTCACCAGCGTTTGGAAGATCTTGGCGACCGTGTGTATGCCTTAAAAGAAGAATCAACCAAATCAGAAATTGAATTTCATCGTTTACGTAACCACGTACTAGATAATGCCCCCATATCTCCCCGTACAAAGAGTACGTTTAATCGACCATTAGATAAAATCTGCGACAATCTGGACGATCTACGTGTTTTATTGAGGAAACGGCAATGGTCAACATTTCCAAGGTCATCGATTTCAGTTGGTTATCTTAATAAGAAAGAGTTTGAGTTGCCAATTGGCTGTAGTAATGAATGTGAAGATCCAAACGATGAATATGTTTACAGGAGGGATCCTAATGCAAAAACTAGAGAATTCGTACCGCCTAAATCTGGTATGCGTAAAAGAGGTGTGTCAACGTTTACCGCAAAGAAGAGGGTATGCTCTCACTGCAACCACAAAGACCATACGTATAAGGAAGAGTTTGAGTTGCCCAAACGATAGATATGTTAACCAAGATACTAATAAGAGTTATCCTAATGGAGAAACACCATGCACACCACCTGAATCTCGAAGGCGTAGAGGACATGGGTCAAGGAGTACCGCAAAGAAGAGGATTCGTTCTCATCGCAACCACAGAGACAATACCTATTAAATATATAAATAAATAATTTTTCAACTGTACGCTTCTATCTGTGAATAGTATCACAGACCCATATTATCATGTCATGTGAATTGTAGTCATTTTATTGGCATCACTTGCTTTTGCTAAATATGATTAGTACCCAAATATGCATATCAAATAGAGCAGTCATAGTCCATTCTTTGAGGTGAATCTTGATATGAAAAATATGTGTTAATTATTCTTGTCATTAATTATAATATAAATCTTTGAATTTTCAGCTTTCACAACTTTTCACTTGTGCATATGGTTAATATGATTGTGTCAATAACACGTCTCTTTCTCTTTTAGTGTAATTTTGATATTGGCATCTCTTAATTATTCTCATTCTAAGATTATTATGGCTTAGTATGCATTATTTTTTAAGACTATTTTTTGTTGTTAATTTCAAAATAATGGTTTTGGTTAATGTGTATGTGGTTTGCTAGTGAACTTCAATAGCTCTTAGAAGGCTCACTACAAATCAAGTCTTGCTAAGTGCAAGGTTTCAATATCATATGAGATGAGGCTAGGATTGTCTTATTTGGATATGTCATGTTTAAAAGTTCTTAATCGATTATATCTTTTCAAAGTTGAATGATCTTACATAGTTTAAACTCTTTTGTTTACCAATAGGGAAGTCATTAGATTCCCTTCTATTCTTCACACAATATGGGGTAAAATTACACAATAAAGAGCTCTTTTACATAATTTCATTTAAACATTTGACATAAATAATGTAAATTGGAGAATCTCCTATGATTCTCTCATAGAAAATAATATAGAGTTCACTTGATATCTAATTATCACATTTTCAATATATGTTTTTAAGTTATAGGTACAACATACTACTGTATCTATTTTTTAAAAATTTTGGGTTATCAATTCAAGAATCTTCTAATTTGTAAATTATAACAATAAATGATAAATTATTATTGATGATGTAAAATAACAATATATCAATTTCAATGTTATATTATAGTTCAATTTTTGTTTGGATTGTTTTACCAAATAATTTTTGTAATATGTTTTTCTTTCAAAAATTTATTTATTATAATTTAATACTTTTATTAAAAACATTTGTCTCATAATGTTAAAAAATTAAATAATATCAATATTTTCGGAACATAGATCTTGAATTTGATAGTTGAAGAATCTATATTTATATTTTTCATATCTAATTCAATATTTATATTACCAATTTCTAATTATTAGCAATATAATTCAATGCATTGTCCATTCCCTTTGATAAAATTTGTTTCATGTATATACAAATATAATTTTACTTGATTGTAAATAAGAAATCAATATGTCAGTTGAATAATTTTTTTCATATTTTTTACTTACAATTTATTATTATTTTTTGTGATAAACCTATGTTGACTAGTAACAAGTGAATATATATTATAATAAATCAAAATAAAAAATAATTTATAAAAAAAAAGAATGAGGGCAAATGAAGTCAAGGATTCATGTATTCTTTTTGGAATTCAAAAGTTTGTTTGTACTATGTGAATCATCCTTAGGTTTTTCTTCTTTTGGCTATTTCTATTAGTATGACTATCTAATTTATGTTAGGTAGTTCATGATTAAATATAATCATTAGGCATCATGTAGGAGATGTCGTCAATTTCTCATGTTTAGAGTCACTTCAGGTTTTACTATATGGTCTAATGTGTTTGCATGATTTCACATGGGAGGTTGTAGATTACGGACCACAACTGAAAATGGAAGTAGTGGTAGATGACTAAAGTGACCTAGATGAGATAGTATATGACATACATAGAGTGGTTTTTTATGTAGAGTTACAAATGGGTATAGATTATAGTGTGGGAGAAAAACTACAGTAAATGGTTCACTATAGGATTAGGAGCAACCTTTTGTGGGAAGGATGTGTGATGCAATGATGGAGGCTTCTAGGAGACTAAGAGGTAGATGGGTAGGGTGTGTATCAAGGGTGGTGGTAGTAAGGAGGGGTAGGGGAGGATGTTGGAGTAGATGTAGACATGCTACCTTCATACAATGGAGGGATGGTACATGAGAGGATGCAATAACAAACATTAATGACAATGGTTTTAATATAAATGACAATTACTCTCATTTATCTTGCCCTAACAACTTAAAAATGGAAGAGGGGGAAGAAGGATACCTTGAGTAGATGCCAAAATTTTGATTAGTAGAATTGTGGGAGTGGGATAAATTAATAGAAAATAAGAAAGTAAACTTAGGGAAATGATTAGCGCAATCCCTCAACCATGTTCATGTCATACAACCTTTTCTAGATGATGTTAAAGTTAGACTAGAGATGATTTTTTATAAATATTTAAAACATCTAGAGATGGATAGGTGTGGAATCTAGGCATACCTATCTATGGTGACATCTAAGAGATTTAATATCTAGGATCTCAAATTAAGGGAGCTAGTTATTGTGACTTTAAGGTTACAATATGTGACTTTGGAGCATGGGACCACATGTTGTCTTGGAGATAAATTTATTATGAAAATTTATCTCGTAGATATATTGTGAAATCATAAACATTCCATCATAAATAATATATTTCAAATTTAAAAAATTGCATAACATAGAGAATACCTCTCATAAACTTTATCTATCAAACTAAATTTAGAAAGAGAGGTTGACCAAATCAAAATAATTATCACGAGTATTTTAATAGCTAGCCCAAGTGGTCAAGCACAAGAGATTTCATTTATAGAAACAACTATTCCATTTAAATATTGCAACACATCCTAAATAGATGTGGTTGATAAGCTATGTTTAGAAAGGAATAGCATTTGAAAAACAAAATGAGCAAGAGAGGAGGTTGTGGTAGGATTTCAGTGGTTGTAGGAGAGGTAGATAAAGAGGGCTCTATTATGTGGTTAGTAGTGGGGTTTTTATTTTCCATATTTTTTCTTCTAGTTTTCATGGAGACACTGCCTACTAGGGTATCATTCTCTAGGTGGGCCTTTCCTCTTCTTTCTTGGTTGTGGTTATTGTGTTACTCGTCCCTGTTGTCATAGTTATTCTCTTAAAAACATGGGTTCCTTTGGGGGTTTCTAGTTTTTGTTATTTCCTCTATGGTTGTGGTTTTATCCCCCCTATCCCTTTCCTTTGATTCGATGTTGATCATCCTATCCTATTTTGGCTAGATGTTTGAGTTTGTTGTGTTTTGTGAGATGAGTGATCTCGACTTCTCAACTTGGATTCCCTCCCTATTCTTTATTTGGGAGCTATCTCATAGTATTGTTTTCATCTACTCTATTGCATTTTGTAAGGTTCTCTTGTTTGGACTAGATTTTTTTGGCATTGATTCCTTGGCCTTAGATATATTATTTTTTACCTTGGGTACTCTACAATGGTGTTCCTCTCTGTTGTTGTGGTTTCTATCTTCCCCTGTGTGCCTCCAAGAAAGTCTCTAGTGTGGCTTCTTCTATTTTCTCTCTAGAATGCATCAAGTCTAATGTTTTCTATTGTAGTGGTTCCTCTGCCTCTCAAAACAATTGACTCTTCTTCCCCTTATCATTGTTGATTCTCCTTCATATTGGACACCACCTATATTACATCTGGGCTAGTTGTGATGGATATGGCTGGTGGTTTTGTTGTTTGGGCTAAGGGGTTTGTTTTTTCAACCTTCCATTTTTGGTAGCTATGGTTTCAATCCTTTATCTATCAGTTGTTAATGAGAGTTTTTGTATTTCTATGAATATTTATTCTTCTATGAAAGACAACTTTCTTTTTAGAGTTTGATCTTCACTAGCGGTTGTGGGTTGGCTTTTGTTGCATTTTGTGGGCTATTTACCATTTAGAGAATTAATTAGAGAGGTGTCCACTTCCTTTGTCCCTACTTCTATTATGGTCACTAGCTTCCTTTTGAGAGTGTTGTTTTCTTCTGACTTTTTAGTGGTACTACTAACGATAGACCTATTGAGGTTGGTTGTGATGTTTGTTTGTACGGATTTGTACTAGTATAATGTTTAGAGATGCATTTAAAAACAATTAGAAATTTTTTATTCTAGACCATCCTTTGGTCATAGATTTAGAGGTTGATGTCACCATCATTATTTTTTCCTATCTCAATGTGGCTAGTGATACTGTAGGCAATGGACCTATTGAGATAGTCCAATATGTTCTATCTATATAAATCACTATAGGTAAATGTTTTAGGGGTTCCTTTTGAAACTCTTTGGGTTGTTTTGTTCTATTCCATTCCTTAGCTATCCTATTTAGTGTTTGTCTAAAATGGATAGGTTATTATTCTACTACAAGGTTTCTAGGTAACTTCCAAAACTAGTTATTTTTTAGAGCTTTGTGGTTTCCTTCATTGTCTAAGAATATCTCTATACAATGCCTTTAGACAAAAGGTTGTAGAAATCCTTTCAAAATCTGTTATTTTGTTTATTGTTTCCTTAACTAATTTATTTCTTGTGTAAGGGTTTTTGTTTGGAAGATGGTTAGGGATTCCTCCCTAAGCCCTTTAGTTATGAAAATGTGATGTTTTTGGAGATTTCGAAACCCTTGTTCCTACCTATTGGTTGGTCCAATCAAAATCCTCTCCTTCAAAAAAGGTTTAACCTTTTTTTTAATTTTGGGGGTCTCATTTCTCATGAGCTCCTTTGGCTTGTCTACCTAGTTGGATATTATGTAATGGTTAAGGCCATCTCATTTCTTTGATCAAACCCTTGGAAGTAGGGTTTCAGGATAGATTTTAGAAAACTATTCACAAAATACTAAAATCTTAATGAAATATTATTAAACAGGTTTCTATAGAAAGGTGAATCAACTAGATTTCAGATGGCACCAGTGTCACATCCCTATTCAATCGTACAAGAGAGTTATGAATGTTATAGCAGTTAAAAACCACAAAACAATATGGAAACAAGGCTTTAATTTTGTATTATTCTTCTTGTCTTCACCCAATAACTCACTAACAACCATTCCTTGACCCAAAAGAGATTGTTTAAACTTTTTTACAACCATTTCTAACTCTCCCTAAATTATTTTTGAATAGGTGACTGTTGGTTACAAAGAAATGCTCATTAATATGGCAATATTTGCAAAAAGTTGACAACTTTGTTCAAACTCAAAAAAATGACTCAAATCCACCTATACTAACCCTAGACATATTAAAATAGACTTAGAAGGACTTATTACATAAATTCCATCCAATTGGAGTACTTTGACCATGATTGACCATATTCAGCCCTTGTTGGTCTGCATATGATGATTGGCTTGAAAGCCTTACAAATTGAATTGTATGACCTTAAAAATGAAATTGTACGTATTAAAATTGGTCCTTATGATCTTATTATGTTTCCACAAGACACATTTAAAGAAATAATTACAGTAAATCCTTCATGAGGCATAAGAGTGACTAGCTGTTCCTGCACCATACTCCCCATGGAAATGAAACTCAAGTCCCTTGAGTGAGGACCTGCAACAAGATAATGTTTTATATTTTCCTTCTCTGATCTCTAAATTTTTCTCTCATCTAGTGTACCTTTCCAATGAGCTAGGTACTAAAAGCATGCACAAACTCTTAATCCTGCACCAACATTCTTTTTCATCTTTACTCTTGGTTTGCCCATTCTCTTGCTGAGATCTTTGGACCTGTCAAAGGATAATTAATGCCCTTTTGAATCTAATATTCCTGATACTTGCACTGAGAAAAATACAATAACAACTTCATAGATAAAAACAATTTGATTAGTATCAATGTCATACATGAAATTTTTGTTTTGCTTCTCAAATCTCCTAGGTGCCTCCTACCACATTACACTGCCTAAGGGAGTTATCTAATTATTTTATCATCAACCTTATCATGAACCTGGTCCTCTTTTAGTAAGTTTGTAAGAAAATTGGGAAGACCAACCAATGATCTTTGACCATCTTCTTCTAAGGAAATTGGAAAATGTGAGAAGAGTCCTACTTGGGAGGGGAAGATCTCTTAACTTAGATTCATTACCAACTCTCCAATCTTGGAGATCAAGAGTTTTGAAGGATTTGAATTTTAGAAGAAAAAATTAGCTAAGGAAAGGAAGCCTGTAGTTGGTGGGATGTTTTATTTTCTTGGGTTGGAAGATCTTCATCAAATATTCATCACCACATTCCATTTCCAGGAGTTGAGGTTCGTGCGTGTCACATTAAAAATTAAGTGTGTTTTCTTGTTGTTTTATGTCTAAATCTTGCAGTTTGAAAGTGTTTTTGTGTGTGATTCATGAGTTTGAGTTATTGTGATTTTGATGTGTTCTTGCATATTTTTGAATTCATTTCATATGGTTGTATATAAATGGGAGTTAAGACCAAACTCACCCTTGGGAGGGCATAGTAGTCTTGGGGTGAAGGCAGTTTGACAGTCTTAGGGTGTAGATCTTTGTTCGAGAAAGAGAGAGAAACTTGGATCTGGGATCCTTTTTTATTTGGGTCATGAGAGACCAAGTCAGACGAAAGAAAAGGGAGAGAGAGAGAGAGAGAGAGAGAGAGAGAGAGAGAGAGATTGTTGTTTATGATGAAATTGAATGGTTAATGTTATGGATGTATTTGTTTCTCATTTCTATGGCAGATCACCCCTTTGATTTGGTCCATCTTCACCCCTATATTTCAAGTCATATTTGACTTTGTGCAAGATTGAAAAGATGGGAGTTTTGTGTTGATTCTCTAAGTTGCTGAAATATGGTTTTTTATGTATAAGTATGGCTGTAACTTGTTTGGTACCTAGATCTCCCTAGCTCGTGGGTGGCCTCTTGTAGGCCTAGGTTGGGAGGTGAGCCTCCATTGTCACAATCAAAGAGTTACTTTATTATAGGTCCGCATATTGGTTGTAGAAGATTCAAGGAAAAAAAATGGGGTAACTACCTATGTGGCTAATTGAAGAGTGTTATCAAGTCGCATCCTCATGATTGTTTCAGATTATGGTGCTTTTTATGTGATTAGTGAAATAAAATAAAAAGGATTGTAAAAGGGAAAAGAAACCTATGTATTTCATTTTCCTACTATTGATTTTTTTTTTTAAAGTATGTGAAAAGAATGTATATGTTCCATTAAGTTTATTTACTTAGTAGCAAAGAAAAAGAGACAAGGAATATGTAGTTAAGTCTGTTGTAATCTTTATTTGATAAAGAATACAAAGCTGGAAAAATATTTACCTTTTAATGGTATTGAGATGTTAATTTTCAGATTTAAGCTAATGTGGAAATCAATGAAACTATGCAATTTCCTAAAATTGTATTGTGTTATATACATTTTTTTATCAACTCATTGTTAGTTTTCATTCCTAGATGATTATTTCAAATGTCAACTTGAAAGGGAAGAAAATTCCTAAATCTGCATCTTCCATTAACGTCTAAATGAGTGTTAGCATGAGATTAATCTTTATTTAAGTTTGATTCTAAACTTAGGTAATGTTCTACATTATAAGATATAGAAAGATTATTCTAACAAAAATAAAGAAAGAGCTTCCTTCTATTATCTGCTTTTACATTTATAACAAACTAGAAAAATGGATTGCTTTGGGAAAATAATATTGTAGTTAGATTTAATCCAAGAGTTAAAGAAATGCTATAACAACAATAGGAAAAGTTTCTTTATAATTTCCTATTTTACATTCCATGTCATTTAGTCAGAAAATGAAATGAAAGAACATTAGATTTAAACAAAACATTAGGAACTAGATAAAATTATGTGAGAACTTAGTATTCAAGCCCTCTGTTTTATTTTATTTTTTGGGCTTGAAAGGAGGAAGGATCTCCATAGTAGGGATTCCTCCTCTCTTTCTCATCCCCCTTTTATAACTCTTTATTTAATCATATATTGAATCAACATTAAACCAAAAAAAAAGAGATCTAAAGAACCTACATCTATTACAAAGATAAGAGATTAAACCTGCATCTTTCTATTCAAAAGAAACAGATTGTTAAAGATCATCCAACTAACTAGATATATACTTGAGTATAAATTAAGTGTTATATATATATATATATATATAGACACACACACACACACACATATAGATGTATGTATGTATGTATATAGATGTATGTATATATGTATATATATTACATATACATATATGTATTATATATACATATAAATATACATATATATACATATATACATACATCTATATATGTATATATCTATATATGTGTGTGTGTGTGTGTGCCTATCTCTCTCTCTATACATATATATACATATACATATATATATATGTATATATATACATATACATATATATATATGTATATATATACATATACATATATATATATGTATATATATATATACATATATAAATCTACACAAAAAAATAAACTTAACAAAAGAGGGATATTTTAAACACCAAAACAGTCTGTACATATACATATATGTATTATATTATATATATAAAAATATATATATATTTAAACAAAGGTGAAAAGGGGGGAGATGGGAGGAGGGGATGCCTCCACCCCACCCCTGTGGTGAGCGGCCTCACCGATTGGGCCGTGACCCACGATGGGGAGCAGCGCCATTGGGGGTTGTGACACACATAGTGGGTCATGACCTGCACAGTGGGCCACGAGCCACTATGGGAAGCAGCACCACCGAGGGCAGCATGACTCACATAGAGGGCCATGACACACCAATGGGCGCGTCCCACCATGGCTCCCAACAAATGAGGGCCATGAAAAGAAACCCCTAGGCATACAAATCCACCACTGCTCCTCTTCTGCCCCTCATTCTTTCAAAAAAAAGATGGTAAGAAAAGAACAATGCCCTAACTTATTGATAATTAAGGGCATATTCAAAATTGTCTTAGAAAATAGTATAAAATTTTAGGGTTAATGTATAAAAAAAGTAAAATTATATTATATGCAGGAAAAGTGGTGCAATGTAATGAATATTTTGAATTCAAGACTAGTCCACACACCAATGAGACTCTTGGTGCAAGTTATGGAGTTATATGAAACAGCTCAACCTCCCAAGGGATGTTTCATTGTTCTCTATCTCACAAGACCCCTCAAGCCAATTCTTTTGCTCTTTGATCACTGAGCAAAGTGACTTAGGAATGACAATCATGAGAATAGGGGATGTTTGATCAATCTAACATGAATGCAATCCTAAATGTGGATGATATTAACAAATAAAATTAAACTACCATGTATATAATGATAAGATGAAATGATTGGTAAAAGAACTATCCTAACATGATACACTAGCTTTATTTGATTATTGTGATAAAGAGAAATACTTCTAAAATGCTTATTAGATTATTTCTATTCAAAGAGAGACTAAAATGGTTGATAAAAATGGGTATACATTAGATGCATAAAACTTGGATCCTTTGATGATAGTAGAATGGCTCTATTTATAGGGAAAATAGGGAAACAAAGGGTCAAGATTGGATGATCCTATCAAGGGTCGGGATAAAAAGTTATCAATCCATGTTTACAATTCTCACCAATGAAATGGTGACAATTATCAACATAAGACTGCTTGAGAGGAGATGTAAGAAGCATTAAATGCTTGAAAAGACCTCATGGTTACCTTAGGAGGTAAGGGTTAAGGTTAGGTTAAGATTATCCATTGGATAAAGCTTTTATGCAAAGGATAAACTCTTGTGCAAGGGTTAAAGGGATAACCATGGTCAAAGAAATGAATACTTGATGAGACCCTTGGGTTAGATGAGGGTTGAGTTAGAGAGAAAGTCTCTAATCATGCAAGAGGTTTGAGTTAACCATTAATGGTTTGGTATACTTTAAAGGTTAAATTGTTGAAGTACTAATACATTTGCCCTAAAATTCCAACGGTGGTTTCCGACGGAGAAGGTATATTGTGAACAAATTTGTTTTTTTTTTTTTAAATTGCCCGCATTCGTTGGAATTCTGACGATAATTCAATAAATTTTTGCGGCAGAGAAGGAATTGACAACGACATTTGTGTTTTTTTACAAAAAGTGTCTGCATTCGTCGAAATTCCGATGACAGTGGGCATTACTTAAAACAAAAAACAAAAGACCAAGACATTTCAAATCATTTTTGTGGCCTCTTCCCATTCTCTTGTTGTCACCCTAGCAATGTATTCCCGCCCATAGTTCTACCTCTATTTGCTAGAATCCCCTTGCCTTACCTCTGCCACTACTCATTGTTGGTTCCTGGTCATAGCTGTTTAGGAGGGAACCACTGGTCGAGTGGTTAATTGGTTTTTGTTCTTATGGTGGAATTTTCCTGGAACTGGAACAAAGCACGCCATCTTTGAAGAAGAATCTTTCACTCAGCCACAGAATGAATTCGAACATGGATTGAAGGCCCCCCACTTCCTATTCATGGTGTGGTTGACTATCTATACATATAGTGACAAAGTGTATCGATTGAGGTTGTGTCTACGTATGTAATGCCACGGCCGGTTTTTTCTGGGTGATCATTTGGGCCTCAAAGTGGACCCGCAAGGGAGAGGTTTTTTCTGATCTTAACACTTTTTGTTTTCATGACATTTGAGTGAAGTAGACCACAGCTACAATTGTTATGGAACCCAGGAAGCTGCTTGAAATTTCATATTGATCAACCTTGTGAGTAAACCACTGCTCCATTGGGTTTGTCATAACAATTTCAGCACCATCCATGATTAGTCGATCATCAATCATGATTAACAGTAGCGAACTTATCCAATGTCACATAACACCATGCAATGAACATAAGACATAACTCATTATTCTTTTGTATGAAATTTTTCAACCAAGATTATCATATTTCAACTTGTGTGATAAGTTTTGGCATTAGAATCAACTAATAGTCAACATAGATATTTATCATCAACCTCCCTTTCTTTCACCAAAGGGATAAAAATTTATTAAACACAATGAGAATTATAAAGCAAGAAAGTAGATGCATAACCTAATCTAATCTCCATTTGCATAACCTAAGAAGGTAGATACAACTAAATAATCTTGAAAGAATTGTATATGAAGGGCACTATTAGAAAACAACTTATGTACCATGCTAGTCTATGTAGCTACTACTAATTATTACATAGAAATAGATAAATGTGTTAGAATGTGTTGAAATAGTAGCTATCTCGACTACCTATCTATTGTATTTTAATGTTGTCAACGACAATTAAAATACACATGTATTATGTATTATGTAAACTGAACTTAGGGCTGGGCCCAAATACATGTAGCTTGTAATTATGTCTTGCTTGGGAAAGACCTATATATAATGTAACTTGTGGATAGGACAGGCCCTATAATTGTAACTTGTAATTTGGTCTGAACCTAATTGGGTGATGTAACTTGTGGTCCTATATTGAATGTAACTTGTAGATAGGGTATGTCCAATATGTATTTTTAGCAATTATGTAATTGGGCTGGGCCCAAACTCATGTAACATGTGATAAAGGCAATCAATCAATAATGTCTTAATAGGTCAAGACCTATTTGGACGATATACATAATATTATTATTAAATTAACAAGGCAAGCCGACTTGAGACTTGACACCACAAGTCAAGTATATAAGCAAATCATTTGCATGGCATAGTGAATCAATAACATATAAGGCAAATTATTCTTAAGGTTGTCAACACATGTAATCTTCTCCCCAACATTTAGCGATCTCTCTCTCTCTCTCTTGTGCAAAATTTCTCCTCATCCATTGTGTGAAGGTTAGCTATTAGGTGATACTAAGGATAAATATTCAAAAAGTATAATAATTACACTAATACATATATCACTCTCATGCCTTCCTTGATTTGATATAAGGTCCCTCTATCCTGTTAATGCATGATAGCCTCGATAAGATAAATGATTGAATAAGAGATAAATGAATTCTCTCATTCAATCATCTATCCTATTGATAAACTATGATGAAGACTTCAAGCTATTGTTCCTTCATTTGATGATCATTCTTAAATTTGTATATATTCAACCATACTTGCAAAGTTTGATCAATGATTAACTACCGATAATCATCGGTTATAAATATCATAACACAAAATACCGATTGGCATCGGTTTACATTAAAACCAATGCACTCCGATTAATATCAGTTAACATATTAACTATGAACACCGATTGTTATCGGGCTTAACCAATGCACTCCGATTGATATCTGTTAACATATTAACTCTGAACATTGATTGTTATCGGGCCTAACTAATACATACCAATTAGTATTGGTTGTCATGCATATGATAGACACATTGATTAAGTATCGGGTGGTTTGTTAAGTGATATACACCGATTTAGGTTTCTATCCTCCTCCTTTGTTGACATCCCCTCCCCCATTGTCTAATATATCTATGAATTTTCCAACAACTTTTAATATCACAACAAGAGATAATTTTTTATGAGTTTCTTAAAGCCAACTTTATTACTCTTCCGTTGAAAAATTGAAGAAAAAACCATAAAAAAATTTAGGACAATCCTTTTTTCAAGTATCATCAACTATTCCACTAATGAATGTCATGATTTGGAGATTAAAATTCAACAACTTATTATAGTTCTAGTAACATTTAAATAATAGGTTAAATGTATCCCAGGTCGATGCAAAGAAACCTCTTCTCCACCAATACCAGATAGAAGAGAAAGAACTTTAATTTAATGCCATTAGGATAAAATACTTTAATCAGGACAGATGAATTGTATGCAACTGTATCTATTTGGAATGCATTACCCAAATAGCGCAATTGATCAGTCACACATGAATTTCCATGAGTGTGATCTTTTTCAAATCCTAATATGATTTATATCTTGTCAACCTCTAGAGGAGCCACTTGACTTGGCCCCACCCAAACCAAGATCCATTCTTCCCACTTTTCAAGAATGTATTTTTATTTACTATCTTGCACTTTGCCTCATGAATTTTGAATTATAGTGTAGAGTTCTTCACAAAGGACACTACCACATCATCTAGAGTCTATGCTTCATTTCTTTTCTTTGATCTCATGGAGGCCAATAGTGCTTTGTCTGAGGAAGTGATTCCTGAATAGTCATGGGGGGGAGAGTTAATGCTTGAAATCACCCTTCTATTGGGAGATTGTGTACATAACCCCTTGGTCTTCAGAAAGCTAAAAATTACTTCGAGTCCGCCAACTCTGGTTCCACACTATAGAAATTTTCGGATATTGCCTTCCAAATATCCTTCAGTGAAAAAGCATCATTCTCATAATAGAAAAAAGGTTTTCCTTGCATGAACACATTGATTTCCTCCAAGCGTGGCCCAATAGGTTTTGCAGGAACTCCAAAACCAGTTAGTCCCTCCGGACATAAAATTAGAGACGTCACATCACACACTCCAGACATTATTTGTTTGTATTGCATACTCTCTATGTATATATCACCCTTTAACACTTTCCTCTGCTTTTCTCCAATTGCTCTCTTCTAGGCAAGCTGATGAGCTTGGTTTCATGTCATTCAATATAATGCATGCTTGCTTTCTTTTACAAAATTTACTTGCACATGAGTCTTCAGCTTGTATATTTTGCTTCCGTACAGATAAATTTTAATTCACACTTAGATGATAATTAAATTAAATAAGAATTGGTAAAGAAAATATTTAATCATTAGATGTTACATATTATCTGACAGAAAGATCCTAGACAATTCTTGGAGAAAGGAAACATCATTGATAATTTTTTTTGCAAATAACACTGAATCAAATAAATAGTAAATGTTTTATGCAATTTTTAAAAGTAGAACTCGTTCAATTATTTCATGCACCAATGACAAAGCCGTCTGACCCACATCATCTAACACCATCAAAATTCCAATGACAACTAAAGAAAAATCCAACAAGGATGTTGTATATCCGACATCACTTCCTTGTCCGATAGTCGTCAAGGGGAAAACATAGCATCTGTCAAAATTTCGACAGTAATCCACCAAAATTTTTGGACAAGGGAGCAAATATAGCCACCGTCGGAAGAGTTTGTAGCGTCATCAGACATCCAACACAAATGGCATCGTCGGGAAGACCAACGATGAGTTTTCAACAGTTAAATTGGTTGGAAGTCCAACATGGTGTCGTCGGACTTCTGACAATTAGCCATTAGAAATTAGGCCCAAATGTACTAGTGAAGACATAAAGCCTTTAATGGTTTCCAAAGAATTTGAGGGTTTGAGAGGTGACTTCCCTTTTCTTAGGGATGTGATAATTTTTAGTAGATGGGTTAGGCTAATTTATAAGGGATTAGAAGAATATAGAAGGGGGTTTAGAGAGGCAAGTAGGAGATATAAGAAAATGCAAGCGAATGAGGGGTAATTCTAATTGAAATAAATTGCTTTATTTCAACAAAATAGATGAAAGTGGGGGATTTAAATAAATTAGATTTATTTATTTGAAGTGAATAATTTAATTAAATATAAATTTAATTAAATAAAGTGATTTATTCAATTAAATGATATGAAAGGCCTAAGTGAATTTAATTAAATAAATTGAATTTATTTAATCAAATAGATGATTCTTAATGCTTAAATTAAATTAAATTTAATTAAATAGAGGAATGAGAATAAAATGAATATTAAATACTCACTTAGGAAAGTGGTCATTTTTATATGTCTACATTTTGCCCCTCTTTGAAGTGACATGTGTGCACATGTTAATTCAAAGAAAAATCTGATGTGTTGCCAAAATTTGATCGATGTGATGTCGTGTGTCGAGATGTCGAAGTCATACCCTAGATTTGATGAATCATATTGATGATGCCCCCTCGGGAGATGAATCAAAAAAATTGAAAATTTGTTTCAGTTGATAATCGTTGTAGATTTGATTCCATTTTAAAATTTTGTCTATTTTTAATGTCTGCCAATTGATTCATCTCCCGATAATGATGTTTGCTAGGGTTAAAAGCGAGAGAACGAGAAAAATACATGCCCCACCTACTAACCCTAGTTTACTTTTACCCTATAAAAAGGTAAAAAGTTATTTCATTTGTATCATTTGCACCTTTTGACTTTTGGTGAGAGTGATATTTGGATAGTGAGAAGATGCTAGTTACCTATGCTTCACACTGATTCGAGCGTGTTTGTCGATACCGGAGGGCCGCCACATATGGTCACGTTTTTAATTTTTTGTCTCAAATTTTCATGGTTTAGCGCATCCGATCTGTCGCTTAGCACATACGATACAACAGTTAGCGCATAAGGTTAGCAAACTAGTGTAGCATCTAGGAGTCATTAGGTAGCATGCCATAGGTTTAGGGTAGCACATAGGGTAGAATAGTGCATAGGGCTAACAAGGTGGCGCATGCGGGGAAAAGGGTAGCGCGTAGGGTAACCTAGCACATAGGGTTCAAAGGTTAGTGTAGAGGATAATTGTGATAGCGCATAGGGTAAAGTTTTTAGCGCGTAGCCGACTTTAGTTAGTGGATAGGTGGTAGCATAGCGCATGGGAGGATTTTCTTAGTGCATGAGTAGAAAAATAGCTAGGAAGTAGTGGAAAGGTGGCGGTGTGGGGGGAAAACTAGATAAAGTAAGATAACTGGGGGGTGGGTGTCTACCCCAACTTTAATAACAATAATACCTCTAATTGAAATCTCAATCCGAAGTTTGGACATTCATATGGTAGAGCTTACTATTCTCATGGCTGGTGCTTATTTAGTTGTCAATCCAGGAACGTAAAACTTGAAATGGGTCTACAAGATATATGCACTAAGCTCCTTGAATGATTATTCTCAATTACTGTAAGAAAGGTAGGAATAGAAATCATAAAGACTAAATAAAAGATTTGCAAAACTCTGTTGAAATGAATTAATTGAAATAACAGGAATAACACCATTCTACCTTGGCTGCAGGAACAGTCCAAGGATCCGTTTCCAGTGGCTGCAGGAACATCGTAGTCATGAAATTCTATTGCAACTAAGTAAAAAACTAACTTCAATAATCATAAACACGGGATCACTCACCAAGTGGGCCCCCTTGGATGAGTGATATCAAACTCTCAGCAAAGAACTCTTAATAGATCAGAATAACATATTTTTATTCATTTCTTCCTGAAAGACAATTACATATCCAAAAAAGAAAAATCCAGAATACGTGACAAAACTCTGCTCAATCCCTTTCCATTCTGTCTAACTCTCAGAAAAGAAGGGAGAGCTTATTATAAAGAAAAGACAAACTACAATGGATAACTACAATTACGCCCAGAAGAAAAGGTGGATCATTGTCAGATGAAGGGGATAACAAAGAGCTTGGTTGCAGGAACTGTGGATCTGTAACCGAACCATAGTCTTTGCATGCCAAAGAGATATTTTACAGATTAAACATGCACCGGAGTTAAACTCCCATGGTGAAGTACAACTACTCTGATTATGCCATAGATCGCGCTCACTTGAATCTCCTTCAATTTGACCTCCAGCTATCTGACGTGATTCTCCAGTCCTTAGGCATGAAAGAGAATTCTCCACCGCAGCATCAATTATTATCTGCACTAAAATAGAAACAATATACAAGGACACGCATATGTATCTTACTTAACTAATACATTCATTAACTCACATATGAAATCATCCTAAATAATTTGCATATCATAGGGACAAACCATTTGGCTGCAAGAAGAAATTAGCAAGGTTCAAACATGATTTCTTAAGTTTAGTTTTAAAACATGGATTACATATAGTCAATTCACAATATTTTACTATCACAGTGCAACCCAAAAGATGCCAAAACCCTAAGAGTCCTGATAAAAAAACATGTCAATACATCGCATTATCATGCCCCCCAACTTTAAGGGTTTGCTACTCTTGCAGCAAAAGGAAAATTTCTAATTTTTGCTGAAACTCTGAAATCACCTACAGTGTTCTATCTAGTTCCCTTGGAAGGCAAATTCCAGTAAAATTTGTTCATTTTCTCCAACCTAGACCATGTAGCTGTTTCTTCAACATCTATATCATAATTTTGTTTTGCTGGTTGGCATGCCTAAAGTGGCCACATTAGGATAGGAGGCTGAAAGATTAATGGTAACCAATTATTGGATTTCTCCCTTCCTAGCTGTATGTACTTAGAGGTTCTCTATATAGCTGCATGAAAATTTTGCAATGAATAGGGTTCTCCCAGTTTTAGATGATCTGGTAGATGATTCCAATGTTGAGTTAGTCCCTTTAGTGCTGTTGTCCTATGGGTTTGAACTAATTTCTCAAACGCTTGATAGACTTCCTCTCTCGTTGGAAGTGATATCTTACTAACATCATCTCTTATTAGCAACTTTTGCCAGTCATAATACAGAACCTTGGGTGCTTCTGATTCCCTCCTCAATGGCAATGGACAGTCAAGTTCCAATTTTTCAAACTCCCTGGCTTGTGGTCCTATAATCATTTCATTTTGTATCTAAGATATTAGAGCTCTGAGATGGATATCCCCAATGTACAACAAAGGATTCCACTCTCTGTCTTGGGGCACAGGATAATTATGTAAATATAATTCACATAATAGGTTCTTTATAGAATGTGGGGAGGTTTGATAAGCATGATAGAATTCCTCAGGTGTTTCCAAGGATGGATTAAGGTTCCTTACTATGCGATTTAATCTAAAATTCAGATACCGTTCTTTCAAGTGCACTGCATAAATTTTTGGGGGAGCTCTACACTGCATTATCTCACGAACCATACCATAGATCTCTTCTACCTTAGTCTCCAATTCTTTAATTCTATTATCTTTTTTCTTAATCTCTTTTTGCTGCTTATTAATTATTCCTTGCAACCTATCCTTCTCTATTTCCCATTGCCTAAAGAATGTTAAAGCAATTGATAAGCTAGTTAGGGATGAAGGAGTTTTTATGGGTCCTACCTTAGACCGTGGGATTTCTTCAATAACTTCCTCATTCTGGATTGGCATATTTCCCACATTTTCTTCAGGTTGCTATGTAACATCATCAATTATCTCCTCAGATTGCAATGCCACTAAAGCCAGATTTGCAAGCTTATCAATTACAATTTCTTCTTGAATTGCTTCTTGGATTTCTTCTCCTACAGGATTTTCTTGAATTTCATCTTCTATAGGGTTTTCTTGCATTTCCTTCTCTGCAGCATCTTCTTCTTCTGAAGTTTCTACTGCAATGACCTCTACTAGCTTACTCATTGGTTGAGTCTTCTGTGTCCTTCTTCTTGTTCTCCTAACATACACTTTTGAAACAGATGTAGGAGTTTTTGTTTTTGCCTGACGCCTCTTGGCTACAAGAGGAATATGCACTTCTTGCAGCTGGATAACAAATTCTTCACCTGACTCCTCCTTTTCTAATTCTTTTCCTTCCCTCTGCAAAATAGGTGAGCCTCCTTGAAGAGAGGTATAGGGTTGTACTTCAGTTGGCTCTGCTTCAATATTTTCTTCTAAAATCATTGCAGCTCGTTCAGCAACCAGCAAACCCTCATCTTCACTAGAAAGACCTTCTACAACTATCCCTTCTTAAACCGGCGGATTATTTTCAATAGGGGCTTCATCTACCCTAAATTGCAGAATATCTTCAAACACACCCCATTCCATCTGTGAAACATCTCTCAAGGACCGTTGTACCAGCAACTTCACCAGTCCATGATGGCTAACAAAGCAATTTTCATATTTTTTAGTTTCCTTAGCACTTATAGAAATGAGATGATATAAGAAATTTAGGACATTAACTCGCCGGTCATGACGTAGATGACTGAGTAGCTTGAAAGTGGAGATTTGAATACCGTCCTTCATAGGTGATATATTGCATGATATACAGAGCTACCTAAGGCCAATGTGCTGGCAAAGAAACCCTTCTAGTCCCTTGCCTATCCACCATTAAGGGTTTGTCTATAGAAATTGTGACCTTTGCCCTGGTACTCCTTGCATCCTTCAATTCTCGAAAGAGTTCCCCTTCCTGTAGCAACCCTGTGACCTCTGCAATTCGCTGCTCTATAGTAATTACCCTCAACCCCTTAACTATAGCTTCTCCTTCGTCAAAAGAATGCATAAATTCCGCAGCTATTTCATCATTGAAATCTCTAATCTTCAAGAAATAATCCAGCCAGCCGTAGTTTTGGAAATAATGCACACAGACAACATCCTGCAACAACCCTTCATGTACAGTCGGTTCATGGTGAATTAGATCACCTCCCATCTTTTACTTTGATACTTCCACAGCTTCACCAAAATTTTTGATAGATTCACAAAAGCTAAAATCTACATATCTAAAATTTGGCGGCACAACTTATTATTCACTCGCATGAAATAATAATCTTCATAAGTAATGTCAGTTAGGAAATCAGTTCAGGATAATAAATCTGACTGGGAAAAAGGACCATAAAGTACCCCCCCCCCCAACTTAACCTAGCACGTGTCCACACAGGCTGACGAGATGTTGGGTTTGAAGTGGATTAAAACAGGATTAAAATCATAATGAACTAATAAATGCAAAATTAAAATAAAGTACAATATACACGTACCTGCAATTGGGTGAAAATAATGGCAAAATGAAATGAAGTGACAGATAAGAAAGTGGGATGGAATGTAGTGGATGGAACTTTATGTATGGAGAACAATATTTCACATGGAAATATTTGATTATGATATGGTAAATAAGTTCATTGCAAAAGCTATAGGAATATCACCTTTATTAACATGCCCAAGTGCAATAGGAAGCTCATGAATTGTTACCAAATCATTAGCAGTTGCTGCAGGAATATCACCAGTTGTTGCAGGAACATCACCAGTTGCTGGAGGAACTTGTATTTCTTTTTAAGGAGCAAACTACTGCAGAAACTCTTCTCTAGTAGCCAGCTTGTGATAAAGTCATAGTCGGTGTCCATTCACTAAAAGTTTGAATTGAACAGGATCTATTGTGGACAACCGAACTGCTCCATCGTGAAAAAAATTTCTATCTCATAAGGACCCAACCACCTTGTTTGGAGTTTTCCCTTAGCATCCTTATATCTGGAATCATACAAAAGTGCGCAATCACCAACTTTGAATTTCTTTTCTCTGATATATTTATCATGCCATCTTGCTCTTTGGTTTTGAATCAACTTTGTCTGTTGAACAACTATTTTTCTCCATTCATCTAAAGCATTTAGCTGTTGAATGCGTTCCTTTTGTGCTTCAGATAATGTCATATTCAGTTGTAGGGTTGTTCTCAAGGTTTTATGCTCAAATTCAATAGGCATCATTATTGTTTTGCCATAGACCATCTTAAAAGGTGTGAATCCAATTGGTGTTTTCCATGTTGTTCTATATGCCCAAATTGCCTTTGAAAGCTGATTAGACCAATCTTTCTTGTGGATAGACACTATTTTTGTAAGAATAGCCTCAAGTTCTCTATTGGTAACCTCTACTTGACCATTAGACTATGGATGGTATGGAGTAGATTTCCTGTGTCTTATATTATATTCATTGACCAAAGCTTTTATCAATGTTGATGTAAATTGAGGTCCCTGATTTGAGACAATTTCCCTGGGTACTCCATACCTTGTAAATATTTCCTCATATAGAAACTCAGCTACCTTATTATCTCTTGCATGTTGCATAGCTCTAGCTTCTACCCATTTTGTCACATAGTCTGTACATACCAAGATATAAGATTTTCCATTAGAAGGTGGATCAATGGGGCCAACAAAATCTAATCCCCATTTATCAAATGGTGTAATAGATATTTGAGGATATAGTGGCATTTCATTAGATTTTGTAGGTCTGCCCATTCGCTGACACCTGTCACACTTCCTTGTGTACTGAGTTGCATCCTTGTCTAGTGTAGGCCAATAATAATTAGTATTGAGTATTTTCAATGTTGTCCTTTTGGCAACAAAATGACCTCCACATGGTTCATCATGACATGTATGCAAGATGTCATATGTTTCATCTTCTTTGACACATCTTCGCATAACTTGATCAGGTCCAGTATAAAATAGACAATCAGCAATCCATGAAAAATTAAAACTTTTTTCAACTAACAACCTTCTTTCCTTAGGATAGAAAGAAATTGGCATCTTAGCTGCAGCGAAATAGTTGGCAATATTAGCATACCAAGGAGTATGAGCCTGTAAGAGAAACAAATGCTCATCTAGAAAAGTGTCATCTATCATTGTAGAATCTTCCTGCAATTGAAGACGTGAAAGATAATCTGCAACAACATTAGACTTCCCTGGCTTATCAGGAATTGTGATATCAAATTCCTGCATCAACAATAACCAGTGAGCCAATCTACCAATGATGGATGGCTTATTCATAAGATATCTAATTGTAGTATGATCTGTATGCACAAATATTGGATACCCTGTAATATAGTGTCTAAACTTGTTAAGGGCATATATGACAGCTAGCATTTCTTTTTCAGTAACTATATAATTCAATTCAGGTCCTTGCAAATTCTTGCTGACATAATATATGACATTTTCCAACTTGTCAATTTTTTGTCCTAACACAGCTCCTATAGCATAATCAGATGCATCAGTATGGATTTGAAATGGTAGAGACCAATTAGGTCCTTTAAGAACTGGTGCTTGAGTCAAAGCATGCTTAAACTTTAAAAAAGCTTCATTGCATGCTTGAGGTCCATTTAAATTTTGCATCTTTAGTAAGCAGTGTATATAAGGGACTTGCAATTTTGCTGAAATCTTTAATGAACCTTCTGTAGTATCCAGCATGGCCAAGAAAACTTCTCACATCTTTCTACTTCATAGGGTCATTAATTTGCTGAATAACCTCAATCATTGCTTGATCCAATTGTATGCCTTGTACAGATATATGATGACCAAGGACTATTCCTTCTTCCATCATAATAAAACACTTTTCACTGTTTAGAGACAAGTTGTAGTCTTCACACCGCTGCAAAAATTTCTTCAAATTATCCAATGCTTGATCAAATTCAGAACCATAGGTTGTAAAGTCATCCATGTAAATTTCCATTATGTCTTGAGAAATATCAGAAAAAATACTGATGACCACCCTTTGAAAAGTGGCTGGAGCATTACACAACCCAAAAGGAAGAACAAAATATGCATAAGTTCCCCATGGACAAGTAAATGTTGTTTTCTCCTGATCCTCAGGAGCTATTTGTATTTCATTATAGCCACTGAATCCATCCAAAAATGAAAAATATTTCTTACCAACAAGAGAATCCAATACTTGATCTACAAATGGTAGTGGAAAATGATCCTTCCTTGTGGCTAAGTTCAAGGCTCTATAATCAACACATACTCTCCATTTGCCTCCTTTTTTAGGAACTATAACCAAGGGTGATACCCATTGACTGTCAGAAATAGGATAGATAAATCCAGCTTTCAACAATTTCTGCAATTCCTCTTTAACTATCTCCTTTAGGGTAGGATTGACTCTTCTTTGGGGTTGTCTAAGGGGACAACACTCATCCTTTATATAAATGCGATGTGTACAAACTGTTGGATCAATTCCATTCATATCCTTGTAATCCCATGCAAAGGCATTTCTATGGAGTTTTAGCAAGTCTACCAAGTTATTCTTTTGAGTATCTATTATATTCTTGTTGATGTTCAAATATTTATTCAATGCAACCTCTATCTTGATAGTAAGAGCAATCTGATTTATATCAGAAACATGAGAATATGACAACTTCTATGGCAACAAAGTATGCAAAATATCAGTGGCTACAGGAAAATCCAATCCTACAATATTCAGAACCAATTCCTGTAATTCTCTGTCTTTTGTTAATTCATTTGTCAGAACCTTATAAAGGATTGATTCCTCATCATATAACTGCATGAGTGGTACTTGATTAATCATCATAAGATGATTAATAGAGTCTATTTGTTCATATTCCTCTCCCAAAATAGGCCAAACAGCTTGCTACTGCTCAAGCTGAGGTTGTGCAAGGAAATACAAAGCCAATGTTTTTGTGGAACTACCATCTGAAATAGTCATGTCTCCTGATCTACACCTAATATATGCATCTACTGTGGCAAGCCATGGTCTTCCCAAAATGACTGGATATCCCCCCAATGTTGCTTTTGGGGATAAAATCATAAAGTCAGCAGGGTATTCCCAGGAATCTAGTATGACCACTATATCTTCTATCATACCATCAGGTCTTACTGCAGAGCCATCAACAAGTTGAAGAACTATAGGTGTAGCCCTTAAACTATCTATCTCTAGATGTTTCATTACTTCCGTTGTAATTACATTAATGGTTTCCCCTAGATCAATTAAAACATTCTTTATTTGACTGCCATTAATGACTATAGTCACAACAGGACTACTTGGATCAGAATACTTTAGAATAGCAACTTTTCCCAACATAATATCAGCTAATTGACCCATAACATGAACTATTTGTGGATCCTTTTTCTTTCTACCAAGTTTCTTTAGGCATGCCTCTGTCAATGCCTTACCATATATTGGAACATCCTTTATTGCTTGTAGCAATGGAATTTTAACACAAATGTGCTTCTATTGGTCAAGAATATCAAAGCTTTGTTGTTGTTCAGTTGAAACTTCTTTGTCGGTCAATCTTTGGAGAAATGGTGGTAATATTTGATTCTAAGGTATTACATCATTAGGATCAGAGATTGGCTTCTCTTCTGGTACCTCAGTAATATCTGGCTGAGAGGGACTAGGCAGGGTTGTTCTAGATCAGAGGTGAATATCATCTAGTGATAAAGAATAGGCTGGGTATTGGTTAGCATCAGCTGAATAAGCTTGTTGTTGTTGCTGAGATTTAATAATTGGATTAGGCAACGATTGAGTAGGCAACTGTGTTGGCTTGGGAGGTGGTGTTGTGGCTACAAGAGGTGGCATTAAAGCAGGAGGTTGTGGCTACTAAGTAGGAGGCTGATATCTAGAAGATTGGGCTGACCATGATGGGTTTCCCCTCCATTGAGAGGTAGGTTGCAAATTCCCTTGAAATTAGTTCCCTGCACCCTGAGGTGGATACCAGTTTCCCAGTGGCTACTACCACTGGGGTATCTGATTAGCAAATTGCTATCCTTGGCCTTGTGATCCATACCAATGTGGATAATTACCAAAATTTTGAGAATACTGTGGTTGCCATTGGTTATTTGGTGCATAAGAACTACCACTATAACCAGAAAAGGAAAGTGGATCAGGTGGCATACCTTGTCTCAGAAAATTTGGTCTTCTCTGAGTAACATAGAGGACTTGTTAATCCTCCCATTGAATTGGTTTGAAATCAGGTACTTCAACATTTGCAACCATCTTACATCTACAATCTTTTTTCCGCTACTTACAATGAGGACAGAATTCTGCAAGAAATGCATCAACTTCCTCATGCTTCTTCTTGGCTACCTATGTATCCAACTGGGTAGCCATATTATTTATAATATCCTTCTTGAAATATTTTAACAAATGACTAAGTTCCAACCTAGAAACTCCATTTCCAGATGATGATGATGGTTCTCCTGGCTTAAATCTCCTATTCTTCTTAGAAGTGGATCTGGAATACTTCTTGCAAATTTATTCTATTTCAGCCAAAGTAGATTGTGTAATGTCACCCCCCCCATGAGATCTAAGGAATCAGTGCATTCATCACTGATACCCCTCAAGAATATCAATTTGAGGGAATCTTCATTCAAAGTACTATGCTTGGACTTCTTGATACTAAACAAAGACCTTTCCAGATAATCCTCAAGGCTCTCATCTTCAGTTTGTGTCATCCTAAAAATATCATCCCCATGCCGATCAGTGCCTCTACAATAATTTTTATATTTTGCAAGAAACAACCATTTCATCTCATCCCATGTATTGATTGTGCTACTACCCAAGATCATAAACCATCTCAAGGATGACTCCTTCAAAGTGGCTGGAAAATTTTTGAGTCTATGGGCATCTATAGTATAGTCAAAACTCCTACAGAGAACATCAAACTCAAACATAAATGTATCTAGATCCTCTGTGACCAACCCATAGAACTTAGGAAGTGAAGATGCTAGAATGTTCTTGAGGTTAGCATTATCATGCTGGTCAAAGATGGGAAACTCAAATGTTGGACCAGGTGGTGGTGGTGGATTATTTCCACTAGGAGGTGGGTTCCCTTGCATTGGACTTATGGGGGTTATTACAATAGGCAACTCTTCTTCTTGTGGACCAAAAAGGAGCAGAAGACTATCTTCTGGAAATTCAGACTCAGGGTGATTCAAATTTTGTGGGACTTGATACAACTCAGAAAAAGGGTTTATATCTGAAGAACTATCTTCTACTTGGGTAGTATGAGTGGGTAAAAATCTACCTCTGGCATCTCTTCTTCGATTATGCATGCAAATTCATGAAATTCAAACAATTAACTATAAACTAAAATAATCATAAAAGGCTATTTGCTTGACACCATCCTTGACAATGGTGCCAAAAATGTCTACCCCAACTTTAATAACAATAATACCTCTAAATGAAATCTCAATCTGAAGTTTGGACATTCATATGGTAGAGTTTACTATTCTCATGGCTGGTGTTCATTTAGTTGTCAATCCAAGAACGTAAAACTTGAAATGGGTCTGCAAGATATATGCACTAAGTTCCTTGAATGATTATTCTCAATTACTGTAAGAAAGGTAGGAATAGAAATCATAAAGACTAAATGAAAGCTTTTCAAAACTCTGCTGAAATGAATTAATGGAAATAACAGGAATAACACCATTCTGCCTTGGCTGCAAGAACAGTCAAAGGATCTGTTTCCAGTGGCTGCAGGAACATCCCAGTCATGAACTTCTACTGCAACTAAGTAAAAAACTAACTTCAATAATCATAAACACGGGATCACTCACCAAGTGGGCCCCCTTGGATGAGTGATATCACACTCTCAACAAAGAACTCCTAATAGATTAGAATAACATATTTTTATTCATTTCTTCCTGAAAGACAATTACATATCCAAAAAAAGAAAAATCCAAAATACATGACAAAACTCTACTCAATGCCTTTCCATTCTGTCTAACTCTCAGAAAAGAAGGGAGAGCTTATTATAAAGAAAAGACAAACTACAATGGATAACTACAATTACGCCCAGAAGAAAAGGCGGATCACTGTCAAATGAAGGGGATAACAGAGAGCTTGGCTGCAGGAACTGTGGATCTGTAACCGAACCACAGTCTTTGCATGCCAAAGAGATATTTTACAAATTAAACATGCACCAGAGTTAAACTCCCATGGTGAAGTACAACTACTTTGATTATTCCATAGATCGTGCTCACTTGAATCTCCTTCAATTTGACCTCCAGCTATCTGGCATGATTCTCTAGTCCTTAGGCACGAAAGAGAATTCTCCACCGCAGCATCAATTATTATCTGCACTAAAACAGAAACAATATACAAGGACATGCATATGTATCTTACTTAACTAATACATTCATTAACTCACATATGAAATCATCCTAAATAATCCGCACATCACAGGGACAAACCATTTGGCTGCAGGAAGAAATTGGCAAGGTTCAAACATGATTTCTTAAGTTTAGTTTTAAAACATGGATTACATATAGTCAATTCATAATATTTTATTATCACAGTGCAACCCAAAAGATACCAAAAACCTAAGAGTCCTGATAAAAAAACATGTCAATACATCGACTTATCAATGGGTAGGTATTTGCCAAGTGCTTCGGGATGGGTGTTTAGCCAATTTTGTGCCTGTTGTGTGATTGTGTGATAGATATTTGAAATTTCTTTTGTTGTTGAAGCACCAAGCTGATTGATTGAATGATGATCTTGATTTTCTTTTGATTTTGATTGTGGATTTTTTCCTTGCCATTGAATTTGATGTCCGATATGAGTTTTGCTTTATGATTTCTGATATGGTTCTTGATATGGATTTTTGAGTTTGTGTTATGGGTCTTTGGATATGAATGCTCGATATCGTGCTTGCATTATGGGTGTTGATGTTTGATATGAAACTTGATTTGATACTTGTGTTGTTTCAAGATGATTTGGTTTAGATTTTGATATAGGATTATTCGATATGAGACTTTATTTGATATGTCGTTGTTTCAAGTTGATATTGATGTTCTGGTTTCGATATGGGATTTCATTTTTGATATGAAACTTGATTTGATATTTTGTTGTTACAAGTTGATTTGATGTTGGATATATCAGATAGATGTAAAAACTGATATGTGGACATGTTTTGTTGTTACAAGAATGGCTTGGCATCCTACAGTCATGAGAATGATTTTCGAGACCATGGTCTTTGATTCCTCGACTAACACAGCTAGATAGGGATATTATTGAGAGGTGTGGGTTGTCCTCTTTGTTGGAAATGCCTTAGTATATCATTAACCTGGATTTGTTGACAGCGTTGGCAGAGAGGTGGCACAGTGACACAAACAACTTTCACTTGGCTACTGGTGAGATTACAGTCACCCCAGAGGACTGTTATCGGATTCTATGGATTCCCATGATTGGAGCTCTATTTCCTTATGAACAGACCAAGGAGGATGGGACAAAGGCTCTTTGCGGGATTTTCCATGATGATTAGATTTGTGGATGTGAGATCCCTTGGTAGGAGTTCATAGAGTTCTATTATGCCCCACTACCTTTAGTACTGGCAGGTTTTGTAGGTGGTTTCTTGTATCCCCACTATAGGCCGTAGGGACTGGCAGTGGGATGGGGATTGGTGCTTGAGGATATGGTGACACAAGGTTGCAGGTTTGCATGGGAATCCTGCATGTTGGTGCATCTATACAGAGACCTCCATCTGGTGGTGTATTTAGGATACAACATTTTATTAGTTGGGGTCACATTATTATAAGTGTGGGCTTGGGAGCACATTCCCACTGCGAGGACACCTAGAGACATGGATAAGCCAGTCGGTCATGTGTATGCATATGGGTACATAGGGATAGTTGTCCAGTGTAAGCTAGGCAAGCTAGAGCATTGGAGGAGGGTGTTGGATGACATTGATATGGTCATCTGGAGACCGTATATGGATTGCAAGGTGTGAGTGGAGGACGGGATAGAGATGCCCTATGTATATATGTCACAATACTTGATAGGGCGAATGACGTTTATCATTGAGATTTTCTTGCACAACCGAGTTCAGCGACAGCATGGTTGAAAGTAGGGTGTACCGCATGGAGCATGTTTATATGCTCATCGGAGGCAAGATGTGCTAGCATGGGGTCCAACTAGTGATAGTGCAATAGAAATGGAGGAGTACATGCATTTGGCTGGACATATATGGGACTATGGGTTCAGAGTGGTAGATGCTGGGATGATAGAGGAGTTTGGAGCGCTCTTCATGGCCCATTCCGTAGCATGAATATCAGATTCGATGGATATGATTCCCTGTTTTGATGATGATGAGGATGAGAAGCCTGAGAGGCTAGGGAGATGGAAAGATGAGGGAGAGGAGTTGGGTGAGGGATATGGGGATGGTGGAGGAGATGATAGCAAAGATGGGAGGGGAGGTGGGAGAGGGAGACAAGGAGATAGAGGAGGGGGTGAAGGAGATAGAGGGAGGATTGGAGGGATGGAGGAGATGGAGAAGATCAAGGGAGGAGAGGAGGTGGATTAGTCAAGCGAGTAGTTGGTGAGGGAGGGAGGGGAGGTTTGGTGGTTGGAGGTGGTAGAGTTGGCTGGTCAAGTGAGGTGATAGCACCTATGGGTGTTATGGATGAGTTTAGGCGGCTGAATCAGAGGAGGAGATCAAATGTATTACCTCCATCGGCACTTAGGATAGGGATAGCGATAGGTGGTACCATGACACAGGTACCCATTCAGGTGTGGGTACCCACCCACCGAGAGGATGCATAAATTAGGTCCCTACAGTTGTCAATGCAGCAGCTTTAGGTACAGGTACTGGCTTAGCAGCACCAGATTACGCAGATTACCATTGATCAGGATATGGTGATAGAGCACTTAAGTCGAGCAAAGGTGTGGGCGGATAGTCTGGAGAGATTGGCGGCTGGTGGTTCTATAGGAGACACACTAAGAGATATGCAGTATGCAGACAAGGAGGGTGAGTACTACATGCATTTATATGAGGAGGTACTTCCTAGAGATCATAGAGCTCCTAGCTATGCTGCGGTGAGATCCACCCATGAGATCCACCCAGAGATCCAAGTGTCGGGACATGTGCTGTGAGACCATTAGCCTCAGGAGATAGTCATACTTGAGAGATTTTTTTCCATTGTATTTTGATCATTTGTGTTGTATTTTGACAGACATGACATCTTTTGTATATTTTCACCATTTTTGAGATATATATATATATATATATATATATATATATGACACCAATTTTCCGATCCACATGTGATGTATTTTTATGGATGATGATTTATGCATTAATGTGATTGTTCCATGATGATGATGATATGATGCTTAGATGAATGTGCTCGATTTGATATTTTCTTGATATGATTCATGATGATGATGTTGTGAGATTTATCTTGAAAATGAGATGTATGATAATGATATGTTGTGAGATGTATCTTGAAATGAGATGTATGATAATGATATGTTGTGAGATGTATCATGAAAATATATGCTACAAATTTACATGATATGCAACTAATTTGTAAAATGATATGCAACTAATTGATCATCCTCATTCTATCATTTGTCATTCGTCTTAGTCACATGTTTTTTCTTTTTTTGTGTTTATCATAATTGAGCTATTGATATGTTGAAAAATTCATACAAGAATCATGGTATAGTTGAACCATAATGATCGGAGAAAAAATTACATGGATTTTGATCTTGCAAGATGGCACAAGCGTCGAGGTACAATTGAACCAAGATGAGTTGAGTGTTGCTTGCGTATAAATAGACAAGATTAAATCATTTGTATGCACAAAGTGGAACAATGTCTTCACTGATATGTTGTGAATCATGTCTTGAGACAAGTATTTTCACAATATAAGTGATCGCCTCATAGACAGAAAACTAAAAAATATCGGAGTCTCCAACCACTTTCTCTAGCTCGATGCATCATTGAGAAAATTTAGGGGCTCTAGTAATTCAAAAGGTTCAAGTGCAAAAATAGTCAAAAAATTCATGCAAGATGTTTAACAAATTATACTTTAGAAAATCATCCATTATGTGTGTTGAAGTTGTTGATCGGATCAGTGTGTTTTGCTTTCTTGGCTGCTAGAGTTGTTTGTTGACAGGATTTTCTTTGTGTGTTGTGATTCTTGTTTGTTTGAAGTCAGATGAATGTTGCCCCTAGTTATGGATACCGATCAATGTGGATATGTACAGTGATTACCAAGCCATGGTGGGATATAATGAACTGATTTTCAGATAAGCAAGGATAGTGACTACGCTAAGTATGTCCTGGATAATGTTATTTGTAAAGTATTGGGCGATGGCCAGTGGTTTTGACTTTTGGATACAAAAGATATGAGTAATGATAGATAGAGGAGTTGTTCTCTCACAAGTAGTGCCTGTTGCTAGGTTTTCACCATTTGTTTTTATTGCACCTTTTTGTTGTTTTGATTTTTTTGTATTTTTTTAAAAAAAAATTGTTTTTGTATTTTTCACTTTTTCTGTGCATTAGACCACTCAAGTATAGTATTTCTTCAGATGGATGATGTTGGTAGGTTTTTTTATTACATCTCATTCTGAAGTTGTTAGCTTATAGGCGCCTAATCCATAGGCTAAGATGATGACATAGGGACCCAACCAATTAGGTTCAAACTTTCCCTTTTTTTCTTGATCATGTTGATTTCGGGGATTTTCTTTGAGTACGAGATCTCCCACTTTAAAAATCCTAGGGATGACTTTGTGGTTGTAGCTTCTGCACATGCGCTGCTGGTATGCTTTGAGGTGATTATAGGCATGTTGACATTTTTCATCTAGAAGTTATAGTTCTTGCAATCTGTTTACTCGATACTCCTCATCTGAAATGAAGCCTTTCAAAGATACTCTGAGTGATGGAATTTCTACCTCAAGAGGTAAAATTTCTTCTAATCCATACACCAATGAATATGGTGTAGCTCCTATAGATGTCATGATGCTAGTTCTATATGCCCAAAGTGTCAGATTCAATTGCACATTGCAATCCTTTCCTGCGTCATTTACTGTTTTCTTTAGGATTTTCAATATTGTTTTATTTGATGCCTCTGCTTGACCATTCCCTTGTGGGTAGTAGGGTGTAGAGAAATGATGTTGGATTTTGAATTGTTCACATAGTTCTCACGCATCCTAGTTTTTAAAGGAATGTCCATTATCTGTGATGATGGAGCTGGGAATATTGTATCTGCAGATCAGATAATTGAGAATAAAAGATGCAATTTTTTTTCCAGTTATTGTGGTCATTGGGACTTCTTCAATCCATTTTGTAAAATATTTTGTTGCCTTGATAATGAACTTGTGTCCATTGGAAGATGAAGGGTGTATTTTGCCTACTAGGTCAAGCCCCCATTGGCAAAAAGGCCAAGATGTTGTAAATGACTTCAATTCCTATGCTGATGCATGGATAAGATTGCCATGGATTTGGCACTTAGGACATTTCTTTGAAAATTGATAAGTCTTTCTCCATTGTCGGCCAGTAATAGCCCATTCTCAAAAGTTTTTTAGCAAGAGTAGGAACACTTGAATGTGTGCCATATATATCTTCGTGAAGCTCATGTAAAGAAAAGTCAAATTCATTACAGTCAAAGCAATGACGAAGAGTACCATCTAGACCTCAACGGTAAACAGTATTAGCAGTTAGGGTATCACGGGTGGCTTGCCGAATAAAGTTGTGCTTTTGGTTCTGAGATAGGTCAATGGGTAGGTTATTGGTTTTAAGATACTCATAGATTGTTCCGTATAAAGGAGAGTCAGAACCGGTTAAGGCATAGATAATATGGGATGCGGAATTGTCATAGGCTAGGAAAAACAATTGCTCTACCAGAAACTCATAACGACTCTGTTTCTCTAAAATTTGTAGCAGTGAAGTGATAGTAGCCATTGCATTGGATTCTCTTTTGTCCAACCTGGGTAATTTCTCAAAGGTGATGTGTACAAAATATTGTTTGAGGTCATCCACCATTCTTTTTTATGGAAGCAGCTTGTCATCTTTTGTCTGATATTCATTGTTGATATGATTTATGTCTAGTTAGGAATCTCCATAGACTTTCAGTTCCATTATTCTCCATTCCATGATCATTTTGATTCCTATGACCAGTGCCTCATACTCAGCAATGTTATTTGTGCATGGGAACATGAATCTATATGATCCTGGTAGGGTGTGTCTTTCAGGAGAGATAAACAATATTTCGGCACCTAAGCCATGTTGAGTGTAGGAACCATCAAAGTACAGGGTCCATTTCTTGGTGGTAATAGTAAGGACATCCCTATCTGGAAGTTTGACCTCCATTGGTTGCTTATCTGGTAGTGGTGCTTCATCTAATTGATCTATAATTACTTGTCCCTTGATAGCTCGATGCTCTGTGTAGTGGATATCAAATTCACTAAGAATCATGACCTATTTAGCTAGTCTGCCTATGAGAGCTGCTTTGCTGAGTAAATAATTGAGAGGATCAATTATTGCTACTAGCTTTATTGTGTGAGCTAGCATGTAATTTTGGAACTTTTAAGAAGCGAAGACTACAACTAAGAAATCCTTTTCAATAAATATGTAATTGAACTCATAGCCATTTAATGTTCTACTAATGTAATAAATAGCTCACTCCTTGCCTTCTTGATCTTCTTGTGCTAATATTGCCCCTAATTATATATATGTTGTTGATATGTAGAGAATAAGCATCTTTCCTGCTATTGGCGGTACCAGAACTGGTGGGTTCATTAGATATTGCTTGATTTGATAGAACGATTCTGTACACTTGGCTTCTCATATGAATGGTATATTCTTATGTAGCAAATTATTGAATGGAAGACTTTTATCTACTATTTGTGTGATGAATCCCCTGATTGACTGGAGTCATCCTTGTAGAGATCTGAGTTGGCTAATGTTCTTGGGAGGTGGCAATTCCATGATGGCCTATACCTTCACTGGATCTACTTAAATGCCTTTTACTGACACAATGTAGCCTAATAATTTTCTTGATGTTACCTCGAAGACACACTTCTTAGGGTTGAGCTTGAATTGGAATTTCTCCAATCTTTCAAATATTTTCTCTAATATGCCCAGATGTTCAGCTCGGGTAAATGACTTAGCCAGTAAATCATCCACATAGTCCTCCATGAAGGTATGCATCATATCATGAAAGATTGTCATCTTTTCTCTTTGATAAGTTGCCCCAACATTCTTTAAGCCAAAAGGCATTACATTCCAACAATATGTTCCCCAAGGATAGGTGAACATTGTTTTATCTTGATCCTCTGGAGCTATCTTGATTTGATTATAGCCAGAAAAACCGTCCATTAATGATAGAATTGCATGGCCTACTGTGAGGTCTACAATTATGTTTATGTTGAGGAAAGGAAAGTCATCCTTTGGACTATTTGTTAACATCCCTAAAATCTGTGCATAGCCTGATGCTTCCATCTAGTTTTGAAACTGGCACAATGTTTCAAATCCATTCAGCATAGTCTATTGGTTGAATAAATCTGACGTCTAATAACTTCTTTAGTTCAGTTTTGACCATTAGTGCTACATGTGGATTCATCTTTCTCAATGTTTTCTTGACTGTCTTAGCTCCTAGAATAATAGATAAATGATGCATGATTAAGTGTGGATCAATCTCGGGCATATCTGTATAGCACCAAGAAAAATTGATTGTCTTTTCTTTGAAGAATTTGATAAACTCTGGTTTTTCTGCATCTGTCAGTGATTTTGCTAGATGTATTTTCTTAGTTGTTTCTTCTGTACCAATGTTGATTGATTGAGTGGGCTCAATCAATATGGGCAATCTATCCTAATAGTGTTTAGGATGAGTGTTAAGTCTCCCATCCTTAGGTTCCTTAAAAAGGTTTTCACCCTCAGATGCATCCTTTATTTTGACATTTTTGTGATCTAGTACTGCCATTGATTGGTTTTCAGCATTAGATCCTTTATTTCTTTCATTTTTGTGACAGAGAGACTTGAAACCCTCCTGATTGCAAATATTGCTATTTTGTTTGTTGGTAGAGTCTTTTTCCAGGTTAATAGTTCACAAGTAATGGATAATGGATTCATCATCTAGAAATATGGGTAAGCCATGGTGTTCAGGCTCATCCCAATCTGTGAGATCATGAAATATGAGTGGTAAAGAGTCATTGGGTGGTCGAGGTCAGCTGCGGTAAGTGTCATGATAAAGGAATCTTTAAGGTTGTCTAGGATATTGGATAAGTTAATGATATTTTGGAGGCCTTTGATGGTATCATCTTCCATGTAGACTTACCTGTAATATCGATGCTCATTTTCTTTGGCTACATAGATATGTTGTGGACCAAATCCAAGCATTCTAAACTCTGTGCCTTGTCCTTCTTGAGAAAGGGGTGTATGAATAGTACTCTTAGGAATATTTTTAGTTATATTTAAATAACTACCCCATTCATGGTCATTAGAATCAGTCTCAGAAGTATTGTCCCAAAGTCTTCCAATGCTGCTGACAGGTATGTTGTAAGGTGAAAAGAGATCCCTGATAATTAATACCAGTCTGATAGTTTTCTCTGATTCTGTATCAAAACCTGCTTGTACTCTTTACATTTTTTCATATTCTATCTCCTTGGGGAATAGTGATTTCTTTAGGGGGTGATTCTGCCTTGTTTGGAATAGGTTCCTGGACGTGGTATACTTCTGCATAAGATGCTTCTTCTATTTGAATGGCCAACTCCTCTTGTTGTTTCTCTTTTTTGTGGTGTTCTCACTCTTTCCTGATTGTTTCTGTTGATTCATGTAGTGCCTCCTTCCATGCGTCATCCTTGTATTTATTCTTTTCTTTCCATTGAGGTTTTTTATATTTGTTCTTATTTTGCCTTGGGGATAGTTTGTGTCCATAGCCTTGTCTTGTTTTGTCCCTAGAAATCTGTGAAGGAGGGTCCAATGGTTTTGTAATGCCTTCTTGACATTTTCCAATAGGCCCTTTGCTATTGTATCCCATCTATTAGATGATCAGGAATCCATTTCCATACTATTGCGTTGGTATAGCTACCTCCATAGTAGTAGCTCTGACTTCTTTCTCATCCTTGTATAGCTAGCTAAGGATGTCCTCTTCCGATCCATGTGCTAGTGTGCCTAATTGGATAAATTTTCCATCAAACTTGGTGATGGGCTATGTTTCTTGATGTGTTGATGCAGAAGGCTGCCCATGAGATTTTGGCGATGTTGGTAAGTTGGTTAGACACATGGGTTCAAAATAGTATTCTCCTGTGCCTTTCTCTTTGATTTTCATCTTTTGTTTGAAATCCATGGATAAAGATTTGAGCTTTTCTTTATGATGATCTGATGTTGAGGAAGTTTGGGCTTTCTTGTTATGTGGAACCAAGTTGCCTTGGGCTGCCCCCATAGCATTGCAATGTTGAAAGGGGTTATTATCTGCTGATATAGAAATCTCCTCCCCATTATATGGGAATTTGACACATTGGTGGTAAGTTGACGACACCGCTTGCATTTCATGTATCCAAGGACAACCCAATAAAATATTATATGTCAGGTCTATGTCTAAGACTTGGCACATAGTGTACCTTTCTGTCAGTCCTACCTAAATAAGTAATATTACTATTCCCTTGGATGATCTTTCTTCATCATCTCATGCTTTGATGGTGATCTTTTTGTGCGGACCAATAGACTGCTCAGAGAAGCCTAATGCACGATAAGTTTTAAGGTACAAATATTGAGCCCAACTCCTCTATCTATTAATACTTTTTTAAATAGATGTTTGTAGACTAAGACTTCAATGTGAAAAGGAGTATTATGTGGGTGGCTCAACGAGATATTATCATTCTTAGAAAAGGTGAGATTATGAGGCCCTGTCATACAAGCCACCATGGCTTGAAATTTGTCAATATTCAGATCCTGAGGTACATTTGTTTCCAATAATGCTTGTTCTAGGATGTCTTTATGTTTTGGCAAAAGTTTGAGTAACTTGAGTATGGATATTTGAGCGGGGGTTCTACACAGTTGACTTACCAAATCATATTGAGTCTTTGGAATAGTAGTTGTTTTTTATGTATGCCCTTTCAAGACATATTTTTGAGCTCTACTGGTTACATTGATCGATTCATGTTCATTTTTGTCTTTGATTTTAATGAGATTTACTTGATTGTTATCTGTCGATATATGATTGATGGTGTTATTGTATATGTGATTGATGCAAGCTCCTCGTGTATCGTTTGATGATGAAGCTCCTTCTTTGTTGTAATTTGGAAGTGGATTTTTAAACGCATCATGATCACCATTTGTTTTGAGACCATCGACCATTAAATCACCTCTAAAAATCATGTCTTGAACAATGTTTTCAAGCCTCATGCAATCATTTGTTTGATGTCCTTTGTTTTGATGAAAACCACAGAAGTGTGAGTCATTCCACCAAGGTGGTTTGACCTAGGGTTCAAAGTTGTTTATAGCTAGTAATGTGATAATATTGTTTGCCAGGAGTTCTCAAAATTCTGATTCTAAGGATTGCCCCAATGGTGTGTAAAAGTATTGATTTGGAAAATTGTTGGTGCTACCTATTGAATTTGGATTAGGTCCTCAATTTGTGTTGTTGTTTTGGGTAATGTTGGTGTTGTTTATATTTGAAGATCCCAGATTGGTATTTGGTGTATAAGTGTTAGTGCCTTGGTTAGCACCCTTTTGATTCTTGGTATGTTGAGGATTTCATAATAAAGCCAATATTGGTTGTTTGGATTTAAAATCATTAGCATCAATCCCTCCCTCATTACTAGAGTTCTTGTTTCTGGTCCAGAACTTGGATTTGTCTAGGTTTTTATTGTTGTTTTGTTTGTTGAAATGAGAGTTAGATGAATCAACTCCTTCTTTGAATAACTTCAATGATCCTTTCTTAATACATGCCTCCTCTACTTGGATTCCATTTTCAATCAACCTGGGAAAAGATGGTATGCATTGGAGCTTGAGTATGTAACTCATCTCACTATTCAGATTATCGATGAAAATTTTCATCTTTTCCTTTTTGGGCACATCTCGAGGATATCTCGAAACCATCCGTCTCCAACATTGAAGAAACACCATGACCGTTTCATTGTTTTTCTGTTTGGTATTACATACATCTAGCATGGTGATTTTGTGTTGAATATTGTAGGAGTATTGAGTGATAAATTTATTGACCAACTCATCAAAGGATCTGACGGGAGGTGTAAGTTTGGATAACCACTAAATTGTTTGTCCTTCCACGCTTCTTGGGAATAGCCTCATCAAATAGGTGTCACATTGAGAAAATTCAAGGCTCATGGTATAAAACTCTCGAACATGATTGCAAGGATCGCTCTTAACATCATATTTGTCATATTTAGGTATATCAGAATTCGGGGGAAAAGGTATCATGTTCAATCTCCTGTCAAAGAGGTAAGGACATATTTGTAGTATTTGCATTTGTTGTGTAAGAGTGACCATGGGCACATTTTTTTGCCGAGGGAAAGGTTCTTCCCTTTCCTTATCCCTAGTCTAGGCATGAATGTGTTCTGGTATGTTTTGTTTAGGTTCACATATTTCCTCTTCTCTTTGTTGTTCTTGATAAGTATAATTTGGAGACCTTGTCCTAAAGATTTCAGTGTCGAAGTCTTCTGGAATCCTAACTCCTTTTCTTGTTAGCATGAGAATGTATTTTTCTTTGTCAAATTCTATGAGTCTTTCCATAAGATTTTGAAAGGAGGTGCTTTCTTGACATTCTTGGAGGAGCTCTTGAGTAATCTCCGTGTCCTCTAGATTTGGATACTCGAAAGGATTTGATAATCTTCGACCCATACTGGACTCTGGTTGTGGTTCGCTTTGCTTGTTTTGTTGAGAGCGAGTGACAATAGGCATCTAATAGAAAATTTTTGTGACAAAGGGGATGAACTCCTCTTCTTCGTGTTGTTTGGGGGTTGGTGGTTCAAATCAAGCTATGTTATAAGTGATGCAAATTTCCAGGAAGAAAGATGGATTGATCTATCCTCCATGATTTAAGCGTTGACTGAATGCTAATTTTTGGCAAAAGGCTCTACTTCTCAATGTCTCTTTGTCAAATTTGTTTGACTTATCTTGAAGATATAAGCGCATATGACAGAGAAATGTGTGAGGATATTTGAAGAGTTGGCGATTGATGTAGAGAAATATATTTCTTTTAGCAAGTTTCTGGGAACTAGATTGTTGTTTCTTCAACTTAGTGTTGTGATGAAGACTTTTTCTTCTCAAAATATGAGTGGTCATACACAGGTGATCAATGGTTTCCTTTGATTTGGTTGGATTATGATACTTGGTTTGAAAACTTAAGCCTACTCTATCAAATGAAGGTTTAGATGCCCCCTCATGACAAAGCGCATCAAATGATATGGAATAACAGTTTCCTGATATGGAAACTTGATTTGACAACTTAGGTTTAAACTAGGTATGCTTTGATGATGGATTTCATTTAATTGGTGGGCCTTTTGATCAGTGTGATGAGATTACCCGATTTTGATAGGAGAAAGTGTTATCCTTAGCTAGTTTTAGATCTTGACAACTGTTGTTCTAATAATGACTTGTTTGATTGTTTGATTGTTCAGAATAGTTTCTGATGTTTTGACTCAAGTTTTTGCCTGATGAGGTCGACTGAAGATCCAAAAAGGGTGTTTGAAACTGATGTTAAAAATTTTCAAGAATGTTCAATTTTGCTCTCTATTTTTCATAGTTTTAACTATGCTCTAAGACAGAGACTGGTTGCACTAAAGTTTAACTAAGATGCGTTGTTTAAAACCATCAATGCGCTAAGCTTCCTATGCTATGCGCTAAACTAGAGTTTTGACTTCTGCTATGTCAGGAATGGTTATGAGGTAATCTATCCTGAATATGTGCCAAAGTTTAGACTCAAAGCACTACAGTTTGCCCCCAATTCGCTAGGCTGATGTTTCAATGCGCTAATATGTCCTTAAGAAGCGTTAATGTTTAGTTACCAAATGTTCAAACTGTTATGCGCTATTTTGAGGATGAATACGCTACGTTGTAGCTTTGATGTGCTAAAGTTTTCTTCATATGTGCTAGGATGTTGCTCCTACGCGCTAAACTGGTCTGGTTTGTTTTTCTGGAAATTTTAACACTTTTTCCAACTTTGAAGGATGATTTTCTGAAGTATAAAATGCAAACACGACATGAAAAAGACAACCTTTTTTTCCTATTCTAAACAAAGAGTGTGTGTTCTATGAGGATGTGTTCAAATCCCCAATGTTTTCACAGGTTTGGATTCAAAAAATATAATTCAGACAAACTCTTTATTCAAAGGTCATCAACAATACCATAGCCCACTAGTCTCGATACTCCGTCAGCTCAAACAACCATGTCACCCCCTAGGGGGCACCCATTTTTTGGCCTATTGCTAGGAATTAACCCAAACTTTATTGCTTCACAATTGAGTAGATATCTTGAGAGATATATGGTGAGTAATCTTGGGGGAGTATTCTTCCCCACTCTTGCACTATGATATTGAAGTTGTCTGGATACTGACTCGGCTCAAGGTTTCTATTTCTAAGGTTCGTAATCAAGCTTCATGTTCGCTCGTCAATGATAAACTCACTCGGGAGGCTTCCCAACCTTTAGAACAAAGGCTTTACATATCGTAAAGATACTGGCAGAAGGCCAATCATTGCACAAAATCGTTGAAAGGCACTTTCGTCACCCTCCACTTTTGATTATAGTGGGTTGGAACACTTGGCGATAAAGTCATTTCCCACTTAGGTCGCTCCTCTCTCACCGACCATTTAAATGGCACTCTAAGAGCAACTTAGGAGGGCAAGACTGCTAAAGGATTTAAAAGGCTTGAAGTAAAGAAATATTTTTAGACTGGTTTGGCTTTTTGGTCACCCAGTTAAGGGGAGAGAATATACCTTCCACTTTGGAGACAAGGCACACAAAGTTATTTTTATCCTTCAAAGCAATGATTTGTTAACTTCTATTTGGAGATGTTGCTCCAAAAAGCTTGGTGTTCTTTGCAACTCTCAAATAAGTAATTTTCTAAGCTAACTAATGAAATCCTGGTCAACAAAACAGATTTTTCGTGATGGTCAACAAATTGAATTCGATAGGGAAAAGATTGTCCTCTTTTATTTTATCTAGAACTTGAAAACAAGTGAGGTTCTTTACCTTATGCAATAAAAAGTAATGGATCCTTTTAGACACCGAAGGATGGTGGGGTTCTTTTTAAGACTTTGCATAAAATAAAGTTTTGTCTTGTTCTTTTTAAAACCCAAAAACAAAGTGTTTTTCTCTTCCTATGAAAGCAAGGTAAGGTTTTGTTTGTTTTTCTTTTTAAGTACTCCAAAAGAAAATGAGTTTAATTTAACTAATGGGGAAATGAAGAAAACTATAAATAACTAACTTAACCAAGTTAGAAATAAAAATTTAATCACAAGCCTAAACTTAGTAAAAGAAAAATCTTCCGATCCTACAAACAAACATTTTTCTTTTTGTGTCTTTCATGTGCTAATCTACAGATCATATACGCTAAAGAATAGAGCTGATGTGCTAGCAAAAAGCTCAAATGCACTACATTGTTATCTTAATGTGCTACACTGATGTTTTAAAGAGCCAAGACCTACAGGAAATAGTGGAAATGCTATGCGCTAAAGTTAAGTTGGTATGAGCTAAGGTATGGTATGCACGTGCTAAATAGTCAACAAGATGCATCAAAGAACAGACCAGATGCGCTATAGAATGGTATCCACATGCTGATTCAAGTTTTCTGCGTACCTACAAAGTTAATCCTACATCCAAAATGATTTGATAAATAGGGTTATGCCCCATGATGGGCGCCAGAAATGTATGTGGGAAAAGTGGTGCGATGAAACGAATATTTTGAATTCAAGACTAGTCCACACACCAATGGTACTCTTGGTGAAAGTTATGGAGTTATATGCAATAGCTCAACTTCCCAAGGGATGTTCCATTGTTGTGTATCTCACAAGACCCCTCAAGCCAATGCCTTTTCTCTTAGATCACTGAGAAAAGCGACTTAGGGATGAGAATCATGAGAATGAGGGATGTTTGATCAATCTAACATGAATACAATCCTAAATGTGCATGATATTAACAAATAAGAATTAAACTAGCATGTATATGATGATAAGATGAAAGGATTAGTAAAAGAACTATCCTAACATGATACACTAGCTTGATATGATTATTGTGATAAAGAGATATACTTCTAAAATGCTTATTAGATTATTTCTATTCAAAGAGAGACTAAAATACTTGATAAAAATGGGTATAGACTAGATGCATAAAACTTGGATCCTTGGATGATAGAAGAATGGCTCTATTTATAGGGAAAATAGTGCAAGGAAAGGTCAAGATTGGATGATCCCATCAAGGGTCAGGATTGAAAGTTATCAATCCATGTTTACAGTTCTCACTAATGAAATGGTGATAATTGTCAACATAAGACTGCTTGAGAGGAGATGTAAGAAGCATTAAATGCTTGAGAAGAACTCATTGTTACCTTAGGAGGTAAGGGTTAAGGTTAGGTTAAGATTATCCATTGGATAAAGCGTATATCCAAAGGATAAACTCTTGTGCAAGAGCTAAAGGGATAACCATGGTCAAAGCAATGAATGCTTGATGAGACCATTAGGTTAGATGAGCGTTGAGTTAGAGAGAAAGTCTCTAATCATGTAAGAGGGTTGAGTTAACCATTAATGGTTTGGAAGACTTTCAAGGTTAACTTGTTGAAGAGATAAAGCCTTTAATGGTTTCCAAAGACTTTGAGGGTTTGAGAAGTCACTTCACTTTGCTTAGGGATGTGACAATATTTAGTAGATGGGTTAGGCTAATTTAGAAGGGATTAGAAGAATCTAGAAGGGGGTTTAGAGAGGCAAGTAGGAGATGTAGGAAAATGCAAGATGATGAGGGGTAATTTTAATTAAAATAAATTGCTATATTTCAACAAAATAGATGCAAGTGGGGGATTTAAATAAATTAGATTTATTTATTTGAAGTGAACAATTTAATTAAATCTAAATTTAATTAAAAAGAGTAGAAGGGGGATTTTAATTAAATAAAGTGATTTATTCAATTAAATGATATGAAAGGCCTAAGTGAATTTAATTAAATAAATTGAATAACTTATTTAATCAAATAGATGAATGTGAATGCTTTAATTAAATTAAATGTAATTAAATAGAGGAATGAGAATAAAATGACTATTAAATATTCACTTAGGAAAGTGGTCATTTTTATACGTCTACATATATAATAAGAGAAAAGGGGAGGGGAATCACCAAATTCAAAAGGAAGGTTTAAATTGTAAAGGGGTTGTTCTCTTGGGATATATTTATATCTATATATTTACTTACACAAGGGGTATGTAAATAAATACATATATCTATATATAGTTGATATAGAATTTAAATTGATTAAAGGATATGTATTTTATAAATCATTTTTGGGGAAAGATATATTAATGTATATATATATATATATATATATATAATCACAAACATTTATAAATGGATAAGTTGAAAGCTTATACCCCATTTACATATATTTTAATTAGCTATTTAATGAGGGAGGGTCAATAATGTCGGCAAGTAAATAGATTAGATGATTAAATTAATATTAATATAATGGATTCATATTAATATTAATATGGTAATTTGGAGATCTACAATTAAATAACATAATTAATGTCAATATCATATGGGCATTAGTTGAGTTATTTTAATTAACTCTAGACGAAAATGGGATTAAATAGTTATTATAAGGGTTTCGAGTATAATCCTTTGGAAAATTATATTAAAGTGATCTGAGCGATTTCAATCTCTTAGCGAAAATTCAATAAGCAATTTAATAAATTAAGATGAAACATAAATGTCATCACTTGGGATAGTATCATTAATTAATTAATTTTAAAGAACTAATCCCTAATGAGTAATATTAGTGGAATGGCGTAGGGGGTTAAATTTTACCCCACTGAGCTAACATACATAGACATTACCCCTCTAGATTTGATTTAATAAAACATTCTAACTCATTCTCTTGAAGATCATTATAAATTGATACTTAAGAAATTGAGTTAGTGAGACTAAGTGAGCAACCGCATCTTCACATTACGTAAACACAAGTAATTAAGCCTTTTTTTTTTCAAATTGTTGTGTTTTTTTCCTAATGTTTGGGCATGACAGAAACCCTTATGTGAGCCTTGGAGAGGTTAGTGTGTACTTGAATGTTTGAAGAGATCTTGGATGTGTAAAAGGATCATGTTATAGTGGTATAGGAGGGAATTGTATGTATTTTCATTAAATATTTCATTATGTGTTTCACATGACCGACTCAAATTATGAGTTGTATGAACAATAGAATAATGTACTTGCATTTGACATATCTGATAGACTTTTAATAAATAGGATGTGTAAATGAAGAACGTGTTTGATGTGCGTACATAACAATATATTAGTTAATTGATAGTTTCATTTTCCTTCTTCTCCTCATATTTTGACATTCAATGAATGGTCATAGTTAATGATGTATTTTTTTATCAATTAAGAGTAGTGAGTGTTTTCATTAAGGGGTTAGTTTGTAAGGAATGATTATTTTTATTAATCTAATCTAGATATTAGGACATTAGTGCCATATTTAATATAAGGAAATATCACGATAAGAAAATTTTCATTCTTCTATATCGGTAGTGAAATGAAAAATAGTACACTAAAGATGATAGGCATATAGGGATAAATTTAATTGTACTTGTGTAATCTTTCTAGTTTGTGTGCATATGTATGAATGGATTGAATATAAAAATTCTCTCCCTCTTCTCTCTATCTAGTTATGAAGATTCAAAGAAATGCTACTAAATGATGTATTTGAAATTAAATAGAAATATTTAATTGTTTGTTAACGAATATTATGAGGCATATATTGAGGAATGTTTGTTTCATTTTGCATTGTAGACTAAAGTATTTTGTTCTCTCTATTAGGACATCATGTCAAGTAAGTAAGTTAATGGAATACTTTTGCATATACTTTATAGGTAGTCCATATGGTTTAGGTGCTTGATAGATCATGATGGGAAACAAGTATTGCTTAGGATAATCATATCACTACATGTAGAATGTGCATAGAGAATAGGAAATTATTCTTTTGTGGTTCCATTTTATGTTGAAAAATAGAAGCCTTAGCTTCACAAAACTTTTGCGTAATTGTTAAGAACTATAAGAATGTTGTGATTGGTCAGTGAAAATATAGAAATGATGCTACTTCCTTACCTTTTTTTGAATTGGGAATTCTAGTAAAATGGATAAATGATTATGCTGGGAAGGTGATACTTGTGATAGAGATAGATTAAAGCACAAAATTGTGTCATGTTTTAGGACAACTATCAGCACAATTTAATCTAATTAATTCTAAATAAAAATTAATTGTAGTCACACGTATAGTCTTTAAAGATTCATTATGGCTATCATATATATGAGCCACAACCTTTCCAATTAGAATTGTCTACTAAATATTTTATGCCGCTTTGGGTCTAACTACCATAATTTATTTATTTTTTGAAAAAATTGATGTTTCAACAACTCCTACTATTATAAATTTTTTTTTTTTTTGAAATGCAAAAATACCCTTTTATAGATCTATAAGTGAATTTTCTGAAATATATCTTTTAATATTTCAATTATTTTTTATATTTTATATATTTTTTTATTGAAAGTACGTCATCAACACTAAAATATAAGGTCGATTATTTTGTAAAGGAAAAATACTAAATTTTATTTAAAATTTTTGGAAAAAATAAAAGCATTAGAGAAAAGAGTCTATGTCAAGAGGATATAATTTTTTTTTATAGTTTAGATAAATAATTAAAAAAAAAGGCGACTTTAAATGGAAAGAGTTATATCTTAGTAAACATAAATTTTCAAATTTATTGAAAAATATATATACTTAAAAAATAGTTAAAAATATATTTTTGCACTAAAGTTCCAAGTTATCGATAATTTTTTGTTGAATTACTACATTATTTTTTATTAGGATAAAACTAGTTTTGAAGGGGCCTCGAAACCTTTACAATCAGTGAAATGCCCTCAAATAATGCACTAGACTACCCAACAGTGAACAACATTTTAGAAAGGAATTGAAAGCTTCTGGACTTATGGGCATCTAGAACCCAACACCCAAAGACTACATAAAGTATAAATAAAAATACAGAGCATCCACAACCAATCAGACACCAACCATACATCAAGAGTGAAACATTACAAAATGGGATAGCCCAAGAAGATGGTCTAAGTCAGCAAATAATAGACCTCAACAAACCAAGAATGAGGGGTTTTCCAGGCACCCTCAACCAAAAAGAAGGGTTTTCCCCATGCTCCCATAACTTGTAATACAAATTGTAGGCCACAAAAAGCCATGAAGGCAAAAAGTAACCAGAAACAAACATCAACCAAATCTAGAATGTGTAGGGACACGAGGTTTTAAGAAGGCTCCCTTAACCTCAAACTTGAGGAAGAACAATACTGAGAAAATCATACCCTCCATCCTCTCCACCTCAATTGGAGAATAAGGAAGGAAAATAGCATGAAGGCAAGTCTTTACTCCCAGACAGTCAAGAGACAACACATCATCAGCTTCCCTACAACATTTTATGGTCCCAACCATAGCATCCACCTTCACCTCAATAGAAGATAGGTCGTCTCCAACAACATCCATCTTCAACTCTAAAGAAGATAGGGCCACCTCTATAGGAAAATCTAGATAAAACCAAAGATGCTAAGGAAAAAACCAATAAAAAAATGAGAAGCCAACCGAAGGGCCAATGGGGATAGAAATATTCAAAACTACCCAAAGAGAGGGTGCACCAAACAACACCTAGGAGACCACAATGACGGGCTCCAAGAAAATAAGTTGAGGAGGATAAACCATATTAAATAAAAGGTTACCATCCCCCATGAAGCACATCAGGCCTCAAATCCTCAAAAACTAAAGACCTCCTTCCAAAAAATAGGGCCACAGAACCGGTTCGATAGTATCTCGCAAAATGACAGAAGCAACAAAAGAAACCCAAAACATAGCCCACCTACTCTGTCCATGAACCAAACCTACCATATGGAAGAAAAATAGACCAAAAAAGGGCATCTCCGCAAAGGGAAAGCCTCCAAAAGAAGCCCCAGTTGAGGAAAGAATAACCACCCTAAACACAAAAGGGAGATAGGAAAAAGAGCACCCGCCAGCGATGGAAAAAATAGTGAAGAGAAAGGGAAAGGGGAAGACCTCAGCACATCCCCCACAAGCCCATCAGAAATTATAGCAACCCCTTCACCATCAAAATCCCTATGTCCTATCGCAAGGTGCCCCCACCCAAACACTCTGATCGTAGAGCGACCAGATTGTAGAGTGCAGCCCAGCATCCAAGTGGAGCCCAAGGGAAATGATAAAACCATCATCATCATCGTCTGCTTCATCATCTCTGCCATTAGAACCTCCTAAAACCCTCGCTCGTACCTCACCTCCTTGCTCTGCTCATTTAAATTTTAGTAATTTGAATTACTACATTGTTAATTATAAAATCTAAATAAATTAAATAAAAAAGATTGAGAAAGTGATATAAGTTAATGGAATAAGAGATAATTTTGCAAGGACAAGTATTTTAATAATTAAATAATAATATTGCATAAGAAATACAAAATATTATCATTTGCATTAAACTTGTCACAGTTTGAATAAAGAAAATCTTAATTAAAAATGTATACAATAAAATGATATTAAATAAATGTAATGTAAGTAGTTTAGCTGAATAAGTGATGCGTGGTAAACCATTTTTTATGTTTTTCTATGTTGGTTTATCTTTTCAATCTCGCACTAAGTTGCATTTGTTCACTTGTTTGAGAAACTATGTTTAACAAAAATTAGTACAAAATAAAGATATTATATTTTTTATTAATGATAAATAGGTTTTGAGGGGACTAAAACCCCATACAATAGGTTTTGAAGGGACCCGAAACCCTTAGATTTTACCAGGATTTGGAACCCAAAAAACAACGTTGCCTAAAGGAATAATCATCAAAAAACCACTAGACCAACCACAAGCAAGACTAAAAAAGACTAGCCTCTAAAACAAACATAAGAGTTTTACTAAGGATCCCTTAACCTTCGACTGACAACATGGGTTTTCCAAGCACCCATAACCTTCAAAGACACTAGACTACAATAGGTAGCAATACATTCTGGATTAGGACTCAGAGGGTTTTGAACAGCTCCCCTAACCAACAACCTAGGTTTTGAACTAGCCCCCAAAACCAACAGAGAAGGGTTTTCCTAGGATACCTTAACGTGCAACATATATCTTAGGTTGCCAAAAACAAAACCTATCCTTAACCAAAAACCAAAACAACAAGTGGCCAGGCTGGGTCCTTGAAAACTACTAGCATCCAACCTGCTTGTGGGTTTTACAGCACTCCCACAACCTGAACTAGACATCAATAAAATAAATAAATTACAATAGCCAAGAGGGGGATTTTGAAAGGCTTCCTGAACCTTCATAATGGGTTTTAAAGTGTCTCCCATAACCAGCAGGAGGGCACCCGTCACCACCCAACATCTGATCAGCACTCTCCTTCCAGTATGACACCTGTCCACCTCAATAAGAAAGGAAACCACCTCAATAGGAGCTGGAAGGAAAGAGGCCAAACATAGGGAAAATGAAGCAGATAACCCCAAAAGAAAGACCATCAGCCAACAAATATTCACATGATGCTTTTCTGGAAAGAATTCTTTTGAAAAGGCTCCCAAAACCTTGAACAAAAATAGAGGCTAGTACCAAAATGACTCTATGATAATAAGTTTCACCAAAGTCTCCACCTCTAAAGGAGAAGAGGGAAAGAAACCCATTAGCAAAGAGACAATCACAAGAGGAAATACAACCTCAAACAGAAAGGTATCCAATACCCCAATCAAGAGCCACCCCACCAAACTCTACCACAACTCTTCCCCTCTATAGAAGAGTGGTCCACCTCAATAACACAGATAGAGACAAAAGGAAGAAAGACAACCAGGGAAACACCAGATAATCTCTTGAAAATAATAGATACATAAAAGAACTCACAATCTGCAAGAGAAAACTCAGAAATATCACACCAAAAAGATGCAAGGACCTCCCAGATAGAGTTTCCCAACCAGACCAGATCATTCCCAAAGGCCAAAACATAACCCGTGGGGAAAAAGGACTCCAGAAAAACAAAACCTCCACTTGAATCCCAAATATCATCCTCACACCAAGGCACAACCAAGAGAGCACAGACTACAGACAAAGCCACCATAGCCACCACCAAAACTTTCTTGCGAAGCAATATGACTAGCAAAAGAATCTCCACCTCACGGGCCGACCAGCTCCAGAAGAAAGCTCGACCTAGATCCAGATCCAAGCACTCGCATATCCAATGACCACCATTGCCAACACAAAAAGGAAGAGTAGCATCGAGGTAAGGGCAAAGAGCCCCAACACCATCCAAACTCTCAGTCATGCCCACAATGCCCATAACAGAAAGCACCGATGAGAAAAATATTCTACCATCAACCAACCATGGCAATGGGGAGCAGAGCCGAGACACATCCCTCCCAATGACCAGAGAAGACACCAAAGCATCCACAGCACTGGCAAAAAGGTTGACCTGCACCAAGACCCCAACCCTACCAGGATCAACCACCCCCCATCTCCATCATCTCCTTCCTCCACCACATCTTATCCTCCATCGACTACCCTTGAAACCCTATCTCTAGCGATGCTTCCCACTTCCCGCATCATCTCCATATCCATTTATGATGTAATGATGTGCACATGTTCATTGTTATTTTATTATTTGAAATTTATTATTATTATGTTGTTATTTATTATTATAAATATTAGTATTATATTAGAAATAAAATTATTTTATAATCAAACTTTAATACTCTTAATTTGAATGAGAATAATTAAATTAATATTGTTAATTTATATTTTTTCATATTAAATATATGTTTATCTATTTATATGAATAAAAATAAATAAAAAATTGTAATTTAAAAACTTAAAAGTTTCATATCTTAAATTTTTTTAAATTAAATAGCAATGTCTTGCATTCGTTGTATTTATTTTATATATATTTTTTTTTTAAGACATAGCTTTTTCACTCAAAATAATAGAAAATAATATCTTAAAAAATATTCAATAAAAATCATTAACTGACATCAATTTCTTATCTCAAAAAACATAAAATTATACTATATATAAAACAATTTTCATCAAAGAGAATGAAAAATAGATTTTAATTATAGCACTTTAATAAAAATTAATAATATAAATATTAAATGAAAAAATCTAGATTCCATAATTATCATATTTAAAATATATGTCAAAAAATAATTTTCTTTTAAACATTCTACGAAAGAAAAAAAAATCTAAAAAATAGTACAAAATCAAAATAAATAATTTTTTAATAAAAATATTTTAAATTTCAAATTTAAAGGATTCTTTTATTGTTTTTTTATTTTGATAGTCCCAAAACTAAAAAAATATATTGAGAATGAAATCAATTGGTCTCTATATTCCTTTCTACTATAGATGGAGGGGAGATTCATTCCTTTGTTCATCGCAAACATTTAAATGAATGTATGTCAAATATTTGTCTAGTATGCGATTTTATCAGGAACCAATAATAATTAATGGCATTTCAATTGGCAAACAAAAGATAATAAAGTGTAGAAGATCATTCAACTTTGAAAACATGTGATGGGCTAAGAAGTGGTATATATTAATTATGTGATCATTGTTTTAAAATGAACAAGAAAAAATAGAGTTCAAAAAATAATGTCCACTAAATTATAATAATCTTAGAAGATGGTAAACTATTAGACATGTCAAAATCAAAATTATACTAAAAGAAAAAGACAAGTGCTATTAATACCATCCTTTTCAGGATAGGAAGCTTAGATATTTGTGAAAACTTTAGATTCAAAGATTTATATTGTAATTAATGATAAGAGTAACTAACACTTTTTTGATAGCATTAATATATTAATTAATGCTCATCCAAAATTGTAAGGAGAAGATAGGTACCAAAGTGATTGATTATTGGAAAGATCAAAATTGGGTGGACCTCGGATCTATTGATCCCAAACTCAAGCAGGTAAATTTAATGATCAACCACGTTGTCTTAAATACCAGAAGGGAAGACCATATGGTGTGGTGTGGGACTTCCTCAGAGACTTATTCAGTCTCTTTTGTTGTCCTTTTAATGGCACAATCCAAAGATCCTACTCCTTGCTAGGCTAAGGCTTGGTATTCAGGCTCAATTCCTAAAATCAATATTTTTTTGTGGATCCTTTTGTAAAATAAGATTCTAACTACTGATAATTTGAGAAAGAGGGGATTTTGTTAACCAAAAATATTCTATCTCTGTCTTAATAATGAGGAGTCTGTGAACCACATCTTTTTACACTTTCCTTTTACCAGTCCTATTTGTGGGATGTTTTTTCAATTGTGGGGGTTGAATTGGGTTTTCCTAGAGGAGATGCATGATTGTTTCAGAAGCTAGCATTATTCTATCAATAACATCACCACAAGAAATCTGTGGAAGTTTTCTTTTGCCCATATCCTCTGGGGGATATGGAAAGAGAGTAATAATAGAATATTCTAAAATGATATTAACACCTTTGAAGTGGTGTGGGTCAAGATAAAAAATAACTGTGTTGAGAATGTGATGGCCAAGGGGGTGCATTGTTGTAGAAATAAGGAAGACTTTGAGGTTCTCAAAAGATAGAATATCCCAGCCTTTTGGGCTCCAACATCAACCAAATCAATAAAATATTGTGTTGTTGGTCCTTTCCCCCTAATAATTGATTTAAGGCCAACATTGATGGTGCGGCAAAAGGAAACGTGAGACCTGCTAGTTGCGGTGGTGTTATCTGAAATGGGGCTGGCTTTTACACTAGGGCGGTTGCCTATCCCTTGGGAATTCAAACCAATGATCTAGCAGAATCTATGGGAGCCCTTCAATCAATTAAATTAGCCTATGATTTAGGAGTGAAAATGCTATGGTTGGAAGGCAACTCTAAAAAACATTATTAACTACCTTCTAGGTAAACATCAACCTTCATGGACTACCAAAAACATCATTTATTCTACCAGGGAGTTTCTTCAAGGGTTTAAAAAATGCCATATTTCCCATGTTTATAGAGAGGCTAATAGGAGTGTTGACTTGGCTACCAATGAGGTAGTATGAAGCGAGCTAATGATTACTCGGAATGGCGAAGGGGAGCTACCATGTGCAGCACGTGATATCTTAACTTAGGAAAGATTGTATGGTAAGAAGGGTCAGATTTGAAATCAATTCCCGAGGTGTAAGGAGAAGTCCTAGCAGCAGGAGCTGGTTTTGTAAGCAGCTGAGAAGGGGGTACTGTAATCAATGCAGGTTCACTTTGCATTCTTTATGGGTATTTTTCTCCCACTTGAACAATAGCATCAAAAACTTCTAAAGATTTTTGTGGGTTTCTCACAAAATATTTGTAGCGAAGAAAGGTATCAATTCGGAATTACAGACAATTGACATCAATATCATTATGGGTGGAAAACGAAAGAGAATAGAGGCTACGACCATTGATAAATGGAAGAGTCATCCACAAGTCTGGGTGGTTCTTCAAGCTACCAAGATGATGGATTTCATGGAGTGCATGTAGGAGAAACGACCTGAAATTATGAGAATCTCCAAGAAGGGATGGAACAAAGGTACATTAACCATAGGCAACAGGAAGGTCAAGGTGACTGAAACTCTGATTGTGGAGGCAATGAATCTTCTGATAGACGACATCAAGTTCTATAGGGACATAAAGATTTCAGACGCTACTATGAAGAAATTTCCAAAGGATGAGGAGGAGAAAGCTAGACTGGTGAAGGGTAGCCATACCTTCTTCTCGCCAAAGGTAATTAAATTAATTTGGTGAAGGATTTTTCTTGCTATAATGAAATTTATCACACTCGATGGTAGATACACTAGGGTTTACAGCTACCATTTTGTCTTACTTAATCACTTTAGGTATAAAGATAAAATTTATATTCCATATTATCTTTTTTGTGCCCTTAATGTGGGGATCAAGGATGCTATATCCAACCCTAGTATCAACCCAGCAATGCATGAAGGTTTGATGGTGATTCTGTATGATCACATCAAGAACGCTACCATTCAGTTGAATATAGTTGAGGTCTCTGAGTCGGAAGAGGATTTGGATGACTCTGATAATGAGGAAGGTGAAGGCTATGACATAGAAGCCGAAACCGAGGACAATCCCCAAATTCTTGGGTCGAGCAAGAAAAATAGAAAAACAAAGCATGGGAAACAAAATAAAGGATTGGCCAAAAAGAAGCAAAGAGGGGAGGATGAGGATAGCTGGTATGAGGAGGATAATGAGATTGACAATGACATGGATACTGAAAGAGAGGAGATGCAAACTCTCGTGAACCAGAAGCAGAAAAAGAAGACTCCTAAAACTAAGGATGTGGGTACAAGGACCAGTCGCCTCTCATGGCTGAGTCTAAGGATAAGGGCCTGATGGGGGAGGATATGGCCATGAAAGAAGATCAGAGCTCTGATGTTAGGGAGGTGGGACTAGAAGTGAATCTTGAAATTGCTGGTGACAAGACCCAAGAAGAGCATCACCTAGATATTGACCTCTGCATCAATAATGGCATGGAAAGCTTCAAACAGGTTCTCCTCTGGATGCATAAGGAAATTGCTGACATTAAAACCAAGCAAGCCTAGGAAGATAGAAAAATCATGACTTTACAAGGTTTAGGCTCAAGAAAGTTCAAGTCCCTCCCAGATTGTCTCAATGGGCTTACCAAAGCTATTGGTAATGTAGAGGAGATTATCAATGCTAAACAAAATAGTTTTCTTATCCTCGAGAACACAACAGGGGCCACTGAAAAAAGACTTGATGGGGTTGAGAACACGCTCAACAAAATAGGTGAGCAAAGTCATAAGATTCTTAAGACTACCTCGGCTAGTATGAAGGCTCTTATCAGTAAGCTGGAGAATAACCATGGGGATAAGGTTGCGGTGGGCATTATTGATGTAAAGGACGACACCCCATATGATAAGGAAACAGGGCTTGGAAGAAGAATGCAGGTGAGAACTAAAATTATGCAAAGCCACAACAAGGAAATTAAGTATATCAAGCAGGCAACTGATAATATGGAACAACTAGAGCTAGAAGCTGCTGAAATGCTTCAAAACTTGTTTGCTGGCATTTTGTTCGTCAGCTATTCTTTCTTAGCGTGTTGTCTTTGGTGTTTTGCTACGCTTTGATGTAAATCTTTTGATCTTTTGGCTATAATGGGTTTCAGGGCCCCATCAAAACATGTTTTCCCATATTAAAAAACTAACACTTTTTTGGTATTAATATTCAAGTCAAAAGAAAGAATATTACTGCTATTTTTTATATGCATATGCTTTCGATTAAGATAAGTAAGATTTTGAAAGGGTCAAATCCTTGAACCATAAAAAGGATACAAAAAGAAACCTAACGAAACACAAACAAATAGCCAACCTATTGGTTTAAGAAGTGTTCCAAATTAATTTTCTTTTCCAAAATGACAAAATCGTTTTCCCAGGAATATTCACAATAGCATTTACATCTCCACCTGCAAACCTCAAACTTTTGAAAGAGGCATTGAAGGATAATATACATATGTTATACCAATGTTATTTAATTACCAAAAACAAATGATACCACAAAATGGCAAACCAATAGTTTCATAGTACTTAAACTTCGATTAAAACACTAAATCAATACTTCAAATAGATTATTTGTCATTAAAGAATCTTAGAGAGAGACTAGAGAAAAGAGTTCGCAAGAACGATAGTAATAATGATAACCATTGTCCATAAGAATCCCAAATGTAATGCCTTCCATTGTTTGTTTACATATTTTAAAAATGAATGGTTAATTGAAGAAGAATAGTGAGGTCAAATTTTACATTACTTCTATTATAATATTCTTGTTTTCTTAATCATAATTTATTATTTGATTACCATAAACGTGATTCTATGGGTCTGTAGTATCACAGAACCCTACAATTATAAATTATTTATATATTTTATAGGTATTCTCTCCGTGGTTGCAGTATACGAGATCCTCTCCTTTGCACTAAGCCTTGCTCCACCCCGTCCACACCTACGAAATTCAGGTGGTTCGCATGATCTTCGAGTATTTGCATTAGGACAACTCCTGTTAACATATCACATATATTTAATAGGTGTCCTTTGTGTGCTTGTAGTGACAGGAGATCCTCTTCTTTGCACTAAGCCTTGATCGACCTCTTCTACGCCTACGAGATTCAGACGGTACATATGATCTTCTAGTTTTTGCATTAGGATAACTGCTGCTAATATATATTTTATAGGTATCATCTCTGTGGTTGCAGTGACAGTAGATACTCTTCTTTGCACCAAGCCTTGATCCATCTCTTCTACACCTACAAGATTGAGGTTCTACGCATGATCTTCGATTTTTTTCATTAGGACGACTTCTGGTAACATATATTTCATAGGTATCCCCTCAGTGGTTGCAGTCATGGGGGATCCTTTTCTTTGCGGTAATCCTTGAGTCACCACTTCTACGCCTATGAGATTGAGGTGGTATGCATGATCTTGGAGATTTTTCATTAGGGTAGCTCGTGTCAACATAAATTTTATATGTATCATTTCGGTAGTTGCAGTGAGAAGAGATCTTCTTCTTAGGATTATGGCTTCATCCACCTCTTCTATGCCTACAAGTTTGACGTCGTACACATGATCTTGGAGTTTTTCCAGTAGAACAACTCCTGTTAACATATTGATCATCTGGATCTTGGAGTTTTTCCAGTAGAACAATTCCTGGCAACTCAAATTCTTCCCTATTAACATAGCCAACCGAAACTGACGACCTTGGAAATCTCGGCGCAAATTGTGACTGTTGCCGTTCGCCTAATAAAACACGTAAATCGTCCAGGTTGTCGCAGATGTTTTCTAATGGTTCATTAAGCGTACTCTTTGCACGGGTAGATATGTAGGCATTTTCGAATAAGTAGTTACGTAAACTGTGATATTCAGTTTCTAGTTTACCTGACTCTTCTTTTAAGGCAAGCACACGGTCGTTAAGATCATCCAAACACTGGTGAAATGATTGTAAAATGTTCTCCTCTTCCCGCTGCCTCTGCTCCATTTCATATAAAATCTGCTCATCGGCCATGTTTTGGCTTTGCCTCAATACTTGTACAGCGATGATACAAGTTCTAGTTCTAATTGGTATGATAATTCTGGACTTCTCTACCCTCTTTATCTATCTCTCGAAGGGGTTTATTGGAGATTGAAGAGGTATATTATGCGTGCCGCTTCAACTTTTGGATTATTAAGGGAACTAAATAGAACCAAAAATAACGAAAATAATGGTAAGCGTGGCTGCTAATTAGCATACATAATAACAATAATTACTAAATCTTTGCAAATGCATGGCTTGTCAGCAAAACTGCTTTTCAGTGATGCCATTTTAAAATAAAATATTTTTTAGAAATTAAAATATAATAAATATTTTATTTTAATTAATCAATTGAGATAGTCAAAGGTACATCTTGTATATTTAGATGTTTCCCATTTTAAGAGCTCTCATGAGTCTTTCAAATTAATTGAAACTGTGTAAAAATTATCAGTTATAGTAGACTATTATATGATTTATAAGTTGTGCTGTTTACATTCTACTTGAACAATTGTAAAATTATAGATGAGTATTAAAATATTTTTATATTATTAATAGTGAAAGCTGTATATTCATTTATTTATTAGAAGTGTTAATTAAATAAGAGCAAATAAAATGAAAACAAAATCAGATATGAAAACATAAACCAGATCAAGCACGAAACACAAGATTTATAGTGGTTCACCATAAAGGTTGTGTCCACTCTCAACCAGAGAATGTCTTTATTCACAGTTACCCGATACATCAAATACAACATATACACTCATTGAAGAGACTGGGAGAAGAAGAAAGGAATAGTCACAACTATTAGAGTTCACATCATCAACAATCTCCCACTTGAAATCCAACCCATACAACTACGAACAATGATATCCCCTGCATTTTTATGCTTAATCTCATATTGTGAGCCCTGTATTGGAGGATTTTAACTTCTCACTAATCTATTAATGGACACTTTGAATTAATCTTCTCCAAGTTAAATCTGAATTAATAAAACTTAATAACTGAATATCATCAGCAAAACACTGCTTGTATGTAAACTCAAGGTAGACAATTTAGTTTACATATTTTGTATTTAATTATTTCTCCATGTAGCTGAGACTTTTGCATATATAGTTTCCACCATAAAACTGTTACCTTTGCATGACTTGGCTAATTAATAGATAGATAATCTATAAAGATGACGAATCCTCTATAAATAAGAAGTTGTTGTAATCAATTCTATGTATGACTAATAAAAAGATTAGTTTTTTTCTATTTGTTGTAGCATGTTTGTTTTTAGTTTTATTTTTTGTTATATTTTTCATCTCTGCCTTCAAAATTGGTATCAAAGCTAAGGCTAAATGTTTGTGCAAATCTAAGTTATTTTTTGGTTTAGAATTTTTCTAAGAGAGAAAGGATATTGTTGTAGCGAGTCATGGCAACAAATAATGGTCAAATTCAGCCTTAAATACTAATTTTCAATGGTAAGAATTATGAGTTTTGGGCAATTAAAATGAAGAGTTCATTTTTCTCACAAGATATTTGGGATTTGGTAGAGAAAGGTTTTGCAGGACCACAAGATGAAGATGCTTATCAGAGATCACAACAAGCAGAAAAAGATCAACTTAGAGATATTAGAAAAAAGGATGCAAAAGCCCTATTTTTAATTCAACAAGAAATGGACAAGTCAATCTTTCCAAAGGTTTCACCAGCAACAAGATCAAAGAAAGCATGAGAGATTCTAGAGGCATCCTATCAAGGTAATACGAAGGTGAAATTGGCTAAACTACAATCTCTTCGGAGAGATTTTTGAAAATTTGGGAATGAAAGAATCCGAGTCTGTAGACCAGTTTATGAATCAATTATTGAATGTTGTGAGTCAAAATAGATCTAATGGAGGAGAATTAAGAGATCAAAAGGTGATAGAAAAAATTCTCAGGAGTTTGCCTAGTAAATTTGACTCTATAGCTACAGCAATTGAAGAATCACAAGATTTGTCACAGTTATGAGTAGATGAGTTAATGGGTTCTATAGTTACACATGAATCAAGATTGAATAGAAACAACAATACCTCTTTTGAGAATTTTTTCAGAGCATAGGGTTCATCAAGAAAAGGAAGAGGAAGATCAAATTCTTGAGGAAGAGGAAGAGGCGGAGGTGGACAGATGAATACAGATCAAGGAGAAATGACCAATCAATATCATAATTTCAATAATAGAGGACGAGGTAGAAACCAATCTAAAAAAAAATCATCAAAGTTTGATAAATCCAATATTCAATGCTACTATTGTAAGAAATATGGCCATTTTGCATATAAATGTAGAAAGAAACAAGCAAAATTTGAGAAAATTGCAGCAAAATATTCAGATTTATCTGATAATAATTCAGGCAGTTAATTTATAACATGAAATGTGGCACAAGAAATCTCTAAGGATGTATGGTTTTTAGATAGTGGATGTACTAACCACATGATTGGTAATAGAGAACTATTTTCTAATTTGGATGATTCTGTGAAATCTGAAAAAAAACTTAGGAAATGATACTGTAGTATCTGTAATGGGGAAAGGTGTAATAAATGTGTTGACTAAAAATGGAGAAAAAAGGTTTATCCCTGATGTTTATTATGAGCCTGGATTAAAACACAATCTAATGAGTGTTGGTCAATTAATCAAAAAATCATACAAAGTTCTCTCTAATAATGATGTTTGAAAAATATTGGATAGAAATCCTAGTGACAGGTTCCTTGTCAAGGTCCAAATGACCAAGAACCGGACGTTTCCCCTTCATATACATGGAATAGAGGAGGCTAATTTCAAGGCAGAAATTTTAAACCAAACATGGCTCTGGCATTTGAGGTATAGAAAAATTAATTTTGATGGCTTGAATTTATTGCAAAGGAAGAATACGGTAAATAGTTTGCCACCTATAATGCACCCTACTATTTCTTGTGAAAGTTGTATAATGTTAAAACAACACAGAGAAATATTTCCTATAGGAAGTTCAAATAGAGAAAGAGTGCCTTTGGAGCTAGTCCACACTGATATATGTGGACCAATGCAAACCTCATCTTTAGGAGGAAGTCTATATTTTTTTTATATTTATTGATGATTTCAACATGAAAACTTGCATATATTTTTTGAAGGAGAAGTTTTATTGTTTCAATAAATGTAAGGAATTCAAATCAATGGTAGAAAAACAAAGTGGACTCTTCATCAAGGTACTCAGATCTGATAGAGGTGGTGAATATAGTTCTAATGAATATTTTGATTTTGCAGAGATCAAGGGATCAAGAAACAGTTCACAACAAGGTACACACCACAGAAGAATAGTGTAGTAGAGATGAAAAACAGAACCATAGTAGAGATGGCAAGGAGTATGCTAAAAGCTAAAAATTTATATATGATTTTTGGGATGAAGTAGTAGCATGTGTCGTATACATTCTGAATAGAAGTCCTACAAAGAGTGTTAAAGACATAATCCCTCAAGAAGCGCGGAGTGGTAAGAAATATTCTATGTCGAATCTAAGAATCTTTGGATGTGTTGCATATGTTTTAGTTCCAACTACAATAAGGAAAAAATTGGATGCTCAGAGTGAAAAATGTATTTTTATTCATTATAGTGAACAGTCAAAACCTTATAGATTATATAACCCATTTTCAAAGAAAATGATTACTAGCAGGGATTTCATATTTATGGAGGAAGAATAATTGGATGGAAATATTGATAGATTAGTCACAATTGGAGAAGCAATACCAAATAATGAAGAAGAACAAGAAGAGTTAGTTGATCAGCCAAATCAAGCAGGACTAAGTACTCCACCAAGAAATCTTGTGCGAGGTCAATCATAAAAACATGCAGAGCATCCCACTCCAAAATTAGGTAATGAGACAACTCCTACATTTATTAAATCAAAAGGTAAGAAAATGAGAAGCTTGAAAGAGATATATGAACAAGGTGAAGAATGATTGGATTTTAGTTCAAATTTTTCTTTATTCTCTTGTGATCCTATGTGTTTTGAAGAAACAGTTAAGGAGGAACGTTGGATCAAGGCCATGGATGAAGAAATTAATTCCATTGAAAGAAATCAGACTTGGGAGCTTGTTGATCTACATGAAGGTAAAGATTGCATTGGTGTCAAATGGGTTTATAAACCGAATTTAATGTAGAAGGTAAAATTGATAAATATAAGACTAGATTAGTAGCAAAAGGTTATGCACAACAACATGGAATTGATTATACTAAAATATTTGCACTAGTTGCTAGGATTGATACAGTTAGAATGGTTTTAGCAATAGCTACTTAAAATAATTGGATTTTTTTCAAATGGATGTTAAATCTGCATTTTTTAATAGTTTTCTAGAAGAAGTGTATATGAAACAACCACTAGGTTATGAACTGCATGGACATGAAGACAAGGTCTATAGATTGAAGAATGCACTCTATGGTCTCAAACATGCACCTAGAGCATGGAATGGTAGGATTGATTCATACATGACAAGCAATGGTTTCAGTAGAAGCAGTAATGAGCCCACTCTATACACAAAGATTAATAATGAAGGTCAGATTTTGATTGTGTGCTTATATGAATATGATTTGATTTTCACTGGAAATTTGTATGTAGACAGTTCTAAATTAGCAATGATGAAGGAATTTGAAATGACAGAATTGGGTTTGATGAGAAATTTCTTAGGCATTGAGGTAGTTCAATCTGATAGAGGAATTTCTATTTGTCAATATAAGCATGCCAAGGATGTATTGAGAAAGTTTAATATGTTGAATTCAAAACTAGCACCAACCCTAGCTGCAAAAGGAATAAAATTAAGTAGAGAGGACAAGGGGTCAAATGTTTATCCAACTTTATTTAAGAGGCTTGTTGGAAGTCTCATGGATCTCACAACTACAATGCCAGACATCACGTATGGTGTTAGTTTAATATCAAGATTTATGGAGTCACCAAAAGACTCACATTGGCAAGTTGGAAAGAGGATATTGAGATATGTTGCAGGAACCAAGGGATGTGAAATTTTATATTGCACCACTAATGAGTTTGATTTGATTGGTTATATTGATATTGATTTTGTATGTAATATTGATGATAGGAAGAGCACTTTTGGATATATCTTTCATTCTGATACATCTGCAATCTTATGGGCATCAAAGAAGCAGTTTATAGTGACCCTTTCATTAGCTGAAGCTGAATATGTAGCAGCCACATCAGCAACATGTGAAGCAATATGGATGTGGAGAATTTTGAAAGATCTATTGCATGCTCAAGAAGACTCTACACCAGTGTTCTGTCACAACAAATCAGCAATTGCATTATCAAAAAGTCATGTTTTCAGCAAAGGAGCAAGCACATTGATACGAGATATCACATCATCAGAGAATTGGTCAACAATGGAGAAATCCATCTTGAATTCTACAAATCTGAAGATCAATTAGCTGATATTTTTACTAAAGTACTTCATAGAGAAAACTTTGAATATCTATGAGAAAGGTTTGGAATGATTGAAGCTAAAATTGTTAGTGGAAGAAATTAAGGAGGAATGTAAGAAGACTGAGTTTTTTCATCATACAATTAATTTCTCCCACCATGCAGTCGGTCAAAACCTAAATTGCATGAAATTTAGATTCTCATGCATACTTAGAATGAAATAGTTTTTTGTTTTACGCATATAATAAAATGGTTGTCAATTTTGTATCCATGCATACATGCATGCTAGAGCAGTTAGTTACCACCATAAAAGCCTATAGGGTATACAATTTAGTTTGCAAAATTTGCAATTAATTATTTCTCTATGCAGCTGAGACTTTTGCGTGCATAGTTTCCACCGTAAAACTGTTACCTTTCCATGACTTGGCTAATTAATAGATAGATATTCTAGAAGGATGATGAATCCTCTATTAATAATAAGGTGCTGTAATCAGTTCTGTGTATGATTAATAAAAGGATTGTTTTTCTATTTGCTGTAGGAATATGAGTTTTGTGTTGTAGCATGTTTGTTTTTAGTTTTATTTTCTGCTATATTTTTCGTCTCTGCCTTTACATTCTGAGCCATAGTGACATGAACTATGCCATGGTCTACGACTGCTGACCCAGGGATTATTTCAAACAGTTCATGGGCCCCATTAAGATACCCACATCTTGTGTATGCCACGATAATACCAGTCCATGAGACCACATTCTTTTCACTATAAGATAATTCATTTTCATCTACATTAAAAACTTCAGTATCGGCTGCCTCCAGGATGGTGCTATAAAGAAATGCATCATTATTCTAATTCTTGGAAGTTGGTGAATTTGAAACCGTGTGATTGGGCCTGATCTTTTGCGGTTGCAATTGTAAATCGCCTACCCCTTCTACAATACAAATTTCTTTTATTTCATCCATACCAATCGTACACACCATAGTCTTTCCCAGATGCTGAAGTACCTAAAGGGTAGTCAAAAGGCATTTCTCAAAATCGTGTAGCATGGATATTGCAGAATCGAAAGGAACTCCCCTATTCATGTCTTTTATACTCATATCCATTAAATCTGTCCATGGCTTTAAAGACTTCTTCTATGATTGTCATGGTCACAAAGGTAGAACCCCGATTCACCTGCTCTATGCTTACAAACAACCCCATGGGAAGAAGCCTTTTCTTCATGTTCCAATGGACAGTCTGAATCTCTTCGCCAACACATTTGAGAGACTCCTTCACTGCTTCTAAAGTTCTGGTCTGAACCTCTAGTACAACACCTTGGTCTATTCGTTTTCTTCCACCACTTACTCTTCGGCCAACATATACCTAAGATAAACTTCACATCACATCAAATGTATGATCGATTTTTCCAATGAGAACACTTCACATCACCTCCCATGTATCTACTAATGATTTATCCTTCCTTATATATCACCCACAATATCCCAAAGTATAAATTATGTCAGCTCAAATAATACCTAATGAATGGAACGTGTAACATAACATAGGTTGGCCTCAAATGTATTTATCATCATCAAAAATAGGTTGGAGATGAATCCAATACTTAGTTAAAAACCAAACATGTCATACTATATCCTTCAAAGCTGACGAAAAAGGCCAAGATTTTTGAAATTTAAGGAACATACCACGTCGGCTCAAATATCAACACTATTGTGCTCACTATTTGTCTTCATGCCATTGAAGAGATTCAAAATATTATGCAGATCAAAATGAAAGCACTAAGATAATCTAAAACCTTTCTACAAACATCTCCTAGAGTAATCAATCAACAAGTTCTCACATAAAAGAACAACATTTCTCAACTAGTAAACATTGTGCTAACTAGGCATATTGTAGGACATCAGCATAGTAAATATTGTGTGTTGGATCACCGAAACACGTAAAATTAATATCAGCTATCTAATACACCATCCTTAACATCCTCCCAAAACTACGCAATCATACAAATCACCACAATAGAATGTATACAATTCTAGTGATCCTACTTGGACATATTTAACTGTCAAACAATGATCTGAGGAGCAAAACCTTATTTCTATAGAGCATATTATGACTTGAAAACTTGACAGTTTGCCCCTAACACACTACCAATCATAGTTATTGAAGCGCACAATTAGAAGATGCAATGTGCTAAAATGTAGAGAAATTTACCGACACACAATCATAAGGAAATAGATTGTTCTATACTTATCAACAAATCTCTTCAATCCTCTAATTATGAAGATGAACTCAAATGCCATCCAAATGACTTCTTTAACATCTAGAAATCAACCAAAGTAACTACATCATATAACCAAGACATAACTCATGTGTATCAATACATACCATCTATTTTAGACTAATATATTTTTATTTGATGTAACTCCATACTATCTTCTATGCCTAACCAATTTGCATGGGCACAATCGATCTCAATTTGCTTAACACACATCATCTGATACATCAATGACCACCATACATACTCGAATCATCTCCTCAATGGAAACACATATTGTCAGACATCAAGTTGACGTCAATGACAACACATTGTGTCAACAATCTCTCAGTTTGTCATTGATGGTAATACTACAACATATATCATTAAATCTACATCTCTACATACTCTCCCCCTTTCACCAATATCAACATTATTTATCTAGTATCTCTTCCATATTTTACCTATCTAGCATCTCTCCCCATTTGACATCAAGGACAAAGACATAATATTTACATCATCCAAAACAATATTGCATATGCTCCCCCTAACAATGTACATTCATTAAAATTCTCCCCCTTAAATAGAGATCCCTACAAGGACAAAACCAATATTATATACAAAAATCTTAAGCTATAAACCTAAAACTCAAAATGTATTCTATTGCAAAATTGTACAACCCAAAGTATTCTTATCTATGCCTTAGCTCACTCTTAGAGGTAAGATTTAGTAATTACTCTTATTCTAAGGAGAGCCACGCTTACCATAATTTTGATTGTTTTAATTTTATTAGGCCCCTTAGATAATATTCCAAAAGTTGAAACACCAAGGACATATACCTCTTGAATATCCTTTCAACCCTTTTGAAACATACATAAAGAGGGTAGAGAACTCCACAGAATTCTCATCTATTAGAACTAGAACTAGTATCATCACTGTACAAGTATTGAGGCAAAAACAAAACATGGCCGATGAGCAGATCGTATTTGAAATGGAGGAGAGCCAGCAGGAAGAGGAAAACATTTTACAGTCACTTCACCAGCGTTTGGAAGATCTTGGCGACCGTGTGTATGCCTTAAAAGAAGAATCAACCAAATCAGAAATTGAATTTCATCGTTTACGTAACCACGTACTGGATAATGCCTCCATATCTCCTCGTACAAAGAGTACGTTTAATCGACCATTAGATAAAATCTGCGACAATCTGGACGATCTACGTGTTTTATTGAGGAAACGGCAATGGTCAACATTTCCAAGGTCATCGATTTCAGTTGGTTATCTTAATAACAAAGAGTTTGAGTTGCCAATTGGCTGTAGTAATGAATGTGAAGATCCAAACAATGAATATGTTAACAGGAGGGATCCTAATGCAAAAACAAGATCATTCGTACCGCCTAAATCTGGTAGGCGTAAAAGAGGTGTGTCAACGTTTACCGCAAAGAAGAGGATATGCTCTCACTGCAACCACAAAGACCATACGTATAAGGAAGGGTTTGAGTTGCCAATACGTTGTGGTTATGAATGTGAAGATCCAAACGATAGATATGTTAACCAAGATACTAATAGGAGTTATCCTAACGGAGAAAGCAGAAGACCATGCACACCACCTGAATCTCGAAGGCGTAGAGGACGTGGGTCAAGGACTACCGCAAAGAAGAGGATTCGTTCTCACCGCAACCACAGAGACAATACCTATTAAATATATAAATAAATAATTTTTCAATTGTAGGCTTCTATCCAAACGATAGATACTAATAGGAGTTATGCGCACCACCTGAATCTCGAAGGCGTAGAGGACGTGGATCAAGGCCTACCGCAAAGAAGAGGATTCGTTCTCACCGCAACCACAGAGACAATACCTATTAAATATATAAATAAATAATTTTTCAATTGTAGGCTTCTATCTGTCAATAGTATCACAGACGCATATTATTATCTCATGTGAATTGTGGTTATTTTATTGGTATCACTTGCTTTGGCTAAATATGATTAGTACCCAAATATGCATATTAAATAGAGCGGTCATAGTCCATTCTTTGAGTTGAATCTTAATATGAAAAATATGTTTTTTTATGAAAATCGTTTCAAAAATGAATTTCAATTGTTATTTGACAGACACCATCTTGATGTCCAATGCTTTGACTTTATTAGCAATTTAGATAAAGGGGATCAAGCCTAAATGACTACATATGAAAAATATGTGTTAATTATTCTTGTCATTAATTATAATATAAATTTTTGAATCTACAGCTTTCACAATTTTTCACTTGTGCATATTCTTAATATGATTGTGTCAATAACACGTCTCTTTCTCTTTTGGTGTAATTTTGATATTGGCATCTCTTAATTATTCTCATAATAAGATTATTATGGCTTAGTATGCATTATTTTTTAAGACTATTTTTTGTTGTTAATTTCAAAATAATGGTTTTGGTTAATGTGTATGTGGCTTGCTAGTGAAGCTCAATAGCTCTTAGAAGGCTCACTACAAATCAAGTCTTGCTAAGTGCAAGGCTTCAATATCATATGAGATGAGGCTAGGATTGTCTTATTTGCATATGTCATGTTTAAAAGTTCTTAATCGATTACATCTTTTCAAAGTTGAATGATCTTACGTAGTTTAAACTCTTTTGTTTACCAATAGGGAAGTCATTAGATTCCCTTCTATTCTTCACACAATATGGGGTAAAATTACACACTAAAGAGCTCTTTTACATAATTTCATTTGAACATTTGAGATAAATAATGCAAATGGGAGAATCTCCTATGATTCTCTCGTAGAAAATAATATAGAGTTCACTTGATATCTAATTATCACATTTTCAATATATGTTTTTAAGTTATAGGTACAACATACTACTGTACCTATTTTTTTAAAATTTTGGGTTATCAATTCAAGAATCATCTAATTTGTAAATTAGAACAATAAATATTAAATTATTATTGATGATGTAAAATAACAATATATCAATTTCAATGTTATATTATTGTTCAATTTTTGTTTGGATTGTTTTACCAAATAATTTTTGTAATATGTTTTTCTTTCAAAAATTTGTTTATTATAACTTAATACTTTTATTAAAAAAATTTGTCTCATAATGTTAAAAAATTAAATAATATCAATATTTTGGGAACATAGATCTTGAATTTGATAGTTGAAGAATCTATATTTATATTTTTCATATCTAATTCAATATTTATATTACCAATTTATAATTATTAGCAATATAATTCAATGCATTGTTCATTCCCTTCGATAAAATTTGTTTCATGTATATACAAATATAATTTTACTTGATTGTGAATAAGAAATCAATATGTCAGTTGAATAATTTTTTTCATATTTTTTACTTACAATTTATTATTATTTGTTGTGATAAACCTATGTTGACTAGTAACAAGCGAATATATATTATAATAAATTAAAATAAAAAATAATTTAAAAAAAAAAGATTGAGGGCAAATGAAGTCAAGGATTCATGTATTCTTTTTGGAATTCAAAAGTTTGTTTGTACTATGTGAATCATCCTTAGGTTTTTCTTCTTTTGGCTATTTCTATTAGTATGACTATCTAATTTGTGTTAGGTAGTTCATGATTAAATATAATCATTAGGCATCGTGTAGGAGATGTCGTCAATTTCTCATATTTAGAGTCACTTCAGGTTTTACTAGATGGTCTAATGTGTTTGCATGATTTCACATAGGAGGTTGTAGATTAGGGACCACAACTGAAACTGAAAGTAGTGGTAGATGACTAAAGTGACCTAGATGAGATAGTAGATGACATACATAGAGTGGTTTTTTATGTAGAGTTACAAATGGGTATAGATTATAGTGTGGGAGAAAAACTACCATAAATGGTTCACTATAGGATTAGGAGCAACCTTTTGTGGGAAGGATGTGTTATGCAATGATGGAGGCTTCTAGGAGACTAAGAGGTAGATGGGTAGGCTACGTATCAAAGGTGGTGGTAGTAAGGAGGGGTAGGGGAGGATGTTGGAGTAGATGTGGACATGCTACCTTCATAGAATGGAGGGATGGTACATGAGAGGATGCCATAACAAACATTAATGACAACGGTTTTAATATAAATGACAATTACTCTAATTTATCTTGCCCTAACAACTTAAAAATGGAAGAGGGGGAAGAAGGATACCTTGAGTAGATGCCAAAATTTCGATTAGTAGAATTGTGGGAGTGCGATAAATTAATAGAAAATAAGAAAGTAAACTTAAGGAAATGATTAGCGCAATCCCTCAACCATGTTCATGTCATACAACCTTTTCTAGATGATGTTAAAGTTAGACTATAGATGATTTTTTATAAATATTTAAAACATCTAGAGATGGGCAGGTGTGGAATCTAGGCATACCTATCTATGGTGACATCTAAGAGATTTAATATCTAGGATCTCAAATTAAGGGAGCTAGTTATTGTAGCTTTAAGTTTACAATATGTGACTTAGGAGCATGGAACCACATGTTGTCTTGGAGATAAATTTATTATGAAAATTTAGCTTACAGATATATTGTGAAATCATAAACACTCTATCGTAAATAATATATTTTAAATTTAAAAAATTGCATAACATAGAGAATACCTCTCATAAACTTTATCTATCAAACCATATTTAGAAAGAGAGGTTGACCAAATCAAAATAATTATCACGAGTATTTTAATAGCTAGCTCAAGTGGTCAAGCACAAAAGATTTCATTTATAGAAATGACTATTCCATTTAAATATTCCAACACATCCTAAATAGATGTGGTTGATAACCTATGTTTAGAAAGGAATAGCATTTGAAAAAATAAATGAGTAGGAGACGAGGTTGTGGTAGGATTTCAGTGGTTGTAGGAGAGGTAGATGAAGAGAGCTCTACTATGCGGTTAGTAGTGGGGTTTTTATTTTCTATATTTTTTCTTCTAGTTTTGGTGGAGACACTGCCTACTAGGGTATCATTCTATAGGTGGGCCTTTCCTCTTCTTTCTTGGTTGTGGTTATTGTGTTACTCGTCCCTCTTGTCATAGTTATTCTCTTAAAAACATGGGTTCTTGTGGGGGTTTCTAGTTTTTGTTATTTCTTCTATGGTTGTGGTTTTATTTCCCCTATCCCTTTCCTTTGATTCGATGTTGATCATCCTATCCTATTTTGGCTGGATGTTTGAGTTTGTTGTGTTTTTTCTTATTGATGCCCCTCCATCTTTGGTTGTGGTCTTTATTTTCAGCATTATTCATTTGGAGGATTTGGGAAGAGTTTGTTGGTGGGGTTTTGTGAGATGAGTGATCTCGACTTCTTGACTTGGAGTCTCTCACTATTCTTTATTTGGGAGCTATCTCATAGTATTGTTTTCATCTACTCTCCTGCATTTTGTAAGGTTCTCTTGTTTGGACTAGATTTTTTTGGCATTGATTCCTTGGCCTTAGATATATTATTTTTTACCTTGGGTACTCTACAATGGTGTTCCTCTCTGTTGTTGTGGTTTCTCTCTTCCCCTGGGTACCATTTAGAGAATTAATTAGAGAGGTGTCTACTTCCTTTGTCCCTACTTCTATTATGGTCATTAGCTTCCTTTTGAGAGTGTTGTTTTCTTCTTACTTTTTAGTGGTACTACTAACGATAGACCTATTGAGGTTGGCTGTGATGTTTGTTTGTAGGGATTTGTACTAGTATAATGTTTAGAGATGCCTTTAAAAACCCTTTGAAATTTTTTATTCTAGACCATCCTTTGGTCATAGATTTAGAGGTTGATGTCACCATCATTGCTTTTTCCTATCTCAATGTGGCTAGTGATACTGTAGGCAATGGACCTATTGAGATAGTCCAATATGTTCTATCTATATGAATCACTATAGGTAAATGTTTTAGGGGTGCCTTTTGAAACCTTTTGGGTTGTTTTGTTCTAGTCCATTCCTTAGCTATCCTATTTAGTGTTTGTCTAAAATGGCTAGGTTATTATTCTACTACAAGGTTTCTAGGTACCTTCCAAAACTAGTTATTTTTTAGAGCTTTGTGGTTTCCTTCATTGTCTAAGAATATCTCTATAAAATGCCTTTAGACAAAAGGTTGTAGAAATCCTTTCAAAATCTGTTATTTGTTTATTTTTTCCTTAACTAATTTGTTTCTTGTGTAAGGGTTTTTGTTTGGAAGATGGTTAGGGATTCCTCCCTAAGCCCTTTAGTTATGAAAATTTCATGTTTTTGGAGATTTCAAAACCCTTGTTCCTACCTATTGGTTGCTCCAATCAAAATCCTCTCCTTGAAAAATGGTTTAACCTTTTTTTTTTCGGGGGGGGGTCTCATTTCTCATGAGCTCCTTTGGCTTGTCTACCTAGTTGGAAATTATGTAATGGTTAAGGCCATCTCATTTCTTTGATCAAACCCTTGGAAGTAGGGTTTCAAGACATATTTTAGAAAACTATTCACAAAATACTCAAATCTTAATGAAATATTATTAAACAGGTTTCTATAGAAAGGCGATTCAACTAGATTTCAGATGGCACTGGTGTCACATCCTGATTCAATCGTACAAGAGAGTTATGAATGTTATAGCAGCTAAAAGCCACAAAACAATATGGAAACAAGGCTTTAATTTTGTATTATTCTTCTTGTCTTCACCCAAAAACTCACTAACAACCATTCCTTGACCCAAAAGAGGTTGTTTAAACTTTTTTACAACCATTTGTAACACTCCCTAAATTATTTTTGAATAGGTGATTGCTGGTTACAAAGAAATGCTCATTAATATGGCAATTTTTTCAAAAAGTTGACAACTTTGTTCAAACTCAAAAAAATGACTCAAACTCACCTATACTCACCCTAGACATATTAAAATAGACTTAAAAGGACTTATTACATAAATTCCATCCACTTGGAGTAATTTGACCACGATTGACCACATTTGGCCCTTGTTGGTCTACATATGATGATTGGCTTGAAAGCCTTACAAATTGAATTGTATGACCTTAAAAATGAAATTGTATGTAATAAAATTGGTCCTTATGATCTTATTATGTTTCCACAAGACACATTTAAAGAAATAATTACAATAAATCCTTCATGAGGCATAAGAGTGCCTAGGTGCTCCTGAACCATACTCCCCATGGAAATGAAACTCAAGTCCCTTGAGTGAGGACCTGCAACAAGATAATGTTTTATATTTTCCTTCTTTGATCTCCAAATGTTTCTCTCATTTGGCGTACCTTTCCAATGAGCTAGGTACTAAAAGCATGCACCAACTTTTGATCCTACACCAACATTTTGTCTCATCTTCACTCTTGGTTTGCCCATTCTCTTGCTGAGGTATTTGGACCTATCAAAGGATAATTGATGCCCTTTCAAATATAATATTCCTGATACTTGCACTGAGACAAATACAATAACAACTTCATAGATAAAAAAAAATTGATTAGTATCAATGTCATACATGAAATTTTTGTTTTGTTTCTCAAATCTCCTAGGTGCCTCTTGCCACATGACACTACCTAAGGGGGTTATCTATATTCTTTTATCATCAATCTTAACATCAACCTGATCCTCTTTTAGTAAGTTTGTTAGAAAATTGGGAAGACCAACCACTGATATTTTACCATCTTCTTCTAAGGAAATTGGAAAATGTGACAAGAGTCCTACTTAGAAGGGGAAGAATTGTGAACTTAGATTCATTACCCACTCTCCAATCTTGGAGATCAAGGGTTTTGAAGGTTTTGAATTTTAGAAGAAAAATTTAGCTAAGGGAAGGAAGCTTGTAGTTGGTGCGATGTTTGATTTTCTTGGGTTGGAAGGTCTTCATCAAATATTCATCACTGCATTCAATTTGCAGGAGTTGAGGTTTGTACATGTCACCTTAAAAATTAAATGTGTTTTCTTGTTGTTTCATGTCTAGATCTTCAAGTTTGAAAGTGTATTTGTGTGTGGTTCATGAGTTTGAGTTATTGTGATTTGTATGTGTTGTTGCATATTTTTGTATGCATTTCATATGGTTGTATATTTATGGGAGTTAAGACCACACTCACCCTTAGGAGGGTAGATTAGTCTTGGGCATCAAAGAAGAAGACTATAGTGACTGTTTCATTAGCTTAAGCTGAATATGTAGTAGCCACATCAACAACATGTCAAACAATCTGGACGTGGAGATTATTGAAGGATCTATTGCACGCTCAAGAAGACTCTACACCAGTATTCTATGACAACAAATCAGCAATTGCATTATCAAAAAATCATATTTTTCACCAAAGGAGCAAGAACATTGATGCAAGATATCGCGTCATTAGAGAATTGGTCAACAATAGATAAATCCATCTTGAATTCTATAGATCTGAAGATTAGTTAGCTAATAGTTTTACTAAAGCACTATCTAAAGAGAATTTTGAATATCTATGAGAAAATTTGGGAATGATTGAAGCTAAAATTGTTAGTCAAAGAAATTGAGGAATGTAAGAAAACTGATATTTTTCATCATGCAGTTAATTTATCCCACCATGCAGTCGGTCAAAACCTGAATTACATCATAGTCAGATTCTCATGCATACATAGCATGAAATAATTTTTTTGTTTTGCGCATGTAATAAAATGGTTCAGTTTTGTATCCATGCATGCATGCATGCTAGAGCAGTTAGTTACCACTGTAAAAGCCTATAGGGTATACAATTTAGTTTTCATTTAATTATTTCTCCATGCAACTGAGACCTTTGCATGCATAGTTTCCACCATAAAATTGTTACCTTTGCATGACTTGGCTAATTAATAGATAGATATTCTAGAAGGATGATGAATCCTCTATGTTAGCATCCTTATTTTCCCTAGGCATTTTGTGTTCACGTTATTTAAAATAAGGAGTATTTATTTAGTCCAAGTTTGTGTAATTCTTGGCTTTGGTGTTGTTAGATTTTGCCTTGAACTGAACCTCTCTATTGAACCTTTAAAAAAACGTTCAAGGTTCAATTTCAAGCGGAGCATGTTGTATCACGACTTTGCTCTAGTTTAAATTTTAATGGTCTTGGAGTCAATTGTCATTGAACCTGAACACTTGAACCTTTTCTAAAGTTTAAAGTTCAAGTTCAAAGTTGAGAGAGTTGAGTCTTGTCTAAGTCCTATCTTTGTAAAATGTAAGCCATGACCCTTATGTTGTCTTTGTTTTGGTTTGTCCTTATACTATTCTTTTGAACTTGAAATTTTCAACTACTTTTCAAAGAGTTCAAAGTTCAAAGTTCAACGTTTGATTAACTCTAGACATAAAGTGGCAGACATGAAAATGATGAAGCATCAACATGGAGGGAATATTCTGGATTTAAAAACTAAACTTCGAGAGAATGTGTCATGATGAAGAGCCATACTTGAGATTAATTATTTCAAGGAAGATTGGTGGGAAAAGACTTGTAAGAAATGATTTGTCAGAATTAAGTCTTTTCGGATTAAATTTGGCATGGATAAGCATGCAGTTATAACAACATCGAATCATGTGACCAATTTTTAAGCATGTTCTCAAGATTTGCTTTATTTTTTAAAAAAAATGAACTACTTGCCTTCTTAATTTTCCTAATTTGGTAAGTAATGGCTTTGCACAAGAGGTATGTTTTATTCTTGTCTCTTTGGATTCCAAGCTCTGCATGAAAGGTAAGTTCAAAATCTCCTTCTCATACCTATGATTTCTTACAATGGAAGCTTTGCTTGATTGTTCAGTTGGTTCAGTTTGAAGCTTTGCTTGGTTGTTCAGTTGGTTAATTTTGTCTTCCTTGTTGTGTTTTCTTTCTGTTGGTAAATTCAAAATGAGACCTAAATTGCCTAAGATAGACCAGAAGTCTTTGTTAGTTTGTACCTTTCGAGAATTAGGAGACACTTTTCTATCATCGGTGGACCTAGACGAGTTCCATGAAAGAGCAAGGAATCACACTAGCTCTCCCTTAATGCAGAGGATTCTAGATAGTGGGTTAGTGGAAGCAATATCTTTCCCTTCAGCGGTGTTATGTCCTGAGTTGGTTCTAGAATACATGTACAAATATGACCATGTTGAGAGATGTGTAAGAAGTGTAGATGGTGGTTTTTTGCTTAGGGTTAGTTGGGAGGTTGTTGTTGTTGTTATGAAAATACTAGAGAAGGAGAAATATGAGGACTGGACAATGTGTAAGTCACAAGGTCTTTTCTTAGAAAATAAATCATTCTATAGGAATGTTATTGCAAGGAATTGGATGTTAAAGTTTCAAAGAGGAAGTTCTCAACTCCCAAGTCCATTGACCTGGGAACATCTAACTAAAGAACTGAGGGACATAATCATTCTGTTACATAGAGTGAGAGGAAATTAGATTGGCTTTTATTGGGAAGATTGGATGTATTTATTCATATAGGTTATTTTTGGTGAGAAGAGATATATTGACTGGGTGGAATTAATTGCAGATAGGTTGCATGGAGGTATGAGTTGCTTCGATAACAAAAACTCCTACATTTCATCATATCGTCTACATTGCCTGGCATGCATTAGACCATGAATTGGTTTGTACCATGAAGCATGGGTCGATAATATGAGAATATTTGAATATCATCTCAATCAACAACAACAACGATCCTATGAAAATTATCAAAAACTGCATGACATTTTCCTAGGCAAGATGGTGTATGAATTGAAGGGAAACATTCATAAAAGATTGTCAAATTAAGCAATGCATTTGATTGGTACTTATGGCAGATTTTCCATACAGTTTCCCAAGTCTAGGGGGTTTTGAAGTAGAACCATACAGGCTGCCCAGATTTGCATTTGACAGACATATTTTAATGGAGATATGCATGCAATTGGCCTATATTGACACAAAATATAGAGCTAGACATCAATCAGGTATCTCATTTCCAATTGAATTAACTTATTTTATTTGTATTAGTGTTACTTGTGCCTTGAACTTGGAACTTGAATTTAAGAAATTGAATTTTCCATTATATGGTTCGCAAAAAAAATTTTGATGCTAAAGGGTTTTCAAAGGAACAAAATGGTGCATGGGGTGTTCCTTGAATGGTTGGATATGACAAGGAAAGAGGGAAAAGAAAATATATTGGGCATTTGAGGAAGGTGTATGATGACTCTGCTAAAGTTATCCGAGAATTGGGAAAGGAAAACACAGCTTGGAAGAACAAAGAGGCCAAATGAAACCGAAAAATATCTCACCTGGAAGAAGTTCAAAAGCATGGCGTAATGAAGTTCCTTACAGAAAAGCCTATATAGGGATTCGATGACTATGTTCTGTATATTTGCAAGAAGAACATAGAATGGAGAAATTTTGTAATCAAACAAGGCTATGAGGAATTCGTCAGACTTGCACAGGAATTTTCTGAGTTAATACAAAACATGCTTAATGATCTGAAATGCATTGGAGTGAAATATATGAAGGAGGATGGGTAAACCATTGACACCATTGAAGCCATAAGAAAATATTATAAAGTGCAGATTGATATGATCAGGAATGCAATAGTGGTCACAAAGAAAGATTTCTCCACTATTGCTAAACTTGAATCCTTACTATTTTTATGCATGGATCATTTGAACAATCATGTTGATAAGGTAAAACTAGTGCCCCATGACAAAGAAATTTGACAACAATGGATTTTACACATAGGAATTCCAAATGAACCTATCATAAAATAATTCATGAAGGCATTCACAGAGTGAAAGAAAGATGAAACCGGTCTCCTGATGCCATGAATCAAATAACTGTTCCCGCGTTTCTTTTATTTCTCTTGTTTTTAGCCAAAAATGGTTTTATAAGTTAGTTTCAAAAACAAACTATTTAAACTTACCCTTAGGCAGAGCAGTGTAACTTTGTGGTTACCGAGTGGTTAGATTAGAAAGTTTAGATATATATTTCTATAAAAATACTTAAAATAAGTTCGAGAAATTTTGAAAAGATTAACAGACTTTGTTTAGATACTTGTGGATTGTCAAGGAAGGCATTTTTATTAGTGAATAAAATTAGACATTTTCAACAACTTTCAAATCTGTGTATTTGAATGCAGAAAAGAAAATCTGTGTTGGGATAAATTTGTTTGTGTTGAATCTGTTTCTTCTTTGCTTATCTACTTTCATACATTTGTAAATGAATATAATAAGTAATTCTTTTGTTACTATTGTGTGGATATGATTCCCCTTTTCCTAAGAGACATCAAAGAAACTCAATCAGAGTACATGACTTTATCGTTCTTGTAATTTTAGTTTCTGAAAAGTTATTTTTATTATAAATTTGTGGGTTTATATATAGAGTGTTTATCTTCCTGGCATTCATGTGGTGTTGACTGAGAGATGTGAAAATCCTTTTTTTTTCTCTTTCTAGTTAAAAGTGAAGCTAATATTTGTGTGTGTTACAAAATTCATTGATCATACGAGAAGTTGCTCCCTTATGCAAAGGGTAAACAATTCATTGAATTACCTAATTGTTGGTTCTTTTTGTCTTTCACAAAACTAAGGGCGTACATGAGTCATTTTTCATAAAATTATGAAAGCCTAAATCTGTTAACCAACAGATTTTTTGTGACTCGACTGGGGAGTCGAATAATAAGACTGGAGGCTGAATCATAAAATCAGTAAGGTTGTCTATTTGAAGTGAGTACTACATTATAAATAGGATGGAGTCAAGCAGAGATACGAGATTTGAGAGGCATGAAGGGTTGGCTGATTATGTTTTAAAGGAACTCCAACACTCCAACTTGTTAATCTCCTTTACACCTAGAAGAAGAGAAAAGAGTATGCGTCCAACATCCTCTTCTATATCCTCTATATCTCCTATCTGTCAAGCCCTAACATTACATGGTGAACATTTCTTTCCCTAGTATAATCAATCCTACACCTTTGAATATCATTTTACCTATGGCTGCAAATAATCCCTGGGGCCTTGTTGTAGGACCACTTGCACTTGGTTAAAATATTAATCCTTTGCCAAAAGGAGCAAGAGATCATTTGCCTAAATTTTGTGGTGATGGAAAGATCTCAATAGGCGAGTATTTGACTGCATTTAATGTTGCTTGTGGTGTTCTAGCTGTTCCGCATGAAGATGTAGCTGTAAGATTGTTTTCTCAAACATTGATTGAGGTGGCAGCAAATTGGTTCTATCATTTACCAAATCGTGCAATTACGAATTGGTAAGATCTTAGAACTAGGTTCGAGGCTAGTTTTAAATTATTCAAAGATGAACATTCTCTTCTAGCCCAATTAGCTCAGTTAAAGAAATAAATTCTTGATTCTATGAGAGATTTTATGGCTAAGTTTGAAAAAATTGTTCATAAAGTTTCTAGAAAACCAAAGGCTTTCTGATGATAATTTGAAATAATTTTTCATCAATTCTATGCCCTCTGAAATTGGTTTCTTGATCCATAGGAAAAGAGTAGCAACCCTGTGAAAACATTGGTAGTAGAATTAGAAGATGATCTAATCACTGTAGGAAAGTGGAAGAGGGAAGTTCAAACTTCCACATCACAGGCAGCAACTTCATTTGATCTTATGATTCAATGATTAATGAATGACATGATAACCTTGAAGACACAATCACCCAAAACTAATGCTTCTTACCTACAGCCTTACCAAAATATTTCAAGGAAGGTCCCTAATCAGTCCACAAGGGTTGGGAATATATTTTTACAATTGCCTCCTACACAACAAAGACTAGCAATTGAGGCACCCCCATCTAAAGACAACATGTCTATTTTTTATCTTACTGATGATCATGATAGAAATTATTGCCCAGAAATAGTACGTTATGTTCAACTTGTGGGTTCAAAGGAGACACTACTGTAGTCAAGTGAAGAAGAATCTCCCAGGTAGCCTGGCGACTCTGAAATCCACTTCCTGAAGTATGAGTCAAATTTAGAAAGAGGAGGTGATATTTTGGTTACCTTGGAGGATCCTTCTTGTGTTGTGCTGACTAGAAATCAATAGAATGTCAAACCTCAAGGTGCTCCTTCATCCTTTGTTGTAAATCCAAAAGGTAAGGAGATCATTTCCCAGTTTTGTAATAGTGATTTCAGACCTCAAGAACCTTAGTTATTAAAATATGTAGAGATTGAGGGTTTGTTTTATATTGTTGAGTTTTGTAAATCCTCTCGGATTCAAATCACACCAACTAAATATATTAAATTAGACCCTAAAGAACTTGCTAGGTTGGTTAAGTTCGTGAAAGGAAATAATGCATATGTTCAAGCTGATATGATACAACAATAAACTAACGCTACATTGTCCTCCCAGTGAGACGTCTCCACTTGTCCTTCTCCTCATGAAGCTTCCCCTGAAATAGTTGCCCATCAAGTTGATGATAGGTTGTTTGTCATTGAATCAAAACCTGAGTCTTCTTATATATCCCTGTTCATAAATGGTCATAAACTGAATAGTTATATTATAGACTTTGATGCCTCAGATAATATCATGCCATATGCTATAGCCAAGGCCTTGGGATTATCCTTAACAAAAAACTTTGCTAGATGTTACTCCATGGACTACAAATAAATGCCCTTGCTAGGACAAATCAAAGATGCTCAAGTGACCATTTCCGCTCATCTTGATAAAAGAGTTAGGTTAACCATTTTGATAGTTGTTATTCCTGCAAGTTATGACATGTTACTAAGCCATACATTTTGTAGAGACCTAGGAGGCGAGATTAAGATGGACTAGTCTCAGGCCACCATTTTCATAGGGAAACAACATGTCATTTTATAATCAAAGCCCAAATCTAAGTTCACTATTTTTCTTTTGATTACCCAAAAGAACATATATTGTACCATGAATGTGAATTTGGGAATTATATGATACTATCTGATGATGAAGTTGCAGGATATTTGTCTCAACCTAAGGCACTAGAGGACCTATGGATAATGGAGTTCGATGGAAGTTGTTCAATATCAGGTTCTAGAGCCGAAGTAGTTCTTATTCCTCCTAGCAAACATATTCTTTTCTCTTTCAAATTGGAATTTAAAAATACAAATAATACCGCTAAGTATGAGGCCAAGAACTATTGTTGGGAATAGCTGAAGCAAAGAAATTGGGAGAGAAACTATTATGGGTAAAAGGAGATATTGAGTTGATTGTAAAGCAAGTAAGAGGGATATTCATTGTAAAGAATGAAAAATTAAAGTACTACCAGAATAGGGTATGGGATGAAATTGAAGGTTTTGATGCTCTTTCTATTGAATCCATCCCACATAAATTCAATTATAAATTTGATTTTCTAGCCATGTCAGCTTCTCTCTTGATTCCCCATCCTAAATTCATAGTAGATAGTTACCAGGTGGAGTTAGTATATAGACCAAGTGTCCCTGATAACTCAAAATTTTGAGAGGTCTTTGAAAATGATAAGCACATCAAAAAATTTCTACATTGCGCTGAGATGTTCATAACAAAATTCTTTGAAGGTTCTGAAACAGAATGTAAGGATTTCTCTCTAGATCAAGGAGAGAAACCATGAGATGAAATTGTTCAGCTAAAAGGAAACAAAATTCCTAGAGGGCTAGTGTCTTTAGAGGACATTTTGGACCGACAGGATGATTTCATCAAGAGGAAGGATGAACGATTGCCAGCAACTCATAATTCTGTTGACTATGAGAGGATAAATATTGGCAATGAAGAAGATCCTAAGTTCATCAATTTGGGAAGGTGTTGTACCCACGAGGAAAAAATAAGATTCATCAATTTACTAAAAGAACACAGGGATGTATTTGCCTAGTGCTATGATGACCTAAAAAATTTCAGAGATGGCCAGTTTCAACACCATATTCGTATGAAACTAGGAACAAGTACATTCAAGCAGAAGTTGAGAAACTTTAACCCCAAGGTTGCAAAGGCCATCTTCAAGGAGCTGGACAAAATGTTAAAGGAAAAAATCATATATCCTATTCATCATTCTACCCGGATAGCTAATATAGTTCCAGTTTGCAACAAGAATGGAGAAATAAGGATATGTGTGGATTTTAGAAATTTGAATCAAGCTATTTTGAAGGATAATTATCCACTTCCTGCTATGGATCATATTTTGCCTATAGCCTCGGGTTCTAAAATTATGTCAATGTTAGATGGGTTTTCAAGTTACAATAAAATTAGTGTCGCGGAAAAGGACCATCATAAAACAACTTTCATTACTCCCCGGGGTACCTTTGCATATAACCGGATGCCATTTGGTCTTATAAATGCTAGAGCAACCTTCTAGAGAGCTATGGACTTGTCGTTTGGTCACTTGAAAGACAAAATAATTGTAGTGTACCTAGACGATTTAACTATTTTCTCGAAAAGGAGAAAGCATCATGTGAGAGATTTTTTGTAGAGATGTAGAGAACATGGAGTATCTTTGAATCCAAAGAAGTCCATTTTTGGTGTTACTGAAGGTAAACTGGTTGACCAAATCGTGTTCAAAGAAGGTTTCAAGGTAGACCCAAAGAGGGTGAAGGCAATCCAACAGATAAGTTTACCATCAAATAGAAATGGAGTTAGGTTCTTCTTTGGTCAAGTGAATTTTTTGAGAAGGTTTGTTCCTGATTTTGCAGAAATTACCCAATACATAGTAAATTTGATGAGTGAAAAACAAGTGTTCCAATTGCCTTCATGAGTGTACCGCTCAAGAAGCATGAACTGAAATATTCACTGATAGAGAAACAAGAATTCACAGTGGTAAAAATTGTTAAACACTTCAGGTATTATATTCTTCATTCTCATGCGATAGAGTATGTGCCACTCCCAACTATTAAAAGTATTTTGACATAACAAGATATTGGAACAAATAGCAGAGCTACATGGGTATCAAAGATACATGACTTCAATTTAGATATTAAACCAACCAAATTGGTAAAGGGGCAAGGCTTATGTAAATTGATTGCTGAAAGTAAAGATGAAGTGCAAGAAGAGTTAGCTCTGGTTCCGTTTATGAGTCTTAAAGGTTCTTGGTTTGTAGATGTTACATTTTAGCTAACTTATGGAGAATGTCCTAAGCATTTATTACCTAAGGAGAAATATAATTTGAGATTAAAGGCTGCTAAGTATGTCATGTTGTCACGAAGGATTTCACCCATGATGCTAAGCACAAAACCAAGCAATCCTATGAAACATGGAAGCACCTTTGAGGTTGTGGGTTGCTCAAAGTAAAGGTGAATCTCCAGAGATCAGGTCGGCTTCTTGTTTGATGAATCTCTTGCAAATAATTTTGATATGAAAAGGGATAGAATGATTGCATGTAATTGAAAATCTATCCTAATAGGGTGATGCACCAAATAATTTTTTATCTAAAATCTGTAACCACGAAACTCAAAAAAAACCTTCCAACAAATAACCCTGAATCTCACAACTCAATTAAACATGGAGATGCATAAACATTTCCTAGAAAGGGATGAATTTAATGCATGCATGAAGGAAAACAATAGGTTTTCACAACTTCAAACAATTAAAATCAACTAACACAATCTAGAACCTGCAACTAACATCTATCTCCTTGCACCACAAATTGACTGAATGAGAAAAATTAGAGGATAAAAATCACAGGAAATCATCAAATCATTCATCCACTAGATAATACAAGAAGTACCAATAAGGAAATCTAATGTTACAAAACCATTGTTTGCACAACCAGCACTCTTTGATCCTAAATCCCCTAGCAATCAGAAGTTGCTCGCAAAAGTTCAAAGGAACAAAATGTTGCATGGGGTGTGCCTTGAATGTTTGGATATAGTCAGGAAATAGGGAAAATAATATATTGGGCATTTGAGCAAGGTGTATGAAGATGATGCTAAAGTTATCCGAGAATTGGGAAAGAAAAACACAGCTTGGAAGAACAAAGAGGCCAAATGGGCCCGAACAATAGCTCACATGGAAGAAGTTCAAAAGCATGGCGTAATGAAGTTCCTTGCAAAAAAGCCTATACAGGGATTGAACGACAATGTTCTATATATTTGCAAGAAGAACATTGAATGGATAAATTCTGTAATCAAACAGGACTATGAGGAATTTGTTAGACTTGCATGGGAATTGTCTGAGTTAATACAAAACATGCTTAATGATCTGAAATGCATTGGACTGAAATATATGAACGAGGATGGGCAAACCGTTGAAATCGCTAAACCCATAAGAAAATCTTATGAAGTGTAGATTCATATGGTTAGGAATGCAACAATGGTCACAAAGAAAGATTTCTCCACTATTGCTAAAATCGAATCCTTAATGTTTTTATGTATAGATCATTTGAACAACCATGTTGATAAGGTAAAACAAGTGCACCGTGACAAAGGATTTTGGTAACAACGGACTTTACACGTAGGCATTCCAAATGAACCTGTCATCCAACAATTCACGGAGGCATTCATAGAGTGGAAGAAGGATCAAATTGGTCGCCTGTTGCCATGAATCAGGTAACAGTTCCCGTGTTTTCTTTTCATTATGTTGTTTTTAGCCAAAAACGGTTTTATAAGTTACTTTCAAAAGAAACTGCTTAAACTTATCCTCAGGCAAAGCGATGTAACTATGTGGTTACCGAGTGGTTAGGGTAGAAAGTTTATATATATATATATATATGTGGGAAAAGACTTAAAAACGTCTGAGAAATTTTGAAAAGGTTAACAAACTTTGTTTAGATACTTGTGGATTGTCAAGGAAGGCATTTTTATTAGTGAATAAAATTAGACATTTTCAGCAACTTTCAAATCTGTGTATTTGAATGCAGAAAATAAAATCTTTGTTGGGATAAATCTGTTTGTGTTGAATCTGTTGCTTCCTTGCTTATCCAATTTCATACGTCTCTAAATGAATGTAATGAGTAATTTTGTTGTTACTATTGTGTGGATCTGATTCCCCTTTTCCTGAGAGACATGAGAGAGACTCAATCAAAGTCCATGATTTTATCATTTCTGTAATTTTAGTTTCTCAAGTAAAGTTAATTTTTATGGTAAATTTGTGGGTTTATATATAGAGTGTTTATCTTCCTAGCATTCATGTAGTGTTAAATGGTGAATGTGAAAAGCCTTTTTCTTTTGCTTTCTAGTTAAAAATGAACCTAATATTTGTGTGTGTTTAAAAATTCATTGAACATCATACGGGAAGCTGCTCCCTTATGCAGAGGGTAAACAATTCATTGAATTACCCAAATTTGGTTCTTTTTGTCTTTCACAAAATTAAAGGCGTACATGAGTCATTTTTCATAAAATTATGAAAGGCTAAATCTGTTAACCTAACACTCTATAAATAAGAAGGTGTTGTAATCAATTCTATGTATGATTAATAAAAATATTGTTTTGTCCTGTAGCATGTTTGTTTGGCTGGGCTTAACCAGCACACTCGAAGCTTTGACCGCTGAGGGTGGCTGGTGTGGGCCCTCGAAGAATTCCGTTTCCGTTCTGTTTCCGTTACTCTCCTCTGACTCTTGGCAGTGATAGTGACTGCTGCGGTTTATTTTGAATTGAGTTTTGAATCTCTCCCGCCCATTGCATATCCACTTGAATATAGCCTTTGCTCATGTCTTGGCATTTTGCAATTTGTGAAGAGGCTCACGAGTGACTTTGCCATTGACTTCCCAGGCTCTGCAGTCGCTCGCTTTGTCTGATGCCATTACTTGTCTAGGAGGAAAATACAGAGTTGTTCCTTTGCTAGTGGAGATGCTTGTAGACGAAGGTCACAGTATATGTGAAAGAGCATTGTTGGTGGTAAAAACCTTTTGTTTTTGCACGGAAGGCCGAACAGCTACTTCTCTACATGCTTTGACACTATCAGTGACTGTTCAGAAGATCCTGGGAGTATCTGATTCAGCCACCGAATTAGCAAACAAAGAATAAATCAACTGAGACATTTTGTTACATTTAGCATACATAGGAGTGATACCCTTTGGTTTTGCACGGAAGGCCGAGTAGATTTGTGGCACAAAAACAAAAACGAAGGCGGAAGCCTGCTAAACGTTGCAGACATTGTCTGTGCACAAGATATTCGCAGTGATAGCAATGGGCATAGTGCTGTAGAAAATAATTCCAAATAGGCCACTTTTATCAACCGCAATGTATGCCTATGTGTTACCATTTCCACCCTAACTGGCATCGTACTGGGCATTCTAGTCGACGCCACTATGGGCATTTAGCCGATTGGGTTTTATGCAATTTCAACAATTTTGGCCTGCAAAATCTTCATTTTTATGGCTATAAATCATCTCTTGAAACGAGGGACGACACATAATTATCATAACAATGGGATTCCATTTTATAAGACATTTTACAGTTTCAAGGTTGTTGTTCTTGGTTCTGTATCGATTGCAGTGGTAAAATTTTGGGATTACAGATGATTTAAAGGATATCCTTGTGTTAATTCTAGTTTGATTTCTCTGTCTTTCTTTTAAATATTTGAAAGTGTGTTAAATGCCTCAGAGCTGATAAAATGTTCATTAGGGAGCCCTTTAGCACGCTTAGATTCTTCAATGGCTTACCAATTCTCCTACCATAATTTTTTTTCAATATTTATCCTTTTAAAGGCATACATAAAGGATTTTTCTACTCAGATAGTGATATTACCTTCAAAATGTAAGAGTGTGATTCATTCCCCAATCTTGTCCCTAAGTATATTGCCATATCACCCATGTGCTTGAAATATCTCTAGTGGATACTCCTCTTTTCATAAAATTAATGAAACCTTTTATCATGTAAATACAACCTTAGCAAAGGTAGGAGAATATTGTTCAATTTTATTTTTTTAAAGATTACTTCTATGGAATGTTGAAAAATTAAAAAGATAAATTACATTTTCAACAAAGATAAATTACATCGAAATGTTTAATCTTAGGATCTAACATAAAATTATAAGATAATATTTTTGATAAAGATAAAAAATATAGTTTGAGACACCTTATTGAATAAATTTCCTTAAGAAATTGAAGAAGAGAGAAAATATAATGCTCAATTTGTGTGCTTGACAACCTTATCCAATTAGAACTAGACAATTAGAAAAATATAATGATATTATACGTGATAAAATAATTATAATAGTATCCTTTATTTGTCTTTTTTTTCTTTGAGTGATTACAAATTTTTAATCTAAGAAAAAACCTCTATCCACCCTTCAAAGCAGTATGAGAACTAAAGGTTGAGAAGATCGAAAGATTCATATTGCAAGAGGTCAAGTGATATCAACACTAAAGGAAATTAAGACATAGTCCAAAAAAGTATTATTGAGTTTATCCACAAGGCTTGAATTCATTCTTATGAACATATATAGGAGACATTTTTTTTCGAGATTGATACATCTATTATTTCTCATGAGAAAGGGCTAAGCTAGTCATCAAAGTTATCCTTGGACCATGCCCTCAAGTAATTAGTGTTATTTACTCATAGATCTACCTTTAGAGGTAGAGGAAGAAATTTGTATAGAGTTGGAAGAACCAACAAAATAAATTTAAGTACAATAGGTAGCAACTAAAATTTAAGACAATCAATCTCAAAGTTAAAGACACAATAAATCTCAAGTTCAATATCATTATTCCAAAACTATGTCCATTATTTAAATAAATGTAAAAAGAAAAATTGATTTCAACAAACAAAATATTAGTTTTACTAGATTATTGGTCTTAAACACAATTTGATGAGCATTACAAAGGTTGTTCTAAAGGGTTCTAGAGTATTATTTTTAAATAAATAATATATAATTTTAGATAAAATATAAACAAATCATTTCTTTGCAAACGTTATAATGACTAATAATAAAATGTTTCAATTAATGTTGAAACCAAATTTGAGGGTGAAATTTTCTCTATAAAGCTCCCCAGTGAATCAACAAGTGGTTGAAGGAAAAATATAGAAGTTACTCAAACAATCTTTGAAGATAAAATAAATGATGAGAATTGGATATATTGTCTATTACTTAGAGTTCACCAAACCCTTCTCCTCTAATTCAATATTGTCTTCAATATTAGAGTTCACCAAAGCAAAGAGATTCTTTGTCCTTTCCTTGGATTGCAAAGGAATAGATTCTAGGTGTTCCATTATCAACAAAATTAATCCTTCATGCAAGATAGGGTTCCTAGGGTTTTTCTCATGATCCTTAGTTCCCCTATTCAATGAGGTGAGAAAATAAAATGATTTTTTTTTTAATCTTTGTGTCTAAAGTGGTTGAGCAAAACAAAATGGTGATTCAAAGAAATATTATATTGTATAAATAAAGTTAATTTTTAATCAAATGGTATATTATTAAGGAACTAAAATATTAAATTTAGAGGTAAAAATGAGAATGTAAGTATTCTTCATCCCATGATGGAGTAGGCATTGGAAATAGTATTCTTTTACCTTTTGGTTGGGGGTATTTGTGCCTTTTCTGTCATGGATTTATATTATAGGTAGGTTCTCCTCAATTCATTAATTAATGAATTTTGTGAGTGGGTCATTCCTTGTCTATAAGATCACATTTTTTATTTATCATACTTACTAAACATACATAAAGGTAATAATATAAAAAACCCATTGAATAGACTATGGACTTATACTATACAACATAGGCTTTCTCTATATGAGTACTTAACATAGATCTTAGCCTTTTAAAACTTTTTAAATACTATTCCTATCCATTAATGACCATGTTAGATACTATAATTTTGAAAGTATAAGTATTTTAATTAGCTTGTCAAGTATCAACTAATCATACATCTATATTTTCTCATCAATATAGTTTAGAACATTTTTTTGAAAAATGATCATTTGTTCAATTCACCCTCTTATTGTGAGATACTTGTGAGTTGATACTCAAATTAATTGTGACCTTAAGTTATAATATTGTAGTTATAAGCCTTTTGATGTTTAAACAAATCTCTAATTTATGATCCATATTTTTTTATATAAATTTGAAGTGACACGAAAAAATACAAACTAATTTTATTACTTAATATTACTTTAATATTAAAATCCATGAGTTATTTAAACTTTTTATTTTATTTCATACTTACATGACTATAATGATGAAAAACTAGTGGAAAACATAACAATCTTATCCTCTATTAATATTATTTGTAGCTATTTCTTGTTTATAAATAAAATTATATAGAATTGGATTTATGAAACTCATACTTCTATATCCTCAATCACTCTTATTAACCTTTATGAATTCAAAAATGACTCTTATTGGTATAATACTTATTAATTAATTGTTTATTGATATCTTTTTATTGTATATTTAAAATTATTTTATTATATTAATAAATATAATTTAATTAATATATGATTATATTATATAAATATTTATAAGATATTAATGATATAGAAGTCAGGACATATTTTTTATATTATTTATTGTTAAATTTGAAATATTTGTTTGGTTATCCAATATCTTGATCGTTCTCACCAATTAATATAGGTATAATATAATACAAGAATTAAATCATAATTCGAAAGAAATTTCTTCTCCTTTACAAAGTGGTTAGTGATCTTTTAATTTGTATAACTTAAGCTTATATAAATCTCATTAGAGAAAATTTTAATTTATGATCTATAATACAACTATAGTGAAAATTGGGTATAATATTTTACATTTATATTTATTGTAACATGTGCTATTATCTAGTCTTGCTTCATCACTTTCACGTAAAAATGACTAATAAATAATTCTAGTTATCTATGATTAATGAAATACAATTATTATAATAGTCTACTATTTATGCAAACCAATAGCCTATAACTTTTTTTTTTTTATCGGTAAATATTTTTGCTTTATATTAATGCAAAAATTTAAATATACAAAATTGTAGTCTTCTAAGATGCATAAACGCAGTAAAAATCAACCCCATACCACCCACAGTCATATCTTATGAACTACCCAACCCTACATCCTATGACATCCAAGAGAAAAAGACCAGATCCTTGTTGGTCTTACAAACCCAAGTGTTCTAGAAAAAATTTAAGTTTTAGAATAATAACTAATAGCTGAAAACATGTAAGAACATATGAAAAACACTGACCAACAGGCCACTCACTCGTTATCACTCTGGCTCACCTTTTACCCTCCCTCCTCAGTGGTCAACGCTTTCCCCTTTGTCACTTCACCTTTCATCCTTGGGATGTAGTCTAGACGTCTGAATTGAGGGTCACCTTCCAAACTCGCTAGTAACTGAATGGCCCATCCTTCTTCAAACCTGTCTCTCAGTTCCCTGCCAACTTCCATCCTTGCCACAATATATAGAGCATTTAGGACTTCATCCACTCTTATTAGTTTCACATAGAGCTTCATCGCTTTCCATCCCACTTGGGCACGTTGTCGGCATTGGTCTTTGATTACATCCTCTGGTCCACAAACAAAGGGTATCAACTCCTCCTGGTCATCCCCCTCCTGAATACGGATGCCTACTTGAGGCACCACCCATTCCAAGATTGAATCAAGGTTTATCAAAAACTCCCCATCGATTAGTTTGGTCACTGTCAATTTTATCTTCTCCACCTTTTGCTCAAACTCACAAGCCCACGCTAGAAGCAGGGAGTGCACCTCCATGTTTTTCTGATATCAGTGGAGGATGCAAACCACCTCCTCAGGAAGCATTAGGTGAGCCGTTGCCCACAACTTCTCTGCTTTAAACCAGAAAAGTCCCTGCATCCTCTTCTCCGATACCTTGGCCAGAAATGGCACCAGCTTCTTGGTCGTTCATAGAGTGAAATTAGCTTCCATAGTCACCTGCAGATTTAAAACAATAATTCTTGCAATGTAATGTCATACAATGCTACAAAGATGTAATCAATTCTGCTACAAACAAACCCTGGCTCCCAAATCAATGGGTAATAAATTTTTCCACCATCATATAGGTTGGATAATGAGTGCCAAAGATATGGCTTTAATGCCATCAGATCACATGCAAGATTTACTGCCATCCTCCACCCGCTCCAATCATTGGACATGCCACAGATAACTGCCTTCTTAAAAGAGCGGGTGCAAGCTTGTCTTAGTACTTGCCAAAATGTTCTCTCGCTTTCATATTGAAGACTGCACATTTCTAAGAGGCTGCAATTAATACCATTTCCACACACAACCATCTCCTTTCCACCACTTGGCCGCATGACTATCCAATTCGTTGCCAATGTTAGATAGTGAATCTGCCACTGCATTTTCTCCTCTACTTATATGAGAGACACAAAACTCCACAAATGTTTTGAGCTTCTCTCGGATCATAGCCACCCGTCATTTTATTTTCCAGCATGGCGTGTTGCCTTTAGCTATTACATTAATAACTATCTGAGAGTCCCCTTCTAAGTGCAGCCATTGGACTTTCATATTTAAAGCTAGCTCTATTGCTAGAAAAGCAGCCTGGACCTCTGCTTCATTATTAGTGTCATCCTTCAAACGTTGTGCTCCTTTGAAAAGGATAAATCTGTTATCATCCATTGCCATCACCCCAACACTTGAGGTTCCTGGATTTCCTTTTGATGCACCATCAAAATTAATCTTTATCCACTATTTACTAGGTGGTTCCCATTTAACCATCTCTGAAGAAGGAGCTGGATCAACCCCCAAAAACCCATTAACAGGTTGGCAGTGTACCAAAGGCCATTTTGCCTCGATATCTCTATCTTCATTTGTGAATGGATGCTTTAATAAATTATGGTTCCTAGCCGCCACAAAGACCGCTTCAATTATTGCTCTTTCCACTCTTGCACACAAACTCTCCTCTGATTCTACATTTTCTTGGAAAATTCTCCTGTTTCTCTCCTTCCAAATCTCTCATACTACAAGAGAAGGGGCCACTAAGAATAGGCTAGAAAAGACTGGTTTACAACAAGGTATTCTCCAACTTGTAAAAATGTCAAAAATCAAATTAGGAAGCGGAATGGCCCAATCCATCTTACCACGGAGGAATTTCCATACCTTATGTGCCTCCTCGCATTGAAGTAGCAGGTGATCCAAAGTTTCTTCTGCCTTCTTACACATTATGCACCTAAAGGGACCTAGCAAGCCTAATTTGCATAGTCTTTCTTCTATCAGGATTCTCTTTCTCAGAACCAACCATGAGAAGGCTCCAGCTTTCAGGAGGATAGGAGAGCTCCACAACAATTTAGTTGGCAAGTCCACTCTTGCTTCTAAATTTTCTAAATACCATAGCCAATCTTGACCGAGTACTGCCCAAATTTTGATCCACACCACCTAAGAGTATCTTCCTTGTTCAACAGAGGTGGCATATACTCCTATAGGATGGACTTCAACAAAACCTTCTCGTTTGGAGTCATAGGAAGATTATCCATCTTCTTCCATTCCCAATGGTCTACTCCATTTGTCGTGCACTTCATGATGAAATCTCCTACCTTCACACCCCATTATGCTTCCATGACCTGTTTGATTTCCTCACACCCTTGTCTCTGATTGAGTGTTGCCCTTCCCTCCCAAGAGTCCATCAAGAAATTGGCCATTGTCCCTTTACCTAATTCCAATGTGATGTGCTCAGTGATCGCATGTCTATAAGAGCATAGGAAGTTCTAGATAGAAGATCCTTTGGGGAGGACTCTGATGGTGAAAATTCGTTCCCTACTCATCTGATCTAGATATTTATGTTTTAAAATTTGTACCCACTTCTGGTTTGGGTGAGAGTAGATACTCCATAGCAGCTTTGCTCCCATTGCCTCATTAAGCAAAGTCCACTTCTGAAAACCTACACCCTCAGTCAGTTTGGATTGACAGACTTTGTCCCATGCAATCAAGGGGATTTTTTCTCTCATCTCTTTGCCATTCCAAAAAAAAATTCATTCCTCTGTTAATACATTTGATCAATTTCTCAGGGATCTTTAGTCTTGTCATGGAATATATAGGGAGAGCAGAAAGGAATGATTTGAGGAGCATTATTCATCTAGCCAAAGTAAGCAATTTAATTTTCCATCCTTCAAGACGATCGACACAACTGTCAATAAGGCTATGCCACAATTCCATGTAGTTTGGCCCCCCAAATAAAGGGGTACCCAAGAATTTCCCAAGTAGAGTGCCCAATTTGACTCCTAGGATATTAATAATTTCTTGATGTCTACCTCCCCCTATGTTTAAAAAAAGAACTTTTGATTTTCTCCAATTAACCTGTTGACCAAATGCCTTGCAGAAAGTATCTATTGTCCTTCTAATTACTCTAGCCTCTTGAAGTGAAGATTGTCCGCATAAAAAGGTATCATCCACAAATTGTTGATGGGTGACCAGGTCCACTCCTTCCGCAATTTGAATTCCTTTCCAATTACCTCGATTTCTCTGAAAGAGAATTAATCTTCCCAAAACTTTAGCCAAGATGATGAATAAGAAGGGTGATAGTGGATCCCCTTGTTTGATCTCATGAGAGGTTTGAAAGAATCCCTGTGAGCTACCATTTACCAGCACAAAGGTCCACACTCCACCTAAACATGCACAAACCCAATTAATCCATCCTTTTGAGAATCCAAACCTGTTAAGAACCTGGAATAGGAAATCCTGGTCCACCATGTCGTATGCTTTCCTGATATCCAATTTAATAAACATTTGTTCCACCTTTTCTTGTCTTACAGTATGAATGGCTTCATGTGCAATTATTATTCCTTCAACAATCGATCTACCTAGAACAAACCTACTTTGCTCTTCTGAAATAATGTGATTTAGAATTGGTTTCAATCGATTAGAGATTATTTTCATTACCAGTTTAAGAGTGGTATTACACAATGAGATTGGTCTGAATTCATTAAAAGAAGTTGGGTGCTCCACTTTGGGGATAAGGGCTATAAGTGTGCAATTCAGCTCCTTTTCCACGTACGCCTTTCTCTGTGACTCCTCCACCACAACCCAAGCATCTTTCCCAACTATATCCCAAAAGGTCTGATAGAAAAAGGTTGGGAAGTCATCCAATCCTGGGGTTTTGTCCCCCATCATGCTGAAAACTGCCTTCTGAACCTCTTCTAACTAGATAGGTTTCATGAGCGCTTGATTTTGTGCTTCTGTGATCAACTCCAGAATAGAACTGAGTCCATTTTGTTGATACTCCACACTTATACTACCCTCCTTAGACAATAAAGTCAAGAAGAAACTAACTGCCTCTTTGTTGAAATCCTTCAGATTGTCCTAAAGGACATTTTCCTTGTTATGGATGGAAGTGATTTTGTTCTAGGATGTTCTGGCCTTGACCGAGTTATGGAAAATTTTTGTAATTTTGTCCCCTTCATTAAGCCAATACTCCCTCAATTTTTGTCGCCAATAGATTTCTCACCGTGCCAGGATCTCATTGTACTATTTTTTAAGGTCATGTTTCTACAAAAAGGACTTTGAGGACATTCCATTTTGAATTATTGTTTCTTGTAATGCAGCTAGCTTCTCCTCCAAATCTTGCTTATTAGCAAAAATATTGCCAAATTTACCGCAGTTCCACTCTTTAACTTTAGACTTAAAAAATTGTAATTTCTTAACAAACCTAAATGCTATTGTACCTAGCACCTCAGGAGTCTGAGACCACCATTCTGCTATTAGGTCTCGCAGGCTCCCATCCCTCAACCACATCTTTTCAAATTTAAAGGGGCAGCTTATGGGGGGGCCATCAAATGCAATAATAAGCTCCACCGGTAGATGATCTGAAGCAACCATCTGTTGGATGTTTGAAACAAAAAGGATGGGGGATTCCGCCCAAGACCCTCCTAGGAAAAATCGGTCTAGTTTTTCCACTACATGATTCCCCAAAATCCTTTGGTTTGACCATGTAAATTGTCCTTCCTTGGATTTGATTTCTCTGAGACAATTACTAATCACAAAATTTTGAAAATTTTCTTGGGATGAAGTAGGACATCTCTTGCCCCCCGCTTTATCACTTGCTTCTAGAATGGCATTAAAATCTCCCCCAATAATGATAACTCCTTCCTGTTCTTGGATGAGAGAGGAGAGGGATTTATAGAAGTTTCCTTGTTGATTTGATTTAGTCATTCCATTAACATTAATAAAAAAGAAATCAGCATTCAAGGGAAAGGAATGGATCTTACACACCTACCACATCCGAGAGTCAACCATTACCTCCACCTTATGGTTGGACGGGTTCCAGTGTATACCCAAACCTCTCGACACACCTTCCCACTCTAGAAAGACTCCCTTCCACTACTTCCAAGATCTCATGAGAAAACCTGCATCCTCTTTATTAAGCTTAGTTTCCTGCAAAAAGACTACATCCAACCTTAATTGATCCAAACCTCTTTTGATCAATCGACGTTTGTCAGGGGCGTTGCAACCCCTGGAATTCCATGTTATGATTTTCATTGTCCTTCAGGAAGGGTAACTCCCTTCCCTACTGTGAGTTTTCTTTGTCCCTTAGCGCTTCCAGCCATTGCAATTCTAACTTGATTTGATTTCCTACATCTAGAGCTCTTTTCCCCTAGAGGCAAATCTTGTTCCACTCAGATTCAGTCTGCTCTATTGTCCTTGATTCCAAGATGTCTTCCTCATCCATCCATCCCCATTCATCATCATCTTCCTCTCCCTCAATATCTCTACTTGCATTAGCTCCATCCTTTTTGAGGGCACCCTCCTGTAGATCCTCAGTCCTCTCAGTCACCTCCAAAGTTTGTCCCCTTCCCACAAGGGATGTGGCTCTAGACTTCGCTTCATCCAAGACCTCTACTGCTTTCTCCACCTGAGCAATAGCTTCTTCTACCCACACTGCTGCCTCTAGTTGTTTATTTCTGAGGGAAACATCCACTATTATCTCTTCCTCCGTTGAGATCTTCTTGTTTGCAGCTGAAAAAACCTCCCCTTAGATCAGGGGCAGCTGTGTAGGTTTTGTAATGCCATTATCTGTTTCCTTCTCACCCATTTCATTTTCTTTGCTCACAAAAAAAATTACCTCTTCTTGAATCGTTGTCTCCACATTTTTCCCTTTTGGGCCAATCAAACATGTATCCTCCGAATGTCCATCTTTTTTGCAGTATTTGCATCTTTCACTTGTTTCTTCAATCTCAATCTTTTGTAGCCATTGCCCTTCATTGGTGATGATCTCTATGTTTGCTGGAAGAGGCTAATGGGGTTTCCAGGCAATGCAAATTCGTGCATATATTCTGAAATCTTTGGACTCTATAGCCTCATCAAGTTTGATGTAAAAACCTAGTTTATTACCTATAGCTTGGAAAGACTCCTCATTCTAGTATTCTCTGGGGAGGCTGTATAATCGTAACCATATGGGTAACTCTTCAATTGGCACCTGCAATGGATTAAAGTTAGGTTCCCGATCTCGAATATATAGTCCTCTACCACCCCAAAAAAAGGGTCCACTATTCAAAATCCACTGTTTATCCTTCTCATTCTCAGTGATCACCACAAAGAAACCATTTGGCAAGGTTTTTAACTCAAGCTTGCGGTTCCAGTTTTTCGTGTAGCATCCTTTCACTTTACACATAGATGGCCAATCTCCAAAATATTTTAGAAATAGGCCCCGCACCTGGAAAAAAGCCACTGATCCAGTCTAGGTTTGCTTATCCAGCATCAACGAGACTCTCTCCGGTCTCTCCTCATCTCGACTCGCAGGGGCACTATTCGTCTTTTGCATTTTTGTGTTTGGTCACCATTATTTTTCTTGGAAATGTTGCCATATGGTTTTTGGTCCATATTCTTTATTATGATGCCCAAAACTACTAAGATTCTCACTTCTACCTAAGTTGGCCTCCCTGACTCTGCTCTCCTCCCCCCACTTCTTTTGGGGGTAAAAAAACCTGTTTTGATCCTCCCAAGCCCTATTTGGTTGTTACCATGGTCGTTTACTAGTCTGCATCTATTTGAAACCTTGATGCGTATTCTTAAAATCATACCTTCGCTCTTGGGGATGTCCTCCCTATGCTCGAAAACCTTGCAAATCCCTGGGCCAAAGCCCTAGCCTCCTGCATCGCTCCACGATTTTTTCAATAGCCCATAACTTTTACTTCAAGTGTATTTTAAACTATTAAACACCAGTGAGAATTGAATGATTAGATCCAAAAACATGTTGCATGAATTTTACATAATTTTATATAAAATTTTAAACATACTACAATTTTTATTACAGTACAAATTGATCAATTTGCAATGAGAGTCTATTGAAGAATCACTTGATTATTAATAACAACCTATTTTTTGTAACAATACAACATTAGAAAGTAGGTATTAATCATTATCTAAAACTTATTTTTAAAGTTCTATTTAATCAAATTAGACCAAGCAATTGTACATTGACTAATTTCTATAAGAATTATTGTAAATCATGTAACTATTGTGAAATTTAAAAGGCATATTAAAAAATTAAACATGTTAAAAAATCACAGCCGTTGAATTAATGGCTCAATATATATTCATATGAATTATATGATCTTAAATTCATAATAGACATTACATTGTGGATATCTTAGCATAAATTGCCTTAAATGTTAGAAATGATTATACACATTCAAGAAACCATAAAATTCAAACTAAAGAAACACATGACCTTAGAACAAGAAAAAAATATAATATAAAGTAATCTACAATCCCAGAAATAGGAGACTCTAATCATTCGAATTATAATACCTACTTCAAAAAATTCTGGAGCTCCATCTACTTCATTAGGTGAACTCTGCAAATGTGTGCGTCTGGATTAAAATTTCATGGCTAGTTGAAAAATATATCTTCTAGTTCATTGTTTTTTGGAGGTTCATTTGCTAGTTTTATATATCAAAGTTTTCTGGGCCTTGTATAATTCTCGGAGCTTTGATGGACACACATGCTATATGCAATTAAATGTAAAAAGAACTCAATCCGTGACGAATTTGAAAATTTGAGGCATACCCATGTTAAATGAAGCAGATTGTTTAACAATTTGGTGAGCTTTCACTCCTATGTATGCTAAATGTAACAGAATATCTCAGTTGATTTATCCCTTGTTTGCTAATTCGGTGGCTGAATCAAATACTCCCAACATCTTCTGAACAGTCACTGATAGTGTCAAAGCATGTGTAGAAGCAGCTGTTCGGCCTTCCGTGCAAAAACAAATGGTGTTTATCACCAACAATGCTCTTTCACAAATACTGTGACCTTCGTCTACAAGCATCTCCACTAGCGAAGGAACAAGTCCGTACTTTCCTCCTAGACAGGTAATGGCATCAGACAAAGCGAGCCACTGCAGAGTCTGGGAAGTCAAGGGCAAAGTCACAGTCGTGAGCCTCTTCACAAATTGCAAAATGCCAAGACATGAGAAAAAGCTATATTCAAATGGATATGCGCGGGCAGAGCAATGGGCGGGAGAGATTCAAAACTCAATTCAAAATAAACCGCAGCAGTCACTATCACTGCCAAGAGTCAGAGGAGAGTGACAAAACAGAACGGAAACGGAATTCTACGAGGGCCCCCTCACCAGCCACCCTCAGCGGTCAAAGCTTCGAGTGTGCTAGTTAAGCCCAGCCTGTTTGTTTTTAGTTTTATTTTCTATTATATTTTTCATCTTTGCCTTCACATTCTGAGCCGTAGTGACAAGAACTATGCCATACTCTACAACTGCTGACCAGGGGATTATTTCAAATAGTTCATGAGCCCCGTTAAGATACCCACATCTTGTGTATGCCACGATAATACCAGTCCATGAGACCACATTCTTTTCACTATAAGATCGTTCATTTTCATCTACATTAAAAAATTCAGTATCGGCTGCCTCCAGGATGGTGCTATAAAGAAATGCATCATTATTCTAATGCTTGGAAGCTGGTGAATTTGAAACTGCATGATTGGGCCTGATCTTTTGCGATTGCAATTGTGAATCCTTCTACTATACAGATTTCTTTTGTTTCATCCATACCAATCGTACACACCATAGTCTTTCCCAGATGCTGAAACACCTCCGTAACCAATCGTATATTATGATTAAGTACCTCAAGGGTAGTCAAAAGGCCTTTCTCAAAACCGTGTAGGATGGATATTGCAGAATAAAAAGGAACTTATTCATGGCCTTATACTCATATCCATTAAATCTGTCCGTGGCTTCAAAGATGACTTCTATAATTGTGACGGTCAGAAAAGTAGAACCCCGATTCACCTGCTCTACGCTTACAAACAAACCCATGGGCAGAAGCCTCTTCTTCGTGTTCCAATGGAGAGTCTGAATCTCTACGCCAACACTTTTGAGAGACTCCTTGATTCCTTCTAAAGTTCTGTTCTCAACCTCTACAACACCTTGGTCTATTCGTTCTCTTCCACCACTTACTCTTCGGCCAACATATACGTAAGATAAACTTCACATCACATCAAATGTATGATTGATTTTTCCTATGAGAACACTTCACATCACCTCTCATGTATCTACTAATGATTTATCATTCCTTATATATCTATGTTTACTAGTAACAAGCGAATATATATTATAATAAATTAAAATAAAAAATAATTTATAAAAATAAAGAATGAGGGAAAATGAAGTCAAGGATTCATGTATTCTTTTTTTGGAATAAAAAAGTTTGTTTGTAATATGTGAATCATCCTTAGGTTTTCCTTCTTTTGGCTATTTCTATTAGTATGACTATCTAATTTGTGTTAGGTAGTTAAAGATAATCATTAGGCATCTTGTAGGTTTTACTAGATTGTCTAATGTGTTTGCATGATTTCATATGGGAGGTTGTATATTAGGGACCACAAGTGAAAAGGAAAGTAGTGGTAGATGACTAAAGTGACCTAGATGAGATAGTATATGACATACATAGAGTGGTTTGTTTCGTAAGAGTTACAAATGGGTATAGATAGTGTGGGAAAAATACTACTGTAAATGGTTCACTATAGGATTAGGAGAAACATTTGTGGGAAGGATGTGTGATGCAATGATGGAGGTTTCCAGGAGACAAAGAGGTAGATAGGTAGGGTGTGTAGGAAGGGTGGTGGTAGTAAGGAGGGCTAGGGGAGGATGTTGGAGTAGAGGTGGACATGCTACCTTCATAGAATGGAGGGATGGTACATGAGAGGATGTCATAACAAACATTAATTACAATGGTTTTAATAGCAACGATAATTACTCTAATTTATCTTGCTCTAATGACTTAAAAATGGAAGATGGGGAAGAAGGATACCTTGAGTAGATGCCAAAATTATGATTAATACAGTTGTGGTAGTGTGAGAAACTAATAGAAAATAAGATAGTAAACTTAGGGAAATGATTACCACAATCCCTCAACCATGTTGATGTCATACAACATTTTCTAGATGATGTTAAAGTTAGACTAGAAATGACTTGTTATAAAGATTGAAAACATTTAGAGATGGAGAGGTGTGGAATATAGGCATACTTATCTATGCTGACATCTAAGAGGTTTAATTTATAGATAGAATATGATATCTAGGATCTCAAATTAAGGGAGCTAGTTATTGTGGCTTCAAGGTTACAACATGTGACTTAGGAGCATGGGACCACATGTTGTCTTGGAGATAAATTTATTACAAAAATTTAGCTCGCACATATATTGTGAAATCATAAACACTCTGACATAAATAATATATTTCAAATTAAACATTTCATAACATAGAGAATAACTCTCATAAATTTTATCTATCAAACCATATTTAGAGAGAGAGGTTTAACAAATCAAAATAATTATCAAGAGTATTGTAGTAGCTAGCCCAAGTGGTAAAGCACACGAGATTTCATGTATAGAAACAACTATTACATTTACAATATTGCAACACATCCTATGTAGATGTGGTTTATAAGCTATGTTTAGAAAGGAATAGAATTTGAAAATAAAATGAGCAGGAGAGGAGGTTGTGGTAGGATTTCAGTGATTATAGGAGAGGTAGATGAAGAGGGGTCTACCATGTGGTTAGTAGTGGGGTTTTTATTTTCCATTTTTTTTTTTTTGGTGTTGGTGGAGACATTGCCTACTAGAGTATCATTCTCTAGGTGGGCCTTTCCTCTTCTTTCTTGGTTGTGGTTATTGTGTTACTCGTCATTGTTGTCATAGTTATGCTCTTGAAAACACAACATATGTTTCCCTCAAATATATTTATCATCATCAAAAATAGGTTTTAGATGAATCCAATACTTAGTTAAAAACCAAACATGTCATACTATATCCTTCAAAGCTAAAGAAAAAGGCCAAGATTTTTGAAATTTAAGGAACATACCACATCGGCTCAAATATCAACACCATTGTGGTCACTATTTGTCTTCATGCCATTGAAGAGAAATTCAAAATATTATGCGGATCAAGATGAAAGCACTAAGATAATCTAAAACCTTTCTACAAAAATCTCCTAGAGTAATCAATCAACAAGTTCTCATAGAAAAGAACATCTCTCAACTAGTAAACATTGTGATAACTAGGCATACTGTAGGACATCAACATAGTAAATACTGTGTGTTGGAGCACCGAAACACCAAAAATTCATATCAGTTATCCAATACACCATCCTTAATATCCTCCCAGAACCACACAATCATACAAATCACCACAATAGAATGCATACAATTCTAGTGATCCTACTTGGACATCTTTCACTGTCAAACAATGATCTGAGGAGCAAAACCTTATAATTTTTACTATAGAGCATATTATGACTTGAAGACATGACAGTAGGCCCCTAACACACTACCAATCTTAGTTATTGAAGCACACAATTAGAAGATGCTAAATGCAGAGAAATTTACCAACACGCAATCATAAGGAAATAGATTGTTCTATACTTATCAACAAATTTCTTCAATCCTCAAATTATGAAGATGAACTCAAATGCCATCCAAATGACTTCTTTAACATATAGAAATCAATTAAGGTAACTGCATCATATAACCAAGACATATATCATGTGTATCAATACATACCATTTATTTTAGACTAATATATTTTTATTTGATGTAACTCCATACTATCTTCTATGTCTAACCAATTTGCAGGGGCACAATTGCTCTCAATTTTAATAACACACATCATCTGATACATCAATGGCCACCATACATACTCGAATCATCTCCTCAATGGCAACACATATTGTCATACATCAAGTTGATGTCAATGACAACACATTGTGCCAACAATCTCTCGGCTTGTCATTGATGGTAATACTACAACATATATCAGTAAATCTACATCCCTACATACTCTTCCCCTTTCACCAATATCAACATTATTTATCTAGTATTTCTTTCACATAGAACCTATCTAGCATCTCTCCCCATTTGACATCAAGGACAAAAACATGATATTTACATCATCCAAAACAATATTGCATATGCTCCCCCTAACAATGTACATTCATTAGAAAATTCTCCCCCTTCAATAGAGATCCCTCCAAAGACAAAACCAATATTATATACAAAATCTTAAACTATAAACCCAAAAATCACATTGTATTCTATTGCAAAATTGTACAACCCAAAGTATTCTTATATATGCCTGAGCTCACTCTTAAAGGTAAGATTTAGTAATTACTCGTATTCTAAGGAGAGCCACTCTTACCATAATTTTGATTGTTTTAATTTTATTAGGCCCCTTAGATAATAATCCAAAAGTTGAAACGACAAGGACATATACCTCTTGAATATCCTTTCAACCCTTTTGAAACATACATAAAGAGCGTAGAGAACTCCACAGAATTCTCATCTATTAGAACTAGAACTAGTATCATCACTGTACAAGTATTGAGGCAAAAACAAAACATGGCCGATGAGCAGATCCTATATGAAATGGAGCAGAGCCAGCAGGAAGAGGAAAACATTGTACAGTCACTTCACCAGCGTTTGGAAGATCTTGGCGACCGTGTGTATGCCTTAAAAGAAGAATCAACCAAATCAGAAATTGAATTTCATCGTTTACGTAACCAGATACTGGATAATGCCTCCATATCTCCCCGTACAAAGAGTACGTTTAATCGACCATTAGATAAAATCTGCGACAATCTGGACGATCTACATGTTTTATTGAGGAAACGGCAATGGTCACATCCTGCGCGTACATTTCCAAGGTCGTCGATTTCAGTTGGTTATCTTAATAAGAAAGAGTTTGAGTTGCCAATCGGCTGTAGTAATGAATGTGAAGTTCCAAACAATGAATATGTTAACAGGAGGGATCCTAATGCAAAAACTAGATCATTCGTACCGCCTAAATCTGGTAGGCGTAAAAGAGGTGTGTCAGCGTTTACTGCAAAGAAGAGGATATGCTCTCACTGCAACCACAGAAACCATACGTATAAGGAATAGTTTGAGTTGCCAATACGTTGTGGTTATGAATGTGAAGATCCAAACGATAGATATGTTAACCAAGATACTAATAGGATTTATCCTAATCGAGAAAGTAGAAGACCGCGCGCACCACCTGAATCTCGAAGGCGTAGAGGACGTGGATCAAGGCCTACCGCAAAGAAGAGGATTCGTTCTCACCGCAACCACAGAGACAATACCTATTAGATATATAAATAAATAATTTTTCCATTGTAGGCTTCTATCCGTGAATAGTATCACAGACGCATATTATCATGTCATGTGAATTGTGGTCATTTTATTGGTTTCACTTGCTTTTGCTAAATATGATTAGTACCCAAATATGCATATTAAAAAGACCAGTCATAGTCCATTCTTTGAGTTGAATCTTAATATGAAAAATATGTGTTAATTATTCTTGTCATTAATTATAATATAAATTTTTGAATCTACAGTTTTCACAACTTTTCACTTATGCATATTCTTAATATGATTGTGTCAATAACACGTCTCTTTTTCTTTTGGTGTAATTTTGATATTGGCATCTCTTAATTATTCTCATTCTAAGATTATTATGGCTTAGTATGCATTATTTTTTAAGACTATATTTTGTTGTTAATTTCAAAAGAATGGTTTTGGTTAATATGTATGTGGTTTGCTAGTGAAGTTGAATAGCTCTTAGAAGGCTCACTACAAATCAAGTCTTGCTAAGTGCAAAGTTTCAATATCATATGAGATGAGGCTAGGATTGTCTTATTTGGATATGTCATGTTTAACAGTTCTTAATCGATTACATCTTTTTAAAGTTGAATGATCTTAAGTAGTTTAAACTCTTTTGTTTACCAATAGGGAAGTCATTAGATTCCCTTCTATTCTTCACACAATATGGGGTAAAATTACACACTAAAGAGCTCTTTTACATAATTTCATTTCAACATTTGAGATAAATAATGCAAATGGGAGAATCTCCTATGATTCTCTCGTAGAAAATAATATAGAGTTCACTTGATATCTAATTATCACATTTTTAATATATGTTTTTTAGTGTATCTATTTTTTTAAAAATTTTGTAATATGTTTTTCTTTCAAAAAAATGTTTATTATAATTTAATACTTTTATTAAAAAAAAATTGTCTCATAATGTAAAAAAACTAAATAATATCAATATTTTTGGAACATAGATCTTGAATTTGATAGTTCAAGAATCTATATTTATATTTCTCATATCTAATTAAATATTTATATTACCAATTTCTAATTATTAGCAATATACTTCAATGCATTGTCCATTCCCTTCGATAAAATTTGTTTCATGTATATACAAATATAATTTTACCTAATTGTGAATAAGAAATCAATATGTCAGTTGAATAATTTTTTTCATATTTTTTACTTACAATTTATTATTATTTTTTGTGATAAACCTATGTTGACTAGTAACAAGCGAATATATATTATAATAAATTAAAATAAAAAATAATTTATAAAAAATAAAGAATTGAGGGAAAATGAAGTCAAGGATTCATGTATTCTTTTTGGAATTCAAAAGTTTGTTTGTACTATGTGAATCATCCTTAGGTTTTTCTTCTTTTGGCTATTTCTATTAGTATGACTATCTAATTTGTGTTAGGTAGTTCATGATTAAATATAATCATTAGGCATTGTGTAGGAGATGTGGTCAATTTCTCATGTTTAGAGTCACTTGAGGTTTTACTAGATGGTCTAATGTGTTTGCATGATTTCACATGGGAGGTTGTAGATTAGGGACCACAACTGAAAAGGAAAGTAGTGGTAGATGACTAAAGTGACTTAGATGAGATAGTATATGACATACATAGAGTGGTTTGGTATGTAGAGTTACAAATGGGTATAGATTATAGTTTGGGAGAAAAACTACCATTAATGGTTCACTATAGGATTAGGAGCAACCTTTTGTGGGAAGGATGTGTGATGCAATGATGGAGGGTTCTAAGAGACTAAGAGGTAGATGGGTAGGGTGTGTAGCAAGGGTGGTGGTAGTAAGGAGGGCTAGGGGAGGATGTTGGAGTAGATGTGGACATGCTACCTTCATAGAATGGAGGGATGGTACATGAGAGGATGCCATAACAAAAGTTAATGACAATGGTTTTAATAGAAATGACAACTACTTGAATTTATCTTGCCCTAACGACTTAAAAATGGAAGAGGGGGAAGAAGGATACATTGAGTAGATGCCAAAATTATGATTAGTACAATTGTGGGAGTGGGATAAATTAATAGAAAATAAGACAGTAAACTTAGGGAAATGATTAGCACAATCCCTCAACCATGTTGATGTCATACAACCTTTTCTAGATGATGTTAAAGTTAGACTAGAGATGATTTGTTATAAAGATTTAAAACATCTAGAGATGGACAAGTGTGGAATCTAGGCATACCTATCTATGGTGGCATCTAAGAGATTTAATATCTAGGATCTGAAATTAAGAGAGCTCGTTATTGTGGCTTTAAGGTTACAATATGTGTCTTATGAGAATGGGACCATATGTTGTATTGGAGATAAATTTATTATGAAAATTTAGCTCATAGATATATTGTGAAATCATAAACACTCTAACATAAATATTATATTTCAAATTAAAAAAATTGCATAACATAGAGAATACCTCTCATAAACTTTAACTATCAAACCAAATTTAGAAAGAGAGGTTGACCAAATCAAAATAATTATCAAGAGTATTTTAATAGCTAGCCCAAGTGGTCAAGCATAAGAGATTTCATTTATAGAAACAACTATTCCATTTAAAATATTGCAACACATCCTAAATAGGTGTGGTTGATAAGCTATGTTTAGAAAGGAATAGCATTTGAAAAACAAAATGAGCAGCAGAGGAGGTTGTGGTAGGATTTTAGTGGTTTTAGGAGAGGTAGATGAAGAGGGCTCTACTATGTGGTTAGTAGTGGGGTTTTTATTTTCCATATTTTTTCTTCTGGTGTTGGTGGAGACACTGCCTACTAGGGTATCATTCTCTAGGAGGGCCTTTCCTCTTCTTTCTTGGTTATGGCTATTAAGTTACTCATCCCTGTTCTCATAGTTATTCTCTTAAAAACACGGGTTCCTTTGGGGTTTCTAGTTGTTGTTATTTTTTCTATGGTTGTGGTTTTACACCCCCTATCCCTTTCCTTTGGTTCGATGTTGATCATCCTATCCTATTTTGGGTGGATGTTTGAGTTTGTTGTATTTTTCCTTATCGATGCCCCTCCATCTTTGGTTGTTGTATGTATTTTCATATTTATTCATTTGGAGGATTTGGGAAGAGTTTGTTGGTGGGCTTTTGTGAGATGAGTGATCTCAACCTGGAGTCCCTCCCTAGTCTTTATTTGGGAGCTATCTCAAAGTATTGTTTTCATGTACTCTCTGGCATTTTGTAAGGTTATCTTGTTTGGACTAGATTTTTTTTGGCATTGCTTCCTTGGCCTTAGATATATTATTTTCTAAATTGGGTACTCTACAATGGCATTCCTCTTTGTTGTTGTGGTTGCTCTCTTCCCCTGTGTGCCTCCAAGAAAGCCTCTAGTGTAGCTTCTTCTATTTTCTCTCTAGCATGCATCAAGTCTAGTGCTTTCTATTGTAGTGGTTCCTCTACCTCTCAAATCAATTGCCTCTTCTTCCCCTTATCATTATTGATTCTCCTTCGTATTGGACACCACCTATATGGGTGGTGGTTTTATTGTTTGGGCTAAGGGGTTTGTTTTTTCAACCTTCCCTTCTTGGTAGCTATGGTTTCAACCCTTTATCTATCTATTGTTAATGAGAGTTTTTGTATTTCTATGAATATACATTCTTCTATGAAAGACAACTTTCTTTTTAGAGTTGGATCTTCACTAGCGGTTGTGGGTTGGCTTTTGTTGCATTTTGTGCGCTATTTACCATTTAGAGAATTAATTAGAGGGGTATCTACTTCCCTTGTCCCTACTTCTATTATGGTCACTAGCTTCCTTTGGAGAGTGTTGTTTTCTTCTTATTTTTTAGTGTTACTACTAACGATAGACCTATTGAGGTTGGCTGTGATGTTTGTTTGTAGGGATTTGTACTAGTATAATGTTTAGAGATGCCTTTAAAAACCCTTTGAACTTTTTTATTCTAGACCATCCTTTGGTCATATATTTAGAGGTTGATGACACTGTCATTATGTTTTCCTATCTCAATGTGGCTAGTGATACTGTAGACAATGGACCTATTGAGATAGTCCAATATGTTCTATCTATATGAATCACTATAGGTAAACATTTTAGGGGTGCCTTTTGAAACCCTTTGGGTTGTTTTGTTCTAGTCCATTCCTTAGCTATCCTATTTAGTGTTTGTCTAAAATGACTAGGTTATTATTCTACTATAAGGTTTCTAGGTAACTTCCAAAACTAGTTATTTTTTAGAGCTTTGTGGTTTCCTTCGTTGTCTAAGAATATCTCTGTAAAATGCCCTTAGACAAAAGGTTGTAGAAAGCCTTTCAAAATCTGCTATTTGTTTATTGTTTTCTTAACTAATTTGTTTCTTGTGTAAGGGTTTTTTTTTGGAAGATGGTTAGGGATTCCTCCCTAAGCCCTTTAGTTATGAAAATATCATGTTTTTGGAGATTTCAAAACCCTTGTCCTACCTATTGGTTGCTCCAATCAAAATCCCCTCCTTGAAAAAAGGTTTACCCTTTTTATTTTGGGGGTCTCATTTCTCATCAGCTCCTTTGGCTTGTCTACCTGGTTGGCTATTATGTAAGGGTTAAGGCCATCTCATTTCTTCGATCAAACCCTTGGAGGTAGGGTTTTAGGACAGATTTTAGAAAAATATACACAAAATACTTAAATCTTAATGAAATATTATTAAACTGGTTTCTATAGAAAGGTGATTCAACTAGATTTCAGATGGCACTAGTCTAACATCCTGATTCAATTTTACAAGAGAGTTATGAACGTTATAGCAGCTAAAAACCACAAAACAATCTGGAAACAAGGCTTTGTTTTTGTATTATTCTTCTTGTCTTCAACCAAAACTCCCTAACAACTATTCCTTGACCCAAAAGAGGCTATTTAAACTTTTTTACAACCATTTCCAATTGTCCCTAACTTATTTTTTAATAGGTGACTGTTGGTTACAAAGAAATTCTCATTAATATGGCAATTTTGTGAAAGTTGCTATGCAACTTTTGCAAAAAGTTGACAACTTTGTTCAAACTCAAAAAAATGACTCAAACCCACCTATACTCACCCTAGACATATTAAAATAGACTTAAAAGGACTTATTACATCAATTCCATCACTTGGAGTACTTTGACCATGATTGACCACATTTGGCCCTTGTTGGTCTACATATGATGATTGGCTTGAAAGCCTTACAAATTGAATTGTATGACCTTAAAAATGAAATTTTATGTATTAAAATTGGTCCTTATGATCTTATTATGTTTCCACAAGACACATTTAAAGAAATAATTATGATAAATCTTTCATGAGGCATAAGAGTGACTAGGTGGTCATGCACCATACTCCCCATGGAAATGAAACTCAAGTCCCTTGAGTGAGGATGTGAAACAAGATAATGTTTTATATTTTCCATCTCTGATCTCCAAATTTTTCACTCATTTGGTGTACCTTTCCAATGAGCTATTTACTAAAAGCATGCACCAACTCTTGATCCTGCACCAACATTCTGTCTCATCTATACTCTTGGTTTGCCCATTCTCTTGCTAAGGTATTTGGACCTGTCAAAGGATAATTTATGCCCTTTCGAATCTAATATTCCTGATACCTACACTGAGACAAATACAATAACAACTTCATAGATAAAAACAATTTGATTGGTACCAATGTCATACATGAAATTTTTGTTTTGCTTCTCAAATCTCCTAGGTGCCTCCTACCACATGACACTGCCTAAGGGAGTTATCTAAATTATTTTATCATCAATCTTATCATGAACCTGATCCTCTTATAGTAAGTTTGTAAGAAAATTGGGAAGACCAACCAATGAACTTGGACCATCTTCTTCTAGGGAAATTAGAAAATGTGAGTAGAGTCCTACTTGGGAGGGGAAGAATTCTTAACTTAGATTCATTACCAACTCTCCAATCTTGGAGATCAAGAGTTTTGAAGGATTTGAATTTTAGAAGAAAAATTTAGCTAAGGGAAGGAAGCTTGTAGTTGGTAGGATGTTTGATTTTCTTGGGTTGGAAGGTCTTCATCAAATATTCATCACCACATTCCATTTGTAGGAGTTGAGGTTCATGCATGTCATCTTAAAAATTAAGTGTGTTTTCTTGTTGTTTTATGTCTAAATCTTGAAGTTTGAAAGTGTTTTTGTGTGTGATTCATGAGTTTGAGTTATTGTGATTTTGATGTGTTCTTGCATATTTTTGTATTCATTTCATATGGTTGTATATAAATGGGAGTTAAGACCACACTCACCCTTGGGAGGGCAAAGTAGTCTTGGGGTGAAGGGAGTTTGATAGTCTTAGGGTGTAGATCTTTGTTCGGGGAAGAGAGAGAAACTTGGATCTGGGATCCTTGCTGCATTTTGTTATTATTTTTATAAATTTGGGGGCAATAAGGAGGGATTGGCATATTTTCCTTTGTGGGTCATAAGGGGTTTTGATTTGGGTCATGAGAGACCAAGTCAAAGGAAAGAAAAGGGAGAGAGGGAGAGAGAGAGAGAGAGAGAGAGAGAGAGAGAGAGAGAGAGAGAGAGAGAGAGAGAGAGAGAGAGAGAGAGAGAGAGAGAGAGAGAGAGAGAGAGAGAGAGAGAGAGAGAGAGAGAGAGAGAGAGAGAGAGAGAGAGAGAGAGAGAGAGAGAGAGAGAGAGAGAGAGAGATTGTTATTTATGATGAAATTTAATGGTTAATGCTATGGATGTATTTGTTTCTCATTTCTATGGTAGATCGCCCCTTTGATTTAGTCCATCTTCACCCCTATATTTCAAGTCATATTTACTTAGTAGCAAAGAAAAAGAGACAAGGAATATGTAGTTAAGTCTATTGTAATCTTTATTTGATAAAGAATACAAAGCTGGAAAAATATTTACCTTTTAATGGTATTGAGATGTTAATTTTCAGATTTAAGCTAGTGTGGAAATCAATGAAACTATGCAATTTTCTAAACTTGTATTGCGTTATATAAATTTTGTTATCAACTCATTGTTAGTTTTCATTCCTAGATGATTATTTCAAATGTCAACTTGAAAGGGAAGAAAATTCCTAAATTTGCATCTTCTATTAACGTCTAAATGAGTGTTAGCATGAGAATAATCTTTATTTAAGTCTGATTCTAAACTTAGGTAATGTTCTGCATTTTAAGATATAGAAAGATTATTCTTACAAAAATAAAGAAAGAGCTTCCTTCTATTATCTGCTTTTACATTTATAACAATCTAGAAAAATAGATTGCTTTGGGAAAATAATATTGTAGTTAGATTTAATCCAAGATTAAAAGAAATTCTATTACAACAATAGGAAAAGGTTCTTTATAATTTCCTGTTTTACATTCCATGTCATTTAGTCAGAAAATGAAATGAAAGAACATTAGATTTAAACAAAACATTAGGACCTAGATAAAATTATGTGATAACTTAGTATTCAAGCCCTCTATTTTATTTTATTTTTTGGGCTTGAAAGGAGGAAGGATCTCCATAGTAGGGATTCCTCCTCTCTTTCTCATTCCCCTTTTATAACTCTTTATTTAATCATTTATTGAATCAACATTAAACCAAACAAAAAAGAGATCTAAAGAACCTACATCTATTACAAAGATAAGAGATTAAACCTGCATCTTTCTATTCAAAAGAAACATATTGTTAAAGATCATCCAACTAACTAGATATATACTTGAGTATAAATTAAGTGTTATATATATCACTAGTACATTTGGGTCAAGATTTCGACGGCCAATCGTTGGAATTCTGACCACATTTCGTCGCACTACCAACAAAAATGACCGTCGAAAAATTTGTGTCGGAAGTTCCAACTATCCTCGTGGTCGTCACAATTTTGACATTACCCCAACCTTTCTGATGGCCACCTTGCATGCTCATTCTGTGAATGAATACCATCGCCATCTCGGGCTGTCATCAAAATTCTGACACCAAAGTGTAAAATTCTGACAAAGGAGTGTCGTCGGATGCACAACATCCTTGTCGGGCATTTCATTAGTGGTCATCAGAATTCCGACGACGAGAGATGATGTGGGTCAAACGGCTTTTCCGTCGGTGCATGAAAGCATTGAACGAGTTCTACTTTTAAAAATTACATGAAACATTTTTAATTTATTTGATTCAGTGTTATTTGCAAAAAATGATTATCAATGATGTTTCCTTTCTCCAAGAATTGTCTAGGACCTTTCCGTCAGATAATATGTAACATCGAATGACTAAATTTTTTCTTTACAATTGCTTATTTAAGTTAAGTATTATCTTAGCATGAATTATAATTTATATCTGTACGGAAGCAGAACATACAAGTTGAAGAGTCTCTTGCATGCAAATTTCCTAAAAGAAAGCAAGTAGGCATTATCTTGAATGACATGGAAACAAGCTCATCAACTGCCTAGAAGAGAGCAATTGGAGAATGGTAGAGGAAAGTGTTTAAGGGTGATAAATAGATAGATAGTATGCAATACAAACAAACAATGTCTGGAGTGCCTGATGTGATGCCTCTAATTTATGTCCGGAGGGTCTAACTGGTTTTGGAGTTCCTACGAAACCTATTGGGCCACGCTTGGAGGAAATCAATGTGTTCATGCAAGGAGCACCTTTTTTCTATTATGAGAATGATACTTTTGCACCTAGGGATATTTGGAAGTCAATATCCAAAAATTTCTATAGTGTGGAACAAGAGTTGGCGGACTCGAAGTATAATTGTCAGCTTTTAGAAGACCAAGAGGTTATGTACACAATCTCCCAATAGAAGAGCGACCACAAGAATTACCTCTCCCCCCCATGACTATTCAGGAAGCACTTCCTTAAACAAAAGACTATTGGCCTCCATGGGATCAAAGAAAAAAATTAAAGCATAGACTCTAGACGATGTGGTGGTGTCCTCTATGAAGAACTCTACACTATAATTGAAAATTCATGAGGGAAACTGCAAGATAGTGAAGAGAAATACAATCTTGAAAAGTGGGAAGAATGGATCTTGGTTTGGGTGGGGCCAAGTCAGGTTGCTCCTCTAGAGGTTGACGAGATAGAAATCATATTAGGATTTGAAAAAGATCACACTCGTGGAACTTCGTGTGCGAGTGATTGATTGCGGTGTTTGGGTAATGCATTCCAAATAGATACAGTTGCCTTGTTCCACACTATAGAAATTTTTGGATATTGACTTCCAAATATCCCTAGGTGCAAAAGTATCATTCTCATAATAGAAAAAAGGTGCTCCTTGCATGAACACATTGATTTCCTCCAAGCGTGGCCCAATAGGTTTCGCAGGAACTCCAAAACCAATTAGACCCTCTGGACATAAATTAGAGACGTCACATCAGACACTCCAGACATTGTTTGTTTGTATTGCATACTATCTATCGATTTATTACCCTTAAACACTTTCCTCTGCCATTCTCCAATTTCTCTCTTCTAGGCAGCTGATGAGCTTGTTTCCATGTCATTCAAGATAATGCCTGCTTGCTTTCTTTTAGGAAATTTGCTTGCACATGACTCTTGAACTTGTATGTTCTGCTTCCGTACAGATATAAATTTTAATTCACGCTCAGATAATAATTAAATAAAATAAGCATTTGTAATGAAAAGATTTAGTCATTCGATGTTACATATTATCTGACAGAAAGGTCCTAGACAATTCTTGGAGAAAGGAAACATCATTGATAATCATTTTTTGCAAATAAAACTGAATCAAATAAATTAAAAATGTTTCACGTAATTTTTAAAATTAGAACTCGTTCAATGCTTTCATGCACCGACGGCAAAGCCGTCTGACCCACACCATTATGCATAATAGAACAAATCAATATAATAGGCTATTATAAAGAATATATACAAAAATATGAAAGAACATTAAATTAGCATTACAAACCCATGAACCATTAAATAGTGAAGATAGATATAAATTTGTAAATGTCTCCCTATAAACACCACAACCATAACCAAAACAAAAAAAATTCTTACCCGCAAAAACTTAGCTGGTGAGTTGCAAGTCTACAACATCTCTCAGATGATCAAACCGTTTCTTAATTTTGTTCTTTTGGTTAATCAATGGATTTAGTTTCATGTTCAAGTTTACTATTTGAAGCCTTTTGTTTCCCTATATTTGAGACATAATAAAATTCTTGTGAATAGGAAATTGATTCAGGAGTTACGTGTGAAGAATTTGGCAAAGTAAATGATGACAATCAAACTCAAATTTTATTTGTCTTGATTAAAGACTTTTATCCTGATGGCATTAAATTAAAGTTCTTTCTCTATTTTCTGGTGATCTATAGAACAGAGGTTGCTTTGCATCGACCTGGGATACATTTAACTTGTGTTCTATCTGCGGAAATATGTATCCTAGGACAATGCAATGCAACCTCTGCTCCACCAATACCAGATAGAAGAGAAAGTTCTTTAATTTAAAGCAATCACAATAAAATGCTTTCAAGACATATATTAGGTATAAAAGGAAGCCTACCCTATCATTTGAAGGGGTTTACCTACAATTCAAGTGATCTCTTAATTATAAAATCAATTCAATTCCAAGTGAATGTGCAATCAAGCATTCATCAAGAATTGAAGGAGAAATCAAGTTAATAAAGATATTTAATAAAGATATCATCTTTCAAATTAAGAAATGGGTAGGAGATTAAGAATACAAACCTTCCATATTGCACACTTCAAGGTATATTAAAATCAGTTTAAAGTGTATTCATTTAGGGACCTTTCATAAAATATTCTCAACTTACATATCATAAAAGGATTTGCTCCACTAATACCAGATAGAAGAGAAAGTACTTTGATTTAAAGCCATCAGGATAAAATGCTTTCAAGACATATAAAATCAAGTGATCTCTTAGTTATACAATCAATTCAATTCCAAGTGAACAGGCAATCAAGCATTGAAGGAGAATTCAAGTTGGTGCAGGTGAATTTGGAAGACAAAAGGACTCAATGAAGCCATTAAAGACTTTTCAAGGTCTTAGGAGTGAAGAGCCAATAAATTATGCAGACAATGAAGCCATTAAAGACAATCACTGTTAGCATAGATTGCAGGATATGCACAAGATGTGTTTGAAATGGATTTAGAAACTTCCAACCAAATGTGATTAGTGAGTATAGATGTTGTAGTGCAACTGCCCAGGTACACATGCATGCAAAATATGTAAGCTTAGATAAGGCACATGAACTATTTGACATAATGCCTCAAAGATCACCCAATATCCAATGACGGTTGGGAGAAAGAAAGCATCAATTTTTTGATAATCTTAAATATTTCTTTATTCATCACTATAAATCTATTATGAATATAGTCTCAATATTGCAGAAATTTATCCTATTATGAATGCAATATTTAGGGATGTAATCTTTAAATTTTTTTTTGAATTAGGAAAAGGTCCTAATACAATCCCCAACTGATTAATCTACAGAAAGATACCACTAAAGAAAGAAATTCAATCCTCACCGCTATGGTCTTGAAGGCTTTTAAGACACTTGGATTCCTTTTTTGGCTCGCTTTTCCTTGACCCTATGTTAAGATAGTAAACTAGTTTGAGAGAATCTATTGGGTGGGAAATTGTGTATGGTTGCAATTATTTTCATGCATGGAAAGTGATGTAAAGTTTTGACCAATAGAGGATAAGTATTTCTTGAACCTTCAAGGACATGTGTAGAGCATCACATGGATGTTTCTCCATTATTGAACTCTTCGAGTATGTAAGTAAATTATTTTTGGTTGATAACACAGTAAGTGTGGTATTTGTCTTTTCGATATGTTGTGGATAATATTAACCAAATATGGAATTTTTTTGATGCTATATACACTATGTTTTGGATTGAATTTAGGTAAGCGAAGAGGTAATGGAAGAATAAAAGAGGCACACAAAGGAAGAAGAGTGAAATAGGTGGTTTGGGATGGAGGTTACCTCATCAACATGAATGAATGCCTCATCTACAGAAGTAAAAGGCACCTCTAATAGTTTCAAAATTTGTCAAAATAGTTATGATATACCAAATAATCAAGTGGAATATCCTTTAGGTAACTAATATTATCTTCAAACTATTTATTTTGATTTTCATCATATCCTTTCCATGTGCATTTCCCTTGGTTTTAGTCCCATTTTTTCTTTATTTTATATATATTCAAAACAAAATTTGCCTCTACTTGTCTCACCACTCATTAATTGTTTGGGATTTTCATTCCATTCACCAAAGTTGGCATCTATTCTAAGACTTTGTGTCATGGCCAAGCTAAATTATTATTCTCTCCATCTTGTTAATGACCATTTCATTAATGAATGCTTCCTCATAATTTTGGATAAGTGAGACAATGTTAGCTCAAGGAATCTTTTCAATCCTCTTTCAAGATTCTTTCCCAAGTAATAATCTTGCATATTGGAAAATAAATTACGCTTCTATTTTTCCAAGATACTCTTCCTTATAATGTTTAGATTTATTCTAAAGTGCTCATTGTGACTTATGTTTACTACTTTTCTTATTAGTCTCATTCCAATATCTCCTACAAAAATGTGGAATGATTACATTTATATTTTATTTGTGTCTCCTAAATATCCACAAAATTTGAAACATTTACCCCAACTAATTAATCTACAGAAAGATACCACTAAAGAAAGAAATTCAATCCTCACCACTATGGTCTTGAAGGATTTTAAGACACTTGGATTCCTATTTTGGCCCACTTTTCCTTGACCCTATGTTAAGATAGTAAACTAGTTTGAGAGAATCTATTGGGTGGGAAATTGTGTATGGTTGCAATTATTTTCATTCATGGAAAGTGATTTAAAGTTTGGACCAATAGAGGATAAGTATTTCTTGAACCTTTAAGGACATGTGTAGAGCACTGCATGGATGTTTCTCCATTATTGAACTCTTTGAATATGTAAGTAAATTATTTTTGGTTGATGACACAGTAAGTGTGGTATTTGTCTTTTCGATATGTTGTGGATAATATTAATCAAATATAGATTTTTTTTGTTGCTATATACACTATGTTTTGGATTGAATTTAGGTAAGCGAAGAGGTAATGGAAGAATAAAAGAGGCACACAAAGGAAGAAGAGTGAAATAGGTGGTTTGGGATGGAGGTTACCTCATCAACATGAATGAATGCCTCATCTATAGAAGTAAAAGGTACCTCTAATGGTTTCAAAATTTGTCAAAATAGTTATGATATACCAAATAATCAAGTGGAATATCCTTTAGGTAACTAATATTATCTTCAAACTATTTATTTTTATTTTCATCATATCCTTTCCATGTGCATTTCCCTTGGTTTTAGTCCCATTTTTCCTTTATGTTAGATATATTCAAAACAAAAGTTATAGATGCCTCTACTTGTCTCACCACTCATTAATTGTTTGGGATTTTCATTCCATTCACCAAGGTTGGCATCTATTCTAAGACTTTGTGTCATGGCCAAGCTAAATTATTATTCTCTCCATCTTGTTAATGACCATTTCATTAATGAATCCTTCCTCATAATTTTGGATAAGTGAGACAATGTTAGCTCAAGGAATCTTTTCAATCCTCTTTCAAGATTCTTTCCCAAGTAATAATCTTGCATATTGGAAAATAAATTACGCTTCTATTTTTCCAAGCTACTCTTCCTTATAATGTTTAGATTTATTCTAAAGTGCTCATTGTGACTCATGTTTACTACTCTTCTTATTAGTCTCATTCCAATATCTCCTACAAAAATATGGAATGATTACATTTATATTTTATTTGTGTCTCCTAAATATCCACAAAATTTGGAACAATAATACAATTTTTCAATAATACTATGAGCATCACTTTGATGAAATGAGTACTAAGTGATCCATTCTTATGAGGGGTTCATAAGAACTGCTCATGAGAATGGGTCAGCTTGACTCTAAAACTATGCAAGTGAATCTTGATATAAATATCATAGTATGAAAGTCTTGTGAAAACACTCATTCTTCTAGCATTGAAAGTTGTGAGAGAGTTATTAAGGGGATTCTCATGTGTATAGATTCAATGTATAAGTTCAAGACAGATTTTGAGGTGATATTTCTTTCCTTTTGGTACATCTATCTTTAAATTGGACGTTCTTTTGCCTTCATGGTAGGGAGTAAGTAATTTTTATGTGGGTTCCTTTTTTCATTCTTGGATTGGATTATTAAGGAAAACATAGTTTGTGAAGAGGAGGTTCTGCTTGTTATCTTATAAAAAAATTGGGTATTAACTATTATAATAAATGATAGACAAAACAATGTCCTCTAAGGATGTTGAAAAGAAATATCTATATGATGGATTCTCTTCCCAATTTATCTTCAAAGTTATTTAGTAAATATTTGGGAAACCAAAATAGGGTATGTTGATTTGCAAAGGAAGAACTAAATCTCCCAAGCTTGTTCCAACAACCATAAAATTTTATGATTGGGATGCAAGGGAGATTAGTGGATTTGATGGGTTGGCTTTGGCTAGATTCACCTAAGACAATTGATGATTTATTAGGCATTATTGTCGTCGATGCATTGTTAAGGTTATTATGGTTGATTATCAAAGCTAGTGGGATTCAAATATAGAGGCATGTTTAAGATAATTCTTATCATTGGTTGGTTAATAAAAATATGGTTTCAAGATTGATGCACAAACATATTAGAAGGGCACTTTTATGATGTATGTGAAATAATCACATTATTAAGCAAAATAATAGGTAATCTATAGGCAAGAATACTCCATATATAAATATTCTATATGAGGGACATGACTAATTCCACAAACTATAAGATTGACTAGGCTTTTCTCATTAGTGGAATCATATAATAGCTAGTGTGTATTATTGGCTAGATGCATGAATTTATAGTTTCCATACAACTAAGAAATGATAATGTTTCTAAGTACAAACCAATTGGGAACTATAGGCCCACTAATCTAATTTGTAACCACTCACCACGACTATATTATGATAACTCTCTTATTGATAATAGAGAGTATCTAATGCATTTATTAAGACCCTGATTATGGTCATGGTAGACCACACAAAGAATGACTTCCATAGGAGGCTAAGAAGGTGATCCATGAACAAGAGTTTGTTTCATTCAATCCTTAACATTAACTATCATTAAGGTGGAGAAATTTTTGAGGTGAGAAATTTAGTGAAATATTACTTAATATTGTAACTAGAGATATTACATACTAATCATGAAGTGTGAGTTCATATGACTCACTAATATATAATGATAAAGTATTACATAATTAAAATTGTAAAAAACACTACCTACTTGATATTAAATTTATTATTATTCTAATGTGCAAAGAATAAACAAGATTATCTAGGAATTAAATCTGTTACGGTTTCATCATTAATAGATGGATG